>NC_137518.1:2905000-3057500 GCF_041902795.1 Electrophorus electricus
CTGAACCTCTCCCGGCTGCCCCACCTCCCACCCTTCCCACCCCATCCTCCACACGCCATGCATTTCTACCCCCACAACAGCACGTTCTACCCCCCACCCTCCCTGCCCCCTCTGCCAGGGCGGGGCAGGGCCATGCCAGGTGAGCATATCTGGTACTTGCGCCTTAAAGAGCCTAGTTCTACTTCATCATGAGGTTGTCGGATGTTGTTTGTCCCTCTAATTACAAATCTCATAAGCATGTGTTATAACTGTTGTTATTGCAATATAATAAATGCCCAGATCCAGTACTGATTTACTGAAGACTGCTTTATGGCTGAGACTTTGTAGTAATGAAATATGAATTATATTAATATGTATATGTACTGTGCCACGAGGCACATTGGTGAGCCAAATTCCTGCCATTGTAAAGGAATCCAGGAACCTCACTCATATATAAAATATGTGTGTGTGTGTGTGTGTGTGTGTGTATAGACATAGTTTACATTTGTCATGTAAACTGAAGCTTTCGGGAAAGCTCTGTAGAATAACTGAGTCGCCAAATGAAGTTGTGTTAACTGATTAAGGGCAACACACCTTGAGGGACCAGATTTCAAATTATATTTGAGTCGTAACAAGAACGTTTGAATAGGGTGTGTGTATGTGTGTGTTTGGTCAGAATGGAAAGGCGTTTTGGCAATACTGTTACTGCTGTTACTAAGGAGTGTGTGTTTTGCGAGCAGGACTCCAGACCATCCCTTCACAGGGAGGCAAGCTTGAGATTGCAGGCACAGTGGTGGGCCAGTGGGCAGGGACTCGCAGAGGCAGGGGGCGGGGCTCCTCCCCCATTCAGGTGGTGTCCGTTGGTGGACCAACCAGAGGGTGAGTGAGGGGGGCAGTTTTAAATGTTCAAAGGTGAACTTCCCACGAACCCTGTTACAGGCGAATATCCATGAATATCTTGATAAACCAGAACTATTATTTACTTTTGTGTAGACGACCAAGAGGTATAATTTCAACTCCTGTTGTAAGGACCTTTGGCCGGGGAGCCAGATACCACAGTAGAGGTTTCAGGAGTCCCGGATCGTACCAGGTTGGTCAAATTTGCCTTTATTCTCCTCCCATGAGTTGCTTCCTATTTACTCTCATAGGAATAAGTTTGGGCGTAATTGCTTGTTTATGTCTCCTGTAACCACATATTGAAAACTGACTCTAGATAACAAACAGGAGCAGTCATGGCGTAGATTACAGAAATGTAGCAACCCTGAAAGCAGATTTTAAAGAAGAAACAGGCCTCGTGTTTCCAGGCCAGGCCTGCGTACGCCGCCTCCTCTGGCTGGGACGTGGGGAAGGACCGAAAGAAGCCCAGAGTGGAGAGACAGGAGTCCACCGAGGCAGCCGAGAACGGGTTGGAGGACGGGGAGGTGGCGCGGCTCAACGGGAGCGCGGTGGAAAGCAAAGCTCCCATCCCAGCCCAAAGTGCCTTTAGCAATGACTCCAAAATGTGCAATATCGCTCCTCATTTAAATGCACTAAACGCAGACGACGAACGCGACAGAGATGGAGCTCTGAGTGCCGCCGTCTTGAAAACAGAAGAGTAAAACTATTTTTATAGAGAGGAGGAAGGCAACGGAAGGTTCGGGGTTAAGGAAAATCTGGAAAGACAGAAAGCCTACAGTCGGTGTACCTTTTTTCCTTTCAAAGAAGTGATAAATGAGGACTTGCTGTAAGAAATTTTAGAAAATCCCTCTTTGATGCAAGATAGTTACGAGTAATGCCAGTATTTCTCAGTAACAAAAAAATCAAATAATGGACATAGTGTGCCGGTTTCATAGAGAATAGAACCAGTCTAAGGGAGTTTGACTCCCTCCTCACTGATATTTACCTGTCTCAAAACTGGTTGCACAAATGGTTTATTTCATGTTTGCTTGAACTGCAGATTACTTTGATTTGACAAGCTTTTAGTACTCGTAGGTTCGGATGTTCTACCAGTACTTGGCACCGTAGATGTTTGCCATTGTAATTGGATTCATGTTGTCACGGTCGCGGTTTTTTTTTGTTCCGTTTCTTCAGAATAATTTATCCTAAAGACGTAAAACTCACAACCGTAAAAAGACCGAAGGAGTGCATTTCTCACGTGGATGATCACTGTGGGTTTCTTCGTGCTTACAACGTGCAGAGTTGTTGGGGGGGGGGGTGTAAAACTGAGTAACTCTCGTTAATAGCGCAGCTTAGGTTCTGATGATCTGTGTCATGCATCAGCGTTGTGAAAGCCCACAAAAATCAAGAAACGCAAAAATCGCACAAGACGCAAAACGATCCAATTACTACGAACACCCGTGTTTTCTTTGGCAGAAATTGCCACGCATCAGTGATCGATTGTGCGTGTGGTTTCTTGAATCAACCGTAGAACATTAGTACGACGTTTTCAGCAACTTTTCTGCATGGTTCACAACTTTTAAAAAGGTGTGTAGTTATTATGCATGTTGTCCTTTGCTCCATCTCCACAAGTACTGTGCCCATTTGCAAAATAAAAAAGCAAGCTAAGAATCAGTAATAGTCATATAAAAGGTGTTAACTGTTGGTAACTGATTTGCTCACTAACCTTAAATTTTTGTGATTATTGACCTCTGTTGCATTCAGTCAAGAAAAACAAAAAAAACAAAACAGGTGTTATGTAGGCTATTTCTAACCCTGTTGTATTCATCCATCTCTGTATCCATTATTGTACTTGGTTACTGTTTCTGCATTAATACTACCAAACCATCTCTCTGTGGGGGGGGGGAATCTCAAAAAAAACCTAATCTTTAAAATGACCCACCTCTCTAGCTGGATACAAGTCGGCAAAATATATGACCCCCTCCCATGTGAGACTTTAGCATAAGCAGGTAAAAAATACCGTTTAATCATTTTGGTGTTTACTTTAGTGTTTTCAGAGCTTGTAATCATTACTTAAAGGTTTGTCATCTAATCCTGAAGCTTTTCGTTGCGCATTAGTGATCAGAGATTATGGTGCATCCCCCAGCCCGCGAGACTAAATAGGTTACCTTGACGTAAGTTGCTCGGAGTTTCTTTCGAGCGGGTCGGATGTAGAAGACTCGAGGATCCGGTGCGTCTGAGTGAGTGTTGATGGCATGTGATGTATTTGAAGGAAACCGAATGCAACTTACAATGCTTAATAAAGGTCTTTATTCTTTTAGTATATTCATCCCGCGCGTGGGTGTGTTTTTCTACGTGTCGCCTCTTAAATGTCTCGTGCATTTTCACCGGAGCGATGCTGCGCGCAGACCACCGGTGCTCGCGCTGTCCGGGTACACGTTCTATTTGAGCATCAATGGGCTTTTCTTCCTTGGCGTGAATAATACCTGATTTGTAGCTACATACGCGTAATATAGCCTATGAAACTTATTTTTCTTTAGGATATAGTTTGAGTACTTTTTATAGTTTTATAGTTGAGTACTTTTTCCTCCCGCTGAGACTACTCAATGGCATCCGTGTATGTCCAAACTTTTAATCCAAACTGTCTCATAAATTGTGTACAGTCGCGCCCACGGTTCACATACTCGGTAGTAGGATAAAGATCAGTGGAAATTGGTGAATTTCTGCTTTAGATTGTACAGAACGACCTCCACCCCAATACTTGGAATTAAGTTCATATTCAAACATTCCAGCATATATATTTGAATATACCAAAATGACTGAATTTATTAAAATCTATTTTAAAATATTTCAAATGTATTTTATATGTATTGCAAGTATCAAATCCAGTATTACGGGTTTTATAAATCACTTGCACGTTTTTCAAACACGCTCAATTCAGCGGACTGACATTCTGCGCTATCCTGACATCTTTTCTGTCCATCTGTAATCGCTGAAGATCCATTAAGGCTCTTTTTTTTGTGTACAACCGTCCTGGGATGAACCAGGCTGCAATAGTGAGAGTCATTCATTTTCTTCCAGGATGAATTTGGCCTTTTCAACCAGACTTGCCAATATTACAACTGAAAGGGACACATTTTCTGCTTTATGAAACTCTCAGTACTGTATAGTCACCAGGGGGCACGCACGCGATATTGCACTTCAGGAAACCTTGCAACCCTCCAACAATGCGCCCGTGCAGTAATCCAGATGCTGTCACGGATTCGGGATTTGCTCGGATATGAATGCATGTCCAGTGGAAGTGCGAGCGCACTGAGGATCCTCGTATTGCAGTTTTGTTGCAGGAGCGGGTTCCTGCTGCCCCCGTCTCTCCGGCGTTGTTGTGAACTGATCTAACATGGCGACTGCACCAGTGTATTGCATCTGCAGATTACCTTACGACGTAACCCAGTTCATGATCGAATGTGACGCCTGCAAAGACTGGTTTCATGGCAGGTAACCGGTCTAATTCGTCGGGATGTTCGCGGTGGTCTCGCAGAGTGTTTGGATGGCTGAATTTCGCTCTTGTCTGCTTAGTTGCACGGTCGCGGGCTACGTTTTGGGTTGCCAGAAGAGCGAGGCCGCTTGGAGAAGAAGGCGGAGTTATATTTAGGTGCCTTGCTCGAGACATTTTTGTGAACTGCACAAAAGAGATTTTGTCAGTCGTAACAGTATTTTCTTTTTCTATTTTCTTGCCTTGTTGGCTCGATGCGTCGGCATAAGTCGCTTTGCGAGCGGTGGATCGGAGTCGCTGGTAGTTTCTCGATTTTGCTACGCTACTGTTGTCGTAGCAGAACAGTCACCAGTGGGTGTCTGCCAGCATGAATCGCTATGCTTTATACATTTTTGCCAAGCCATTTTTTGGTCTAGATCGGCTGTCCTGTTTCCGTGAATCGCGAACGTCTTCTTTTGTCTGTCTGCGTGTTTTAACGTAGTCCGATACGTTTCCCCCAAATCTGTCCTCATTGTGCTGAGGACGTCGGCGGCTACATGGTGCACGTCTGCTGGAACAATAATAGGTGGCTTGTGCCAGACATTGCAGACCCAGGAGCTATTCTTGCAGTAGAGCCATGCACATGTATATTCTTTGTCGACTACAAATGATCATATTTGATCAAATCCGTCAATCTGCTCTGCGGTGTGCGTACCAGAGATACCTTATAACCCATGCACTGACAGCAGCGTGCGTAGTCGTAGTAAATTAGTTTAGCCCGCCGCAATGATGGAAGTCGTTCGGTTATTTTTGCGATTTCCCTCCAAAAAAAAAAAGGGGGGGGGGGGCGGAACGCATCGATCCTTTTTGCGCACGAATAAGTCAAAGTCGGGCGCGTAAAGGTTTTTCCGCGGGCGCGTTTGGCTCCTGTAAAGGGCGCAGCGGCGCTCCAGTTCAGCGCCTGGGATCTTTACGCGTCTCATTTTAACCCTTCGGCGAGCGGTGCGTCCGTCAGCCCGCCCGGAGAGCAAAACGGTATCCGCTCGATTCCTTAATCCGGATCGAGCGGAATTATCGTTCAAAACGCCTCAAACGTTCCCAAACGACTCGCTCTTTCGTTTGCCGTGTTTACACACTTTTAAAGGGTTCGGTAAATGTTTTGTGTTATATTCAAGGGCTCGCCCTCAGATCCTAATTCTAACGCGCTTGTGTGTGTGGGGGGGGGTTTTTGGTTTTTTTTTGTATTTAAAAGAAACGCAACTAGCTCTGGCGCGAGCGAGTCCGCGAGCGCTGTGGGTGCACATGACATCAGTCATCGTGCTGTTCCAACTCGTTTTGCGCGGTCGCGTGAAGCTAGTTGCTGTGTTTGCGATGCGTCGTCCGTGTGCGGACGTGTTGCTAGTAGAAGACCTGAACGTCGGCCGCATACTCGCACATTACTCTTGTCTCCTTTGGAGGAAAGTATTTGCCGTTGAAAACGTGAAGCGTGTTCGCTGTGCAGTGAGTGGAAGCGGGCGGGTGGGGTGGGGTGGGGTGGGGGTCCCCCGTTATAGCTGTAATTTATGTAGTTGCGGGAGTTGATGTTGTAGGTGGATGTGGTGGTCATGGATTTGTTCGTTATAATTTCGTCTATTGCTCTGTTTTAAAATGACTTACACGTTGCATGAGTAAATGAGACTTTGTGCGCGCGCGCCCAAAACTGCAGTGTCAAATAATGTATTATAATTGTATTATAATTATATTTATATTAAATGTATTATAATTTTTATAAGTTTTAAAACCTGCAGTTTATTGGTTCCTAGGTTCTTGGCAGCACTATTTTTAACCCATAGAACAAAGTAAAGCGTTCCAGGCAATGACCTTTCATTGCCGTGGCTGTGTTTTCATTCAGACCCACGTCTAGTCTCTTTAGGATAACCCTGCTGCACTCCCTCTTTGCTGGACAGAGAATCCCCTTAGCGGCTCATCTTGGCGATATAAACTGTGGCGCTGATCTGAAGTCAGTTTTTGGGGTTTCCTTCACAATAGTTGGGTGAGGGTGGCTGGTCCTGAGTCAGTATACAACAGGTCTGCGTGATGCCTTCTCTGCCCCACATGCTCCTGTTTGTTGTGGTCTCTGTGCACACACATGCTCTCGGCTTCCAAGGTGGTAATGAATGACATCATCACTCTCTCTCTCATTCTCTCTCTCTCTCTCTCTCTCTCTCTCTCTCTCTCTCAGCCATTCCCAGCATGGCAGACTGTCTGATATCAGTCCCAGTGACAGCAAAGACCACTTCACAGAAGAGCAGCTTTTCACATATTATCTGAAGCTGTCTAATTTCAGTTTCACTTGTATTTATGTTATGGCCATTTAAAGGTACTGCTATCTTAATTTTTCCGTTGAAGCGCCATAAAATTCTTAACCTTTCTGTTAACATTCCTGTTAGGTGTTCAGTAAGAGTCAGGGAGAAGGAATTTTAGGAATAATAATATATTATAATATATAAAAATAACTATATCAAAAAACTAAATAATAGAAACTTTGATTTGTGAATTCTGAGGGGGCTTGAAGTACATGTCAGTAATGACTACAATTGGTGCTGCATTTAAAAGAAGTGTCTGGTTAGTCATGTTCTCTTTTACAGCACACCTACAGGGCACTTCCTGTTTAGACGCTGCGACTGTCCATCGGGTCGGCTATGCCTCACTTATGCGCAACACAGCAGAAACAGGAAAACATTTACACAACGCATACGTAAGAAATATACATGTCATGCACTTAACATAGTCACGGCTGATGCTTTTGCTATCTCAGCAAAGAGACGGGCCAGACCTATTCAGTGATGTAGATTCCAGAATAATCACAGAACAAGTGTGTTGGCTATCGGTTTCCTTTTAGAAGTGTGTAAACCCACAGGCTACCACTCTCTGAATTTTGGCACCATGTTACCAGATTGTCGTTTTGCTCCAGTTGTACTCCCAGTGCTTTCCACAGGCTGCGTGCCTGCGTTTGTTTATTTTATGATGGGAACTTCCATGTAGATGAATCATTTATGTGTGTGTGTTCTCTGGCTGCACCAGCCCTGACCATCAGGGCAAAGTGTATTGACAAGGAGATATTGATGATTAGTAACATAAGTTTCCGATCAACCCTGAGGTGACCGGGGTATTCAAAGAAATTATTTGACCGTACGATTTTATTCACTGTAGAATTAAAATTTGATTTTGATGCTCAATTGGAAATAGGGTCAGTGGTCTAATGAAATCATTGTGAATGATTTAATAAAACGTTTATTATGTTTTTATTAGCCGGGTTCTGATTGGAGCGTAAATCTTGACTGTTGATGATGTAAGTGTACATTAATTATCTATGAGAAGCACTCTGGAGTTTGCCAGTAGCTCAGAATAGGTCTATTTTAAACAACTGTAATTCAATTCAAGCAGCCCCCTTGTTATCACAACTGGTGTTATGAAAATAGGTTATCAAGCACTGCACTCACTGATGAAAAAAACAAAACACCACAAACGACACCTCACTCCATGCAAATGTAAATATTAATAATAAATTCCCTGAGGCAGTTTAGTGAGAAGCCCGAGTAAGTGGCTGTTTGTGTTCACTGGCTGTGCGATGGCAGGGAAGACCAGTTGTGAATTTCCGCTTCAGCCTGACCAGCCTTCGCTGGGTGGAGCACGGATGCAAATAGCTGGGGTGGAGGTGGAGAGGGGCACCCAGTACAGTGTCTGCTGCCTCTTCTGGCAGGAATTGGGTTTGGTGGAAGCACTGCATGATGGGCTTTGCTTAAGTCCCTTTTAACCCTCATCACCTTTCACAACCTCTAGAGAGGAAATGGCCCTCGAGATTTGGGTCGGTTCAACCGAACCGATTAAAACTGAACCGAGTAGGATTCAGCAGCCCAAAAGCACTCCACACGCTGAGAAACCCCGTTGTTTCCTTGTGTTTCAGCTGCGTGGGCGTGGATGAGGACGACGCGCCAGACATCGACATCTACCACTGCCCCAACTGCGAGAAGACGCACGGCAAATCCACCCGTGAGTAGCTTGGCACGCGCGTCGATGGAAGGGGTTCGGGGGGAGGCACGTGCTTGTCGCCATTATCACACATACTAGAGAGTGTTTATGAACACCTTGCAGAATATGATATTCTTTTATACTCTTGAGAATTCAGAACTCTTCTGTCCTGTTAAACTCATAGTACAGTTTTATGTTTCATTGCCATTTATTTGAATCTTCCCAGACAGGATTTGAGGTCCCTGCTAGTGCATTAGTTCTGCGTAACCGCGGAGACGCGGCACGCGGGGGCTCGTGCCTCCACGGCTACGTCTCGCTGAGCTCGCCTGAGCCGTTTTTGTTTTTTTTTTTGTTTTTTCTTCTTCTCTCTTCCTCGGGCATTTTTATTTTATTCTTTTGTTCCTGTTGCAGTGAAAAAGAAAAAAAACTGGAATAAGCAGGACACGGGGCAGAGCGGCGACGTGAGACCCGTGCAGAACGGCAGCCAGGTGTTTATTAAGGAGCTGCGCAGCCGGACCTTCCCCAGGTGCCACTGGCCTCTCTGCCCATCCCGTGCCGAGCATCAGCAAGTTATTAGTGCATGAGCGTAACGGGTAGCTTCCCCACATCACCCCCTAGATGCATACTAAACCCTTTTAGGGTTTTTGGCTAGCATGCCAGTAGATGGCGTCCTCTGACCATGTTTATAACGCCCCCCTACCCAAAAATACCCCCGCGGAGGATGCAACGCGGCAAAGGCAGCGTTCCTGGTAGCGCACAGACTGACCACGCTGTCGTTGCCTCGCAGCTCGGAGGACGCGGTGGTCAAGCTCGTTGGGAGCCAGCTGACCTTGGACTACCTGGAGGAGCACGGCTTCGACGAGCCCATCCTGGTGCTGAAGAAAGACGGGTTGGGCATGACCATGCCTGCGCCCACCTTCTACGTCAGCGATGTGGAGAACTACGTGGGTACGGGCCTCCCTGTAACCCTGCTAATACATCCTTACCGCATATAAATAATATTATAATAGCCAATATTATAATATTAATATTGATCAGTTAATAGTGATCAATATTTAGTAGCACTGCATAAGAGCGCCTTTTCCAATGGATGTACACGGAATAAGGCGTCCCGTCCTGTCTTTGCATAGCAACCTGTGTTTTTATTTTGAACTTTATTTACAATGACTGCGTAGAATAAAACGGAGCGGCTCTCCGTTGTCATCACTAGGGGGCGCTTCTGCATTCTGAAAGTTCAACAATGAAATTCTCCAATCTCAGTTACATTAACAGTATTAATTATAGCAATAACAAAATTACAATAGTTTAATATTGTTTTTATTATTGTTGTTATTAATTTGAACAATTTTGGAAATGTTGCTTCCATATTATTCATTCTGGAAATAACACCTTTTTTCTCTTTCCAGGACCTGACGTTCTTGTGGATGTTGTCGACGTCACCAAACAGACTGACAGCAAAATGAAGCTAAAGGAATTTGTGGATTATTATTACAGCACGAACAGAAAGAAAGTATTAAATGTGATCAACCTGGAGTTCTCAGACACAAGGTAAGAAAGACTCACTTTCTCTCTCTCACTCTCTCTCTCTCTCTCTCTCTCTCTCTCTCTCTCTCTCTCTCTCTCTCTCTCTCTCACTAAGCAGGCATGCTGCGTCAATGCTACTGGTTCCAGTTTAAAAAGTAGTACAGTCCATTTAGTTGGTGCTAGTCGAAACAGACATTTGAACAAGAGCAAATGTTAAAAGTGTGTTGAATGTTGTGTGTCGCTGTGCAGAATGGCCAGCATTGTGGAGAGCCCGCAGATTGTAAGGAGGTTATCATGGGTGGAGAACTACTGGCCTGATGATGCACTGCTAGGGAAGCCCAAAGTCACCAAGTACTGTTTGATCTGTGTCAAGGACAGCTACACAGACTTCCACACGGAGTGTGCCGGTGCCTCCGTTTGGTACCACGTCCTAAAGGTGAGTTTCTGCAAGGACGTCACACATGGTATTGCCGTTTATTAGTAAATGTGTGTGTCTAGCACCATATTGTATAACCAGATTTTTAAAAATGTACATCTATTAATTATTAAGAGCAGAAATTCACAAGGAGTTTTGTTTTCAGAGTGCATGCGGACCTTATGCGGAGTGTAATCACTAATGATAACAAACGTGCTGTTCATTTGTAGTGAAGAAGATCAATGTTTAAAAACAGATTCTGTTATCACCGAGGATGAAGGATACACAGAACGAGTCAATTACACACACTGAGACGATTCATAATGAGAATTAATATCCGATTTCTTGATTTCAATCGGTTGTATTAGGTTATTTTTTGGCCAAAACCAAAGATTGTGTCTTGCCACTATGTGATATGCTTTATGGAGGCATTAGCAAAGATTGTCTTCTGTTCATGTCTCACCTGTTTCACTGGGAGGATTAAGATGTTGTCTCTGACCACGTAACAAAGCCTTTTCTCATTTGGTCGAGGTTCATCAACTAGTTTAGTGAATCATCAGAACACGTTAAAGTAGGTCTTGTTATTACCTCGCTTCTGTGGTCAGAAACTTTACAGACACGGAGCAACAAAAAACAATGTTTTTTTTTTTTTCCTGCTGGCCAGCAAAAAAATGTAAATAACAGAAAAACAGCAAACGAAACCCGGAAAAGCTGCATTTTTGACATGCAGAACACACAGACAATCTGCTGAGTCCCAACACAATCTCTGCACCTTCGTGTTAATGTGGAGGTGACTGTCGATCCGCGGAAGCGGGGACAGGAAATACCAACATGAAGTATTAAAACAGAGCAGCGGCCTACCCCAGAGCTGCAGCAAGAGCTGCACAAGTTTATTTTGGCATCTCTTGTGCAGAGGAGTGGCTTCCTGCCGGAGGGCTAAAACACAAAATCCCCTGTTCAGCATTTTCCTGGTGTCGCGGAGAAAAGGACGTTCTAAACGGCCACTTCGGATTCTCCCACAGGAATTCTGTTGGCTTGAGATGCTGTAACCAAGACAACCATGGCGCAACTGTCTCCCTCCCCCAAAAAATCTCCATCCTTTCAAGGTCACTCTGTTCTCGCGGCTGTGGTTGTGGAATATGCTAGGAAGGTTCAAACACGTGTCCCCATCAGACGGGACTTTAGGTGCTGGAGTAAATATTTATGTTTTGTGCCTCTCAGTTCTTCATTCGTTCTCTCTGTGCACGTTACGTGATTTAGCTGTGCGGTGGGTGACTCATGGAATATCAGAACCTTCTTCAGGGTACACAGTGGCTCTGCCACAGATCCAAGATGGTCTAGAATGTTTGCTTTATCCTAGCTCCTCGCACGCCTGTTCCAGGTGTTCTGCTTCCTTCTTGCTTACCTGAGCTGTGTTTGGCCTCCCCAGGGAGAGAAGATCTTCTTCTTAATCAAGCCCACCTCAGCCAACCTGTCACTCTACGAGCGCTGGAGGTCCTCCGCCAACCACTCCGAGATGTTCTTCGCCGACCAAGTAGACAAGTGCTACAAGTGCATCCTGAAGCAGGGCCAGACGCTGTTCATTCCGTCAGGTGAGGGGTATGGGGGTCGGGGCCGGGGGCAGGACGGAGTGCTCGTTAATCGTAAAAGGCTGGATTGGCTGTTGCAGCGTTGGAATCACCGAGTGCCACAACATGCGAACGAGCTCGCAAGCAAGTCACATGTTTGGCCGTGGGCTTTGAGAATGGTGGCCAGTGTCAGATGCTCCTGACAAACTGGGGGTTCGGCGAATCACGGCATTCCCATGAGCCATTTTGGTCAAAATGACAATCGTTAACTAGTCAAATATTCCTCAGTGTGTTTTGACATTTTGCAAATCATAGCAGCTTAATCTTATTACAGTATGTTTTGCTGTATTCGCAACCCTGTTGCTTTTCATGCACTAATGGCTTTTGTGTGCGTGATGCCGTGTTTCGCTGTTATTGCAAGGCAGGGGAAAGGTCGTTCTTGTCATTTCTTCTGCGAGTGTGTGAGAAGGCCGTTCGTTGTTGCGACTGGAGCAGCTCTGGTGACGTGCCTGTGACCTCTGCCCCCTGCAGGATGGATCAACGCCGTGTTGACGCCAGTGGACTGCCTGTCTTTCTCGGGCCACTTTGTTCACAGTCTGAGCGTGGACATGCAAATGCGGTAGGTCCGCTTTGGTTCGCACGCTGCTCCTGGGAAATATAAACTTCCTTAACGCTATTCCCACATTGCGGACGATCTTTTGGCTTGGTTGGGGGCAGTATATCACGCCGGAAAACATTTCTCATTTCTCCAGATTTTTCCTTGTAATGCGCAATGCGACACGGGCCGACTGCCGCCGTCGCCGCTAAGGCGTTGGGCCGGCGGCACCGTATTCCCGTCCACAGCTACACAAAAAAGCCAAAGGTCATGTGCACCGGCAGGCCAGGGCGCCGCGCACTTCGGCAAGCTCACGTCAGTCCACGTCGTCACGTGCGCTTCTCTCCACGCAGGGCGTACGAGGTGGAAAAAAGACTCAAGGTTGCCAGCCTCACGCCGTTCTCCAACTTCGAGACTGCGTGCTGGTACGTGGGGAGGTACTACCTGGAGAGGCTGAAGGGTGAGTGTCACGCGAACTGTTCCTGAGCCATTTAAGCCGGCCCCCTGGCGCTGGTCCTGCCGTGCGCGTGGACCTGCTCGAATGCGCCACGTTTAACGTTTCAAACGGAGGTGGCGGTAGTGGCATCCGGATTTCCACGGGGAAATGCTTCTGTGCGTGAAGTCTGAGCTTCCCGTGTGCTGTGGTCTTGTGGTGTTGTCGCTGATCTGTTGCCAACAATGTTACTGCCTAAGACTGCCACACAGTGCTACTTTCAAAATGAAATTCATACCATAAACAGGCTTTATTTTTAAAAAATAGGCAACAATACAGTGTTTGTGGTTTTTTTCTGCTCTCCTCAGAATTTCACTTTGGGTCAAAAGCTTTAAAGGTTTGTGCTTCTTTTAGTTTAACAAAAGTGCACGTAGCGTTAGAAGAAGGGCAGGACTGGGAGAAGAGGAGGTCGCCAGGCGCTCTGAAGAAGCCGTTGTGACATGTGTGGATTACCGTGCCAAGTGGGCGCAGCTTTTTGCTAGGGAAGGTGTCATGTGTAAGGGAACCGTCTCCGGTCTAAGGAGTGTGAGCTCGGTGTCAGCAGCCCTGGCGTAACTGAGCTGAGAAAGAGTCCCCGTCCCCCCCCCCCCCCCAGCAGATGAACTCAGCAGGAACAGTGTTGCCATCATTAGATCGGCGCATCGCAGCATTCACAGATGATTACCTTCAAAAGGCAGGATCAGTTGCTCCATTACAGCCCAGCATTTAATCCGGCCAGCCCTGCACTCTTTGTTTATGTTTCCGCCATTCCCCCCCCGGCTCACGTTCCTCAGTTTTGCCAGATTGCTGCAGCGCGCGCACAGCTGGGTGTTCTAAGGGCCACACTCCCTCTCCCGGCGGCATGACGTCCACATCAGGAGGGGGGAACGCTTTTCAGGGTTATCGTTATAAGTTTGGACGCTCCATGTGTGGAGAGTTAGGGGCAGCGTGGGGGAGGGGGTGTGTCTCAGCTCTTTGCCCCACCGGTCCGTCTGTCTGCCCAACATGCCTCCTCTCTCCTCCTCTCTCCTCCCCTCTCCTCCTCTCTCCTCCCCTCTCCTCCTCTCCCCTCCTTTCCATCTCCCCCTCGCAGCTTCTGCACTGGGTCCGCGTTATTAATGCAAATGCAGTGTGTGGCGTGTTTCCTGTTGTGGCTGGGCACCCAGTCCAGTGTAATCAGGAGTGGAGCATGTGTGCGGAGGCCGTGGCTGTGCTGGGCCCCAGAGGATCTCAGTAATCAGGCGGATGTATGAAGGGCCATTGTTGTTAAGCACTAATGGCTTTTCCTGCCAGTGTGTTCCCGTTTGGACCCTGATGTAGTACATCCCCACCCTTCAGCAAAGTGTCATGCTCTGACTGCCTCTGACAGAAACGCTACATCCTGGCCACTGCTGCTAATGATTTAAAGAAGCTGGCAGTGTTCCAGGGTCATTTAGCAGAGTGAAAAGGTATAATCCATTATTTCATATTCGCTAATACAGATTTCAAATGTACTGGTCGAAGCAGTGCTGGGTGGTAATAAATGATAACTGTGGTATATCACCGGACAACGTTGGGCCGGTGTTAGCTCAGTGGTTAAGGTACTTGACTTGTAATCGAAAGGTTGCTGGTTCAAGCCCCGATGCTGCCAAGTTGCTACTGTTGGGCCCCTTAACCCTCGACAGCTCAAGTTGTACTCAGTCGCTTTGGATAAAAGTGTCAGATAAATGTCAGTGTTTTCCCTGTTTCTCCTGGAGGTTTCCTTAAATGGCGCACCACTGTGTTGCGTCGCGTTAGTAAGACTTCAGAAGATCAGAATGCAAAACACCAGTTGTGAAAACATGTCAGTTCTGGCCAGTGCTAAATGGTAGCGCACGAACATCATCACATATTTTAAAATAATTTTGCAGGTTTACACAAGGCAAACAAGCAAGCACCTTCTTACCTGGTACACGGTGCCAAAATTATCAATGGAGCCTTCAGATCATGGACTAAAAAACAGGTGGGTGTATTTCTCACTCTGTTGTAAGTCCTTTTCTTTCTTGTTAAGGTCTCTCTGATTCATTGCTTGACATTCTTTTTCACCGAAGGCGCTTCTGGAACACGAAGACGAGCTTCCAGAAAACATGAAGCCGGCACAGCTCATTAAAGACCTTGCCAAAGAGATTCGGAACGCTGAGGTGAGACGATTCCCTGCGCATTAATACTGTAGATGTGGACGGTGCCAGGTCAAGGCTAAGCCCAGTAAACCATCCAATACAGTTGAACTACAATTAATACCGTTTACATATTCATCTTATATGCAAATCTTGTAAATATATCAAGTCCAGACGTTTGATTTAGTTGTTAATCTTAAGGTATAGTAATCAGTAACTACAGTGAGTCATAGTAACTACATTAGTAAGTATATTTCAATTGACTGGCGGTTCCTTTGTCCGAGGGGGAATGGTTAACAAACCACAAACCCACAAACGGTGTCTCTTCTGCTCCAGAACGCAACTAAAGCCATAAAGAGTGAGCCAAGCAACTCCAAGCCCCCAGCGGAGGAGCCGCCATCCGCCCCGTCGGAGCCAGAAGAGCCCATGTCACCCAGCCGCATGTCTGCTCCAGCTCCGGACAAACCGTCCAGAAAGAAAGCTCCCAAGCTCCCGAAACCCCCCAAGCCCCCAAAACCGCCTAAGCCACCAAAAATTCCCAAGGCACCGAAACCCCCAAAAGTGCCAAAGGTGAAGGAGGGTGGGAAAAAGAAAGGGAAGAAGGTGAAGGAAGCAGGGCTGCCCGAAAAGAAGCCGTCCAGCCTCGGTGGCCTGGAGTCTCACGCGAAGGACATCCTGACCAAGATGGAGCCCAAAAAAGGGAAGGTGAGAGGATATGGAGCAGTTTAGGGCAGCGGGAGCTCAGTGATTGAGGTATTTGACTTGTAATCAGAAGGTTGCTGGTTCCAGCCCCACCGCTGCTGCTGTGGGGGCTCAAGTTGTGTTCGGTCATAATTGTAGGTTGCTTTGGGTAAAAGTAGCAGCTGGATGCTGCAAATGTGCAAACCTTATGACGGCCACTCTCGCAGGGAATGGGGTGTGTCAACAGTCATCTTGAACCTGAACAGAAACAATGTATTCGGGCAACAGTGTTTTGTGCAGATGTGTCCTTGACTGACCTTTACAGGCTCAGTTGTTTCTTGTTCTATGTTTTACAGGCTACGAAGGGTGTGGTGAGCTTCCTGGAGAAAGAGATGAATAAGCAGAATGATGAGGAGAAATTTGAGATTCGGGAACACAGTAAAAACAAAACTGAGGCAAAATGGAAGTACAAGGTAAGCCTGCAGATCAGAACACGGCGAGGAACAGATCCCAGATCAGAGCATATCCCAGATCAGAGTAGATACAGATCAGAGCTGATCCAAGATCAAAACAGATCCCAGATCAGAGCAGATCCAGATTAAAACACATCCAAGATCAGAGTAGATCCTGATCAGAGCCGATCCCAGATCAGAGCGGGTCCTTCCAACCAGACCAGTGCAGCTTCCAATACCCATGCAAATAATGTCAAACCTACAGCGCGTCTGAAAGGTCACAGTGAAGGGGCGGGTTCGGCGATCACCCAAGAGCAATTTACACACCCCAGACCACAGCAATCAGCAGAAATCATCTAGTGTTCCCTGAGTCCGGCGCCCAGCAGAAGTAGCACCAGAAGAAGTCCCCACCGGGGCTTGGGGGTTTAGCTAATGCTCTTACACTATGTCATATCGGTGGCATGCTCAATAAGTATTTACACATGCCTCAGTTTCTCCAGCAAATACAGGCCTATTGCTTCGTTATTGTTGGACAACGTAGGCTGGCTTTTGTAGGAAAAGCTCAATTCTGAGGAACGGAAGACATTAGTTGGCTTGATGTTTCATGGAAAAGTCAATGCCAAAGGGACCAGGGATGTTTGTAGTCGCTCCAAATCTCCTGATCCAAGCACAGCTCCATGGCTGTCCAAGTGCTTGCAGATGGAAGGAGCTTTGGCTAGACGCTCGCCAAGGTCGCCTGCCCACATGTCCTTCGTGTTTCTCTTTTGACCGCTATTAGTCCTGCTGTACTGAACAATTTCAGTTTCTCACGTGCGGAGCTGTCTAATGAGCTGCTGTTCACCACAGAACCTTTGGCAAAGCGACGATTGAGGAGAATGTTCTGTTTTCCTCTTGCAGAACAGCAAACCAGATTCATTACTGAAAATGGAAGAAGAGCACAAATTTGAAAAACTGGGACATAAAGACAATAAATTTTCCTTCTCAATGTCAAACAAGAAATTGCTGGGGTATGTATGCTGCTGTGTACTAAAATAAACTGTTTGATCAGCTTACACATTATTTACTGCACTGTTAATATTATAAGCGTGTTCAATTCATCTACTCCCCTCGGTGATTAATCTCTGTTCATTTTCTGAATATATCCGAGCGCGCACCTGATGAAATGTTGGGCAAGGCTTTTCTGTACAGCTCAGAATTAGACTTAAATCCCAGCACAGGCTCAACTTCCCATAAACACAACTTGACACAGAGAAGGGACACCCCACCCCCCCATACAGATGCCGTGGAACCTTCCAGCCAGTCTTATGTATGACTGAGTGCAGAGATGAGGGCTTAGCACAGAAATTTAGAAATCTTGTAGTCCAATCCTACAATGGAAACTCCTGCTACAGTGTGGTGGTGTTAGTGGCGATTCCTGCTACAGTGTGGTGGTGTTAGTGGAGATTCCTGCTACAGTGTGATGGTGTTAGTGGAGATTCTTGCTACAGTGTGGTGGAGTTAGTGGAGACTCTTGCTACAGTGTGATGGTGTTAGTGGAGATTCTTGCTACAGTGTGGTGGTGTTAGTAGAGATTCCTGCTACAGTGTGGTGGTGTTAGTGGAGACTCCTGCTACAGTGTGATGGTGTTAGTGGAGATTCCTCCTACAGTATGGTGCTAGTAGAATCTCCTGGTACAGTGGTGGTGGTGTTAGTGGAGATTCTTGCCCATGGCCTCAACGTCCCAGAAGCGTATGTGTTGCTGTGTTTTTTATGATGCTTTGATGCTTGCGTACGATTGGCCGGTTTGACACGGGCGCTCACCTGCCGGACTGTTCATTAGCTGACTCTTAACGCCGCGCTGCTTCCTCAGGGCGAAGACGCTGAAGTCACAGACCAACTCGGGTGTATTTAGCTCCTTACAAAATGTGAAGGAAGACAAAACCAAGCCAGTGCGAGACGAGTACGAATACGTCTCGGACGAGGGGGAACTCAAAATCGACGAGTTCCCCATTAGGAGGAAAAAGACTGCAGTGAAGAGAGACTTCTCCTGTGAGTGGTGTTAACAGAGGTTTGGAGAACACCTAAAAAGTATTGAGATACTGTTCGTGGGACCTTGAGATTGTGATGATTGTTTTCTCAGAAAATTAATTGATCGCCCAGTAAACATTATCATTACATTATTATTAAACATTATTATTATTATTGTTATTATTTTCCAGTTTTATCCAACATTAAGGAGCCCATCCAGCCATCAAAGAAGCCAAAAATGCAGCCGTCGGTTATTAAGGTAATTTAAGCATTAAGAGTGTTTCTTTTTTTGACAAGCTCTCTAAGCTTCACACCAACATCCAGAAGACATTTCTATAACCACTTGTGTGCTCTGATTAATCATACATTCTGAGAAATTGCGACTTAATCGCTATCCACTTCCCCGTGATGCAACTAATAGTTTCCTCATGGATATATTTAAAACACACTCTCACCAGTAGGGATCACATGTGCCAGTGCCCAGTTCCCAGCCCACTGAGCTGGTGCCAGGAATCTTAGAAATTCCCCTCAATGTTCGGACTTGAAGCAACATGCAGGGCTAATCAAGGAGATGTGTCACTCTTTTCATTCAGAGTGCAGATTCCTCGGATAATGAATCACTCCACATAGACACAGAGGCCAAGACTGAGGTCAAAGGTCGCAACTCCAAAGCCTCCAAGAAGAAAGGGGGCAGTGCAGCGGGGATCCTGGACCTCCTGCAGGCCAGCAAGCAAGTGGGTGGCATCGACTACAGCAACAACAGGTAACCCTGCCTCCACCAGCCACGCCCACCACCATCTTTGTCATCAGCACCACCTAATGCAGCCTTTCAAACCGTCCCCTTTGGGCTTCGGCCGGGTAGTGGCTCAATGAAGGAGGTGGCAACACGCGTGGCATCACGCCCTCTGGTGCGCGCGGCTGCGGTTCAGCCTGGGTGGGGCGTGGCCTGGCCTCTTTGGGAGGAAGGCGTCCCGGCGCTTGACAGGTGGGTAGTGGTGGCTCCCCCCTAGGGCTGGTTCAAGCCCTACCACTGCTAAGTTGGGCCCCTTAGCAAGACCCTTATCCTCAGTTACTTAACCATAATTATACGTTGCTTTGGGTAAAAGTGTCAGGTAAATGAGCTTGACATAAGGCACTGAGACCCTCTGTGGTGTAGTAGCTGTAGGCCTAAAGTTCAGAAGCCTTCCTGGGAAACTAAGGGACTCGAGAGATCCGCACTTCACGTAAACGGCCACATATAGACTGTGTTTTTAATTTGTAAAACACTCCATAGATTACAGTTCATACTTGCACATCAGAAATGTGTACTCTTCTATGGTGATACATACAGTGCAGTATCGAGTGAGCAAGAATTGTGAACGAATCGTAAAGGAGATGGACCAAGAAACACGTTTGGTAGTTTTAAGCACTGGCGAACAATTTTAGGTATTTTGGCAGATAGATAAGATAATCTAAACTTCGCGCATTACAGTTTACTACTCAGGAAATTAGGCAAAGGTTAAATGAGTCTTTTGCTGGCTGACCTCATGGCCGACTTACGCTTTACACGACTGGCCCGCTAAATGCGCAAACACAGCAGGAAACTAGCCGGTACTGCCGAGATCCCGCATTGGGGCTGTCACCCAGTTGCGTGTGCGGCTCTCCTCTTGCCTAAAGTTTACACTTCACTACTTACCATTCTGGCAGGCTGTGCGTATAAGCGCCGTTCGTTTGATAATCCTCCGCTATTAATTTGTCAAAATGTTCCGGGCGCCGGAGAACGCGCCCCCCCCCCCCTTTTGCTGTTTGCTGTTTTGCGCCGCGTTTGATGGTCTGTTTCCACTGCTGAAAGCTGCAAATTAGCACCAAGGTAGGAGGGAAAAGGAGAAGAAAAACATCGTTAAAATATGTTAATTTCTCAAATTATTTTTTCATGCATTTAAACTTGACATATGACTGTGGATTGCGGGGAGGAAATGACTCTAGTCAATTATAACCACATTAAACAGCTACTTTTCTCATTGTTCCAGCTCACTGGTTAATGACTTAATAGGTGGTAATCTGGATAGGATAAATCCGTGTGTTTTTCTGCTGTTTTCCATAAGCTGGAGGCAGATGGAAGTGCTATTCTTCCGTGTGCTGCAGGGATGAGAAGGCCTGCAGTTCCCATAACCTGCACGTACACCCGGCTTAGTGGGACTTTTAAAGTCACGTTTGCTTCCCCGCATGGCCAAATCGCAAAGCGACGTGAACTAAAGTAATTTAGAAGCCACATACAGAATCTGACCAGTCGAGTCAGAGGAGCCCAGTGTACAATTAGTCATGTCGTTAAACCGAATAATAAAAACTAATGGGGAAGTGAGTTTAGTTCTTTCAGGTTTGAGAAAGTGGAATGAAATTTTAGTCAGTATGTATGCGTGGGTTGCCTTAGGCCTTGGAATGCACAGCCTGTGTGAAATCCGGAATGCCCCGCACCGGATCCGGAATGCCCCGCGCCAGATCCGGAATGTCTCACGCCAGACGTCTGTATGTCGGCCGTACAGGCGCGCCCTTGGCCTTAAGTGGCCGTGCATATTTCGGGGGGGGCTGGTTCTTAACTCATCTGCCAATTGTTTGACCTATCCCATCATTCCTGGCTCTTCTCTCAGTCCACGGTCCTTTCGAAAGCGTACGGCACACCCTGCCTGCTGTGGAAAAGCTTTCCTCACTGAGCCTCGCTTATGTGCCGACGCCGTCACCCTGACCCCGCCCGCCCCCCCATCCATGCACGCAAGCACCCTCATAGGTTCTGATGAGCTCCCTGGCTCCCTGCAAACCCGCCATGCCTCCCCGTTCCTCCCTGACTCTAAAACTCGAAAACTCTTCTCATTCTCCCTGACACTTGGAGTAATGTGTGTGTGTTGTGTTATTTCTTATTGATGGACTTACAGTCAGCCACCTGCATCCCCCAGCACGCAGGAGGCCATCCAAGGCATGCTGTCCATGGCCAACCTGCAGGCCTCGGACACCTGCCTGCAGCCCGCATGGAACAACAGCCAGGCCAAGAGCAACTCGCACGGCGGCTCGACCGGCAGGAAGCCGGCGGGAGGCGCCGGCAGCAGCAACGGCAAGCGCCCGGCCAAGCGGACCCCCAAGAAACCGCGGAAGAGCAGCAGCGTCGACAGCGTCGACATGTTCGACGACGACCAGGACCATTTGGACGCCTGCTTCAAGGACTCGGACTATGGTGAGGTTCCAGAGAGATGAGTACTTTGGAAGGCTTGTATCAGAACAGGTAACATTAGTACCATTTTCAAGTCCAGCATTCCCGATCCAGCCCACCCGATCTAGCACACCTGTTACTGTTATGAAGTTTTCAGAAGCTGAATCAGGTGTGTGGGCCAAGCTAAAGTTATCTCTGAGAAAGTCTAGAGCTAAAAAGGGAATTCTGTAGCTCCGAGGCTGTTCCATACTGGGAATGAGGAACAATTGGGCAGCACGATGACAAACGGGATCAATTAAACTCGTAATTGCTCTTTGATTCCGACTTGGAGGTTCTCATTTGGGGAGAGTGTCAGGCATTTTGTTTATTCCGCATGGAAGGGTATCCATATCCCGTCTTTGATTTCCGTTCCAGGGAACTACTTTCTCAGCTGTGCTCTCTTTGTGAACCTTTTCCAAAAACAGCAAGGCCATTAGTAGCCTGTTAATAATCCATTAGCCAGCGATCTAAACTGTTGTTTTAAATGCTTTTTGATCTGATACTCTTAATTAGTCATAACTTGCATGCACACTCGCTATTGAGCTCACACCAGGGGAGCGCTTTATCAAACACGAGAGCACTTTTATTTATTTTTTGGTCTTGATAATTGTTGGAAATTGCACGTTTTCTGGTGTGGGAGATCAAAGGGACTAGGTGCAAGCAGGCGGAGAGAGCATGAAGCAGCTGTCGTACATCTGTCCCACACCATCGTTATATCGCTGCGCCATCAGAAAGTCTTCAGGAGAACGCACACACACACACACACACACACACACACACACACATATGCATGAGGGAATAAGCATTTGGTGTTGTTGCAATGCGTGCCAAAAAAAAAGTCTGACACTTCATTTGCCACAGTTTACCCCTCTCTGGAGTCGGAAGAGGACAACCCCATTTTCAAATCTCGATCAAAGAAGCGGAAAAGCTCGGACGACACCCCGTACAGTCCGACAGGTACGGGCCGCGTCGCTCCTGCCCTCGGTGTTCGTCCCTGGGATTCGTCTCCCGTGCTGCAAGTGCAGACGCTGTTTGGGCTGAGAGGTGGAAACGGTGTGTTGCGTTTGCTTTGTTTCTGCAGCGCGCGTTGGCCCGTCCATACCGCGACAGGAGCGGCCAGCACGTGAAGGGGCACGGGTGGCTTCGATAGAAACGGGGCTGGCGGCCGCCGCAGCCAAACTGTCTCACCAGGTGAGCGTCTTCCCCACGGCACAACGTGAGCCGTCGAACACGTGATTTTGTAATCGGCCAGCCTCCGGATAATTGGGCTGAGTCGTGTCTTTGTGTTATGACGGTCACGTTCTTTCAGCCGCCTGCCGACGTCGCACTCTGTCGGTCTTGTGTAGCTGTTACACTCCTTTAGCCTTGTGTCGGCGTCACACTCTCCAGCCTCGTTACGCTCTGTCCTTGTTACAGGAGGAGCAGCAGAAGACCAAGAAGAAAAAGAAGAGTGTTAGAAAGAAGCTAGTGGTTGTGGAAGAGCCCCCTAAACACTCTCAGGACAGCAGTTCCCCAGAGCCAACCCCTGACCCAGAGAGCAACGCGGCTGACCACGAATACAGCAGTGGAGTAGGCAAGCCAGTGGGCGGCCCCCAGCCCATGGCCCCAGGAGTTTTCCTCAACCAGAGGCACCCATCTACGTCATCTCCCAACAACACCTCATCCCTGCCAGCAAAAGTGGAGCGCGGGAACTCCGCAGACGCCAAAGGTGAGTCAGCGACCCCCCGTACGTCTACGGAGGTAACCGACGGACGCCGTAATGTTGCATGTAATGTTTCACCACGATGGGCCTGTACGTAATAAAACGGGATTGGGGAGTCACTGATAACCTTAACGCCGCTCCGTTCCCTCCCCCAGCCAAGCGGCTAAAGAAAGGCATGGCCACGGCCAAACAGAGACTCGGAAAAATCTTAAAGATCCATCGGAATGGGAAGCTCCTGCTGTAATGGGGAGGAGGGGGCAGAGAGGTCACGTTTTCTCCTGATGTTCTTATGGACCCCGTGGACTAGCCAAAAGCGAAGGAGGTGGGCAACAAGAACTGAAAGAACAGAAAAAAAAAACAGAAAGGGAACGCAAGCGGAATCACGCAACTTTTTCGATTTCTAAGAAGAACATAGCTCAAATAGGTTTTTGCCTCGACTTACACTTTATAACTTTCAGATATTAAAAAATGTACAGAATACCTGCTATTAATATTTTGTAAGAAGAATTTGTCTCGTTTTACTACAACTGTCAGTTTATCAGGGGTTGCTAAGATATTATGAAATTCATAGCAGTCATTCCAAGATAAAGAAAGTATCCCTTGCATGTATTCAGTCGCATGCATGCATTGGTAGAGGGCGCTGGGACAGCGGGTGGAAATCCAGGAATATCATTCCTGATCTTTGGATGTGGCTTATCATTGTCTTTTGATGTTCAACAGGTATTACTGGAGACGGTTTCTTTTGAAATTTTCACAATGAGTGCCCCACATAAGTCCGATACCCCACATTAATGCTCCTTGAGACAAAAAGGAGCTTTCGTAAGCGTTTCTTTCATGGAGCAAGTTACTTTTGTTTGCTAAGCACTATCACTGATAATATTTATTGACCTATATAATTGTATGTCATAGGTAGTGTGAAGAATGCCTGAAGGCACTTAAAGACATCAAGGAAGCACAAAAAATTAAGTGATATTGTGAGTAGTTTCCAATGTTTTTGTACCAGCTACTGTGAACCACAAAGTGTAGCGCTTCATTTGATATTCGGTTTCACTGTTATTTCGATTTTTGTTTTTAAGACAATAGGATTCGTTTGTATGTTTTCTTGGAATCAAATGTCCACACCACTTTATGACAAGTCATTACATGTGTATCATGAGTGAAAACATGTTTCAGGTTCATTATTTGCTTTGAATTAATTTTCTTTCACATTATGATGTATAATATATTTCATCTCAGTCTAACATGAGATCTACAACACACTAGTAAGTCATACTAAAACTGTTAGCAATACTCTCAAAACTATTTTTTTAACCCAGATCCTTTATCAAATCTGCTTTGCTTCATTATGTCCCAGAGAGCGTTTTTGTGTGTGTGTGTGTGTGTGTGTGTGTGTGTGTGTGTGTGTGTGTGTGTGTGTGTGTGTTTGTGTGTTTGTGTGTGTGTGTGTGTGTGTGTGTGTGTGTGTGGGTGGGTGGGTGTGTTTGGCACAAGTCACGTCGTAACTTTTGTGTTTAATGTTACAGTACTGTTTGTAAATGTAGTCTCTCTTGTTTCTTCATTTCCCCCCCATCATGTCATAAAACATTCTCTAAAATAAAACACTAACAATATGGGACCTATAACTCTGATAAGCCTCATCCACTTCAGTCTGTTTCACTACACAGGGATACTTTCTCTCCTCTGTTCCTCTCACAGGCAGCACTTCGTACCCTAGACTGAAATATGCATTTATATGGCTTCACAGTACAGTATGTAGAATGTAGCCTGTATATAGCTTTTTAAATGACTGCGTTTTGTAATCTTTTTTCCTTAAGGCATCATTATACATTTTTACTAGTTTTTTGCAAATTATAAACAAAAACGTATATATATAGATATAAAAATAGCCATTTCTTTCTACTTTTTGTTTTGTTAGACACACAGTAGCTACAGTTTGCTTTTTTTTTTTTTTTTTTTTTTTTACATCTTTTTTTTATGTTTTATTTTGTTAGAGAAAGGTGTTGCCTGGAGAACAAAAAATAAATCATTGTTGCGTAAAGTATCATATGGCCTTACATACACGAAAAGTACACGTATCGATTCATTCACAACAGGGGGAGGGAATCTTGACAGGGGATGGAAAAAAGAAAAAATTCAAACAAAGCAAAGGTTTCTACAACCAGCCTCTCGCTTGAGTTCAGCCGCCCTGCTGGGAGTCGACGTCCTTTTACTAGCACCTTGTGAAGTGTTTTCTGTGTCAGTGATGTAATTTATTAATGTTTGTAGCCTTTTATACTTGTGTAATTCTTAAGAGGTTTTTGTTTTAAATATTTTATCAGTGTGAGAGCCCCCTAGGAATCTTGTGTCAGTAACACGCCTCATTACGTTGTGGGCAATAGTTCCATTTTTGTCTTAGTAAAAGCATTTGTTCCATTTATTTTTTCTTCCCAACTGCAACAGGTCATCTATTCAAAATGTTTCATTATTATTATTATTATTATTATTATTATTATTATTATTATTATTATTATTATTATTATTATTATTATTATGCAGCTATTTTACAGTCATGCCATGAATTATATTTTGATAATAGATAATGTACATTCTTTACAGAGTTTCCTGATCAATTGCAGTGTTTAGTTACCAGTGTAAATCTTTTATCCACCTTTTTGAATTGAAACACACTCAAATCAGTCTGTCAGTGGAACTATTTCAGGTTTTTATTTGTACAAAATGTGTGTTGCTTTGTCGTGGTTTATTTTTATATGTTCAATCAATTAAATACGTCCGCTGTACCAGAGCAGTGAATGAGAACATAGTGTCTGCTATGCTTTCTGTATCTGTTTTCAAGGCTTGTATGCAAATGTTGAGCGCCGTACGTGTTGAGTGCCTGTATTTTTGTGAGGGGGGAAAAAAACTCATTTAGAAAAGTCTGTAAGTTAGTGTCTGTTTATCGTCCTTACACCTCATTTGGTATTTCAAATGAGGTACGTCCGTAAACCTGTAACTGCCATCCCTTTTAATTTTCCTAGTTGCAAAACAGAAAGGTCTGATTCTGTGGCCCTGCAGTCATGGTGGGACTAGACGAGAACTCTGGAATATCACTCTAGTAATTATTTTAAATATGCTCAGGCTACTGTAAGGTCCAATGGCCTGGAGAAACATCTCGCTCCGATACAATGCCTCCATTTACAACCGCAATGTCCACCGGGAGCAGGACTGCAAGTTTGGCTTTTGTTCGTTCCTTCCGAAGCCTTAAGGCAGGGAATCCAGCCAGTAAAGTCAGACACATCGTGAATGATTCTGGAGCCAAGGTCAACATCATTATTAGTCTATTAACGCAGTCATGCTCTTCGACTGTGTCACACTGGCTTCGAGCACGTCGGGGTGCCGTTCTTAACACACAGCACAGATCACCTAGTTATCTTAATAACTCCCCAACTGAGTTAGATACAATAGTTTAGCTTTGCTGAGTTTTGCTTACAAGACCCGAGATACAGTTTTACAAACTAACGGGCTGGTGTATCGGTGTGCTGTCTAAAATAGGCAACTGTCATATCAAAGGAACACTAACCTGAAGTTGAAGAAAAAGGTAGACCAGTGTTAACAATGCAGGCCACTGTGGCATTACTGCAAAGTGTTTCTTCATGGGGAAGCATGGAGTGAACATTTTTAAGATGAAGTGACTTTTGCTCTGTGCTCAAAACACAAAATGCATTTGGTTGAGAAGCCGTGTAGGATTTGAGATATCTTACCATCCTTGGTTGCAGAGACTAACCGTTATCTACCACCAGGTGGCGATAAACAGCTCATGAGAATGGTGGAATGGAGCCTCTGGCAGGTAGGTAGGTAACTACATCCTCCTGAATTGTTAGTTTTCATAGGCTTACATTTAAAGGAAATACATGCTGTTATTGTTTATACATTAGGGGTCTTTGAGTGTATTTTTAGTAGGCTACAATAGGTCAGTGTAATCATTTTAAAACAATTAGACCTTTTTCCCGCTTTGGAGTGGAAATATGGTGGAATATCTCAAGTATGTTTCAGAAAACAATTTGCCATAAGCAAATAATTATTGTAAGAATGTAGCCTGTTTAGTTTTTTTTTAATATATATTTAATTTTCCCTCAATTGCTTCCTTTCAGACTCTGACATCTGAAATGATCCCACATAAATCTTAAAGGCATGACATTTATTTCAAATAATTTAGGATAAAACAATCTTTGAGTGCATATTTGTTATTGTTTGAAGACGTGGCAGTGTTCCACTCTTAACATGAAAATGCTGTTTTTGACATCAACATCTGCCGCACATCCGCCACAGGGACCAGAGCGCGATCGCTCATCGCGTTACGGCGAGGCGCGCTCCTCGGCGGAGGCGCGCCCTTGGGCACTTCAGCGCGTATTAATGATGTTTATCTCCCAGTGCACTCCTGAGGAGAAGGAGAAGCCCGTATATCAGGCCTAGGGTTGTTCCTGCCACCAGTTTGTTTGTCTCAGCGCAGCACTGTTTGGCAAACATTGTTTTAGCAGTTAGTTAACATCAAAAAAGAAGCGCCTTTTTAAAGAAAGATTGAGTATGACGGACTCGGGAGAAATGTGCCCGCGCCGACAGCGACGGGGCTCCCAGCGGGAGGGGGTCTGGTTTTGAATCGATGGCTTTTATCAGTTAGACTACAAAGTGAGGACGTTTAGAGAAGAAATGCTTTTATTTCTTGCCTCTTTGCTTTATACCACACTTAAAATAAGAAATGCTTCAGAAGATATGCCACACTCATTTTCCCCCCCCGGGAGATATTTCAGTTCTACAAGGCTTAAAATAACTAGTTGGATATTAATTTAAAAACTGAACTGTTAGATGTTGGTTTCGGTCCAACTCTTATTCAAATATTTACACTAATATTTACACATGTACACTAAGAGCGTTTAAATATGAAGTGTTGGAGTAAGGAGGGATTGAGTGAGAGAGAAAGACACACTTCGGTGCTGTTTGCTCCTGGAGGGAACAGCAGGTGGCCTAAGTATTGCAGGAAATTCCCTCAGCCTAGCGCGGCTGATTAAAGACATAAGACTGGGGTTTCCCTCGCAGAAATCAAAAATCATTTAAGAATCGGTGCCAATTTAGTGCTTTTGTGTACTTAATGAATGTGGGATAGAAAGGCTGTTTAAAACCGTTTATGTACCTGTATTGTAATATGAAGCCGCCTGTTGTGCAACAGCACAACAGTAGCTGTAACACACACACACACACACACACGCGCGCGCGCGCAGACTGGATGATAAGTGAGCATTTGAATGGAGCCAATACAGTCTCTAAAGATTGTATCAACCTGGCTTGCAGATTTATTTGAGATAATTTAACAGTGTTTGTGTTACTTTTGAGAACAAAAACAGTAACACACACACACACACACACACACACACATATACATATATATATATATATTTCTCTCTTATCCTTAATAATGCTGCACAGCCCTTTTTTTCCTATGTAAGCCAAAGCGTTTCATTTCACCTCTATGTCTGGTAGGAATTAATTATTGGTACCTTGAGTAGGGCAAGTGGGTTCATAATTAGAGCGTCAGTGCAGTGCAAACAGGGCCTGCTGTGTGTCATATTTGAACCGATCTCATTGCTATCATATGTGGGGTAGCGCTCACAGATGTGCGTTGCCTGCGTCTGGCGCTTCGTGCGATTGCTCCGAAAGCCCAGCTCTCTTATTAAGGAGTCCCCAGTGGTCCCGGGGAAACGTGCCGGCCGGAGAACGCTTTAATTGCTTTGGAATGTCTCGGCACATCGTGCCGCTGTGTGGCCATGCGGCGTCACGCGGACATTACCGAGGTTTGCCGGAGCGCCTCAGCTGTGCCGACGTTCCGTCCCTCGAGTTCCTCGCGGCTCAAGGCTGTCGCGTGCGATACGGTGCTTCGGTTTCCCCATGAGCAGACTGTGGAGGATAGAGGGGGTAAAGCAAAGCCCCCAGCTAGTCCATTTTAAGCACTCTCGGTTTCCGTGTGTGTGTGTGTGTGTGTGTGTGTGTGTGTGTGTGTGTGTGTGTGTGAGAGAGAGAGAGAGAGTGTGAGTGAGTGAGAATGTATTTTATCTGGCCTTCTGGCTTGTCCTTCTTTCTAAATGAGGTCATTTGCCATGTGAGAGGAGTTTTATTTATACCATTTGATTCAGATCGCTGGCACAACATCATATGGGAAAATGGAGGCTTAACACATAGCGACGCGGTTTTAATTGTGCTGTACTGATTTTACGTCTGACGGACTTGAGAAGGCAACCTGGAAAGCAGCACTTCAGCCTGAATTTATCTACTGATTCACGAAATGGCTAAAAAACACGGTACTGCACCACCTAAAATGCCTTAAAATGACATGACATTAACAGGTAACCACTAAATAGCTTTTCAGTCAGTTGGCAGCCAAAAGAAAATGGTGGTTTTGGCAATTTTATGTCGAAATGAGGGGTGAGCAATTTAGCATGTTTTCCAGTGCAAAGAAAGAGAAATATTCTATACAAAAGTATAGTTAAATAAATGAAACTTTACACTGTATAACCAGTAGCTTGTTTAAGAATCTTCATGCCTCAGGGTTGCAGTGTCATATGTTTGGGTAATGTGCTATTTGACTGCCCTTTCAAAATGAAGTCATTTACCATCTGTTTCCCTTCTGTTTGTATTCATTTTCATCAGTATCAAAATGACCACTGTGCATAAAATGGCACATAAAATGTCAACATTATCACTATTTCCGATTGAACAAAGTAGAACATTCCAGTTTAAACAGGGAAAAAAAGGTTTTTAAAAAAATCAAACAAACAAATAAACCAGTTTTAGGGAAAGTTGTGTAGAGATTTTATTAGCAACTATAGCTGTAATTTCATCAGCCAAATAGGTTGCCATGTTTACTCTACAAACTCCGCAACCCCCCATTGACAACCGTGGTTGTAAAGTGTTTCACACCGCACTGTAATTCCATCCTCGTGACATGAATAAACACCTATAATCTCAACCTTTTTAGATCTTCATAAGCAGAAAGGCCGAACAGCAGATGTAACACATTAAGGTTTGAGGCACACGTTTTTTTGTTTTATATTCTTTTTTTGGGGGGTTTTTTTTTTGTTTTTTTTTTACCATACATCAGAAACTGGTTATTTTCTATATATGCTGTTCCAGTGTCCCTAAGGAAATGTTTCCATCTGTAAATTCGGGGTCGAGTAAGTGTCGCCAAGTAACAGCAACTACTGGAGATCATTTTTGGAAAAAAGTTCTTTAGAGGATAAAGATTTGGATACTTTGAAAAATGCTAAGTTTAAATATATTAATGAATATTGGAGGATGATACATTTCCATTATATAGATCCATTTTTTAAAAGCTCTAGTCATTTCAGAGATGATGATAAGTTAACCTGAAAATAATTTCATGTTTTTATGTTTTAATTAATTTTTGAATTATTTTTTAATTATTATTAATAATAATGAATTATTTATTAACGTATATTAACATGTGAAAACTATATCTTAGCTCACTCGAGCTAAGCTACAGTTTTCACATAATCCTTCCTACTACATGTGACTATCACGGCTACAGCAGAAACGCGGGCCTCCTCTAAAGTTAGTTAAAGTAATACAGATTCCACCTCTCGCATTGCATGGAGGGTTGTGTTCAGCCGATGCTGGGAGCCACCCAACTGCAATTACTCCGTTTACATGCGGTTGTATGAGACGGAAATTGCTTTTGAAAGCGTTTTCAAGGCCCCGGCTTTGTATCTGCGTCTAAGCCTTGTGTTTACCGTGGTATTTAGGTGCAATTCAACGCCATCCCACACATCAGCAAGTGTCTGAAACGGTCTTTGAAAGGGCCGGTTTTAAGGCAAGCGAGCGCCGGTTTAACGCACCTGGGGAGAGACGTTTTCTGTGACAAAACACGGAAGAAGAGAACAGCCTGTTTCGTTTAGCCATTTCCACACAGCCCATTGCATAAACAAATCAACGATACAGAATAATTGTCAGTATTTGACATTCGCTTTAGCGTTTACCGAAAAAACTTTGAGACAAAAGTTTCCATTGCCTGCTCACTCTAGCACACCAGTGATGGTTGACTGTTTTTAATTATATGTCATTTGAGTAAAAACATTTTAGCAAAGGCGATTTCCAAATTCACTCTATATAAGGTGGCTTAAAACGTGCTCGTCCGCGCGCTGTTCTTTCAGTGCACGTAACGCGAGTAGATCAGCCTTCTCCTGAGCGTGTAACAGATATCTAAATCATTAGGACTCTCCACCATGTGCCACCCTTCGGCAGTATGACCTCTGAACCCCCAAGGTCAAGCGGCTGTGAGCTCCCTGACCCCCAGGACTTCCTCTGAATATTAAAAGGCTAGTTATGTCGTCAAGAGCCCTGATATAGAACATGGCCTCATTTTTTCGGGGGAGAAAAAAAGGCCAATCAGTGCAGAGTTCAGTGCTTTGGCTCGGGATGCCTGAGACTTTCATGTGGGTTATTGAGAGCCGTAATGACAGCACACAGAGGAAGTGTAGGGCATTTTGAGGCAGAAATTATGTGGTCACATGGCTGCCGGCTGTAGTGCTCTGCCTAAATCCTCCTAACTAGCGCTCTCTCCCCCCACCTCTCTCTCTCTACCAGACAGACAAAGTGAGTGAGTTTATGTTATAGAGACGAATGTGGTGCACTTGTATTAAAGGCATTCCCGGCTGATGTGAGGCAGACCGATACAACTGACAGGGATTATTCCGTCCACAATTTTGGTGCGTTTAAAGCGGAACTTCTCAAAGGGAGCGTTTCAACCTGCTCACAGCGATTGATTCAGCTTTGGCCAGCCACCGGAATGATTAGCTGTGTTTTTGATTGACATTCTGTTGCAGAAACATTCTGCGCTTCTGACAGGAAGATTATATACATCTACCTTGATGTAGCCAAGCAAAATTTCTGTCTCTCCATTTTATTTCAGTAACATTAGAGAGTAATTACCACAAGACTAGGAGACTCCTAATAAATATTTTATGAGATATGAACATGTTTTGGACACTTTGCTTATCCCATCTACCATTAGACACTTTTTTAGGCAAACATTTTTTATTTAATTGTCCATTAACTGGTAAATAATACATAATTTTGAATGAACAGAACATAATCAAGAGTGTATGAAACTGCTTATAATGGGGGTTGTGAATGTAATTAATTATAGTAGCACCAGTTGTGTGTGTGGGTGTTGTGTTTGTGCCGCCAAATATGCAAGCTCTTATCATATTTAATTTTCTGGGCAAGCATCAACAAATGGCACATGCTGGTTCTGGTCCTGTGTCTGTGTGCATCATACACACGATCGCATGCACACACACACACACACACACACACACACACACACACACACACACACACACACACACACACACCCCTTTCACCTTCCACAACCTGGAGGCAGCAAGCGTAAGGTGCCCGCTCGCCAGCCTCTGCTGTCCGACCTCTGACCCTCTGGAGTGTAAATAATTGAGAAGCTCATTCTTTAAAATAAATTGGTGGGTTGGAGGAAGGAGTGACGGCCTCGGGGCCCCTGCGTCTACTCAGGTGCCATGACAGGCGTACCACCAGCCCGGCTTTGAGCCAGTTATTAGCTCACAATGTCTCCATTATCTCCAGAACACTCTCCTTCACTCAGCCCTCGACTTTGGTGGTGCGGCATTAGATTAGCATAAGTCTCCTGGCTCTGATCAGGTTTATTTCACTGGCATTTTGGGTGAGGAGGAAGATATGTAATTCAAATAAGGGCACCTGGACGGTTTGGGTTACTTTTATTGTAATGCCACGTGATGGACAGTCAAATATATATATTCAAAGTGGAAAATTTTAAGTGCTTAAAAACTTTTGCTCATGTATTTACTCACGGTCCTTGCTAGTGAAGTAAGGGTGTGTGTGTGTGTGTGTGTGTGTGTGTGTGAATTCTTCAAATTTTCCCATCAAAAGTTAACACTACAGCTCGAGTGTCATTGCAGCACTTACCGCAAAGTATCACTAACAGCGTGCCGTTAGCACGGCGCGGGGAGGGCCGCGCGCTCTTCCCACCCACACTATCTCGTGCTTTAATCGGGAAAACGTCCGAACGGGCGGAACGGAGACGGAGTGTGACCGCCGATGGCGCGCGGATGAGCGCACGCCGTCGCCCCCTCCGTAATCGGCCCGATGGTATTGCGCGACAGGGTGAAGACACTTGATAGCAAGTCCCAGCCGAACAACACGTGGATCCCCGGAGCAAATGGACGCGCCTTTACCCTGGGAGGATGACGGTGCGCCGGTTTTGACAGTCCGAGTAATGCCCGTTTTTAACGGGGAAACCATGCTTTGATCTTTATGCATGATGGCATGTCCCTCTCTGACCGAAGAAAGCAAACGTCAGCTTGGAAATGCTTTATTGTTTGTAGAATAGCAAATATACGTCCGGTGATTGTATCACCTGTGATGCGCGGAGAATTAATTAAAAAAACACCAAAAAAATATCGGTCCCGTTATAATATGGTAGCTTTAATGGCGAATATTCAGTCGAATAGCACACAATCCTAGGGAATTCTGAATTGTAGGTTTCGAAGCGGAGTCCAATTATCCTTCGCTTTCACATTTGTTAGTGAGACAGTTCTAACCATGCACAGCGTAGGAATTGCCGTCTGTATTGCCAAGCGTGGATAGTTGGCAATTTCGCCCTCTCTGGGTAAATAAACACGTCTTAACCATGCAATAGCGATCTTAGCACTTCTGTCCTTCTCCTGAACATAGATGGCACAAGGAATTCGCGTGCAAGGCATCCCCCTAGGCCTATAAATAGCGTGTTGCAATCAAACTAAATAAATGAACTGTCAGACGAAAGTGTTTACAAGCAAGGCAGAAATCATGGCGATTCTAAGTCAATTTGTTGCATTTTTTGAGTAAGTGGTAGCAGCTATAAAGGCCAAGCATGACAGTCTGATTTAGTTCTCCGCAGTTCACACGGGGACGAATGGTGCGCAAAGCGGTGGCTCTACGCGAGGCACCCCAATGCGCCCGCCACGACCATTATGCGAGACAATCAAAACATTTGCAACTCTGTTATTTAGTGTTATTTAGTAGCTTTGTTTCCAAACATACCGTTTTATGGTCCCCTGTAATTACTTTACTGAGCAGTGTTTGCGATAAACCCGTTTGTCTTGTGTATGGAATTGTTAAGCTGCAGAGAATCGCTTTGGGCAGTGCGCGACACGCGTTGGGCTTCTCAAGCGCTAAAATTTAAATCAGACGTTTACCAAGCTGTAGATTTTTTTAAATCTCAACGTGTATCGTAAATAGATTCCGCACGTCTTTCTTTTTTATCGCCCTTCCTATTTTTTCTTCCTTTTTTCCTCCTCTGAGCGACCCAGTGGGGCAATAAAGCAAACGCCAGATAAGGAATGATTTGCTAGAAGCAAAACCTTTAAAATAAACAAAGCATCAAGCTGTGTTTTGGGGGAACCTGTGCGCGCCGGGAGCTGACTGAACTGCTCCAATTCAGGTGAACTGCACACCAGGTTCGGCGGCGGGCACATTCACAGCTGTGATAACAGCGGGGCTCCTGGCCAGGCGCGAGCCTGTACAGTGTCCGTCGGACTGGGCGCCCGGGTAGCCACTACTGAGCCTCATAACGCGACACCTCACGGAACCTGCGCGCGGGTGTGCGCGTGCATGTGCGCGTGCGCGTGTATGTGTGTGTGCGCGTGTGTGTGTGTGTGCGCGTGTGTGTGTGTGTGTATGTATACTTGCACGTCTACTTTTTTTGACTGCGATCTGTGCAGTGGATGACCCAAATCTGAGGGAAAATCGGCGGACATGTTTTCTTTACCGGGAAGAGTGTTTATTTTCTGTTTCTTTGGTTTCAAAGCGTGGGCAGTAGACTGCGGAGGAAACCAGAATCTTTCAAATTAAAGTGCTTTGATTGAACGGCGTTTTTCCTACATGTGGCACAAACATTTTATGTTTTAGCGTTTGTCACGACGTTTTAGGTCTATTTAACCTTCGAGAACAGTAGTTGATGTGTTAAAATAGTGATGCTTTGATGTGTTTTTTTTTTCCAGACATAAATCTTTATTTCATTTCAATAAGAAGTGAATTGAAAATTACACAGAACCTTTTAAGACTAATTGACAGAAGATTTACACTAACTGACACTTAACGTTAATACTATGTGTTTTAAATGTGTTGCTAATTTCTTTTGTTAATTAACAGTGGCTTGTAAACTGATGCAGAACATGTTGAAACCTAAGACAAAAATTTGTGCTATTCTACCGCTTATCAAGGAGATTTGGTTTCTTCACCAATTAGTTTGTGCATGTTGTCCTGCACAAGGTAAACTAGCGTAAGTGTAACAAACTTTTGGAAGCAGGATAAGTGCATGCCTAGTTGACAGGCTTAGCAAAAAAAATCACTTTAATTCACATGAGTCTCCTTCATCTTAAACAAATGCAAAATGAATCATTTCTGAGTCTGTTAGAACTCAAAGGAAATGGCCCTTTGTAAAATCGAGGATAGATGTCTGCATTTTGTCTGCTTAGGTGTTGGTGCGCCTGGTCGTCCCACCGAGGTGGTCCTGGATTTCTGTTTGCTCTGAAAGCTCGTCAAGGCCTGGTTCTTTCCTGCACATGCTCCTCAAGGCGAGGTGTCCCACGTGCAGCGCAATGCAACAGTACACGTGCCCAGGACGGGTGGGTGGGGGGGGGTTAAGGAAATACTCTGGCGAGTCTATCACAGGGCATTAGACTGACCCAGACCAGACAGGGAAGAGTGGTCTACCTCTGGAACCAACTGAAACAGTAATATCTCACCCAAGCTAAACACTCGCTCATGACACGTCTGTTAATATGTTAGTGTCCAGGGCCGAGACTTTGGTCTGAATAGGCACCTGGTTGAGCAGTTTGTAAAGATTGGATAAGATCAAATCTACTGTACAATGACATTTATAAATGCATTTATGCCAGCATGCTGAGTGCAAAGGACAAAACTGTCCTTCTCCAAGACTGCATTACGTAGGCTGTTAGGAGTGATGTGCTGGACTAATGTTGGGTATTTTTTAGTAAATTAAGGTAATCAAACTTTTGACACCTTACTAAAACTTTTCAAGCTCTTCTAAACAGCTTGAGTTTTTTCACAGGTGTGTGTGTGTGTGTATGTGTGTGTGTGTGTGTGTGTGTGTGTGTGGGTGTGCGTATGTGTGTGTGTTGAGGATTCTCTCTCTTTCTCTCTCCCTCTGTGTGTGTGTGTATGTGGGGGGTGTACACGTGTGTGCGTTTTTGCCCATGGTCACTCTTGCTGCTACTAAGCCATGGAATTGGACACTGTTTGTAAACAGTCTGTCCTTTTTCAAAAGTCCCCTAGAGATTTGCCCCAGGAAGTCAAATTACAGCAAACTACCTAATTTGGCTCTGGGCCTCTAGCTCTGTGCTTGAGTGATCTTAATCGCTATGGCTCCCAGCTTTCACTACACATCTCTGGGCGTTCCATTCCCTGACAACAACTGCAGGCTACGCAGAGCTGGCATGCTTGTTTCCTGGAGTCATTAGCTCGGGAAATGTGGAAACTAAAAACATCCCAAATTGCAAGGTGATGTTTGTCATTGTGGCAGGTTTACCATAAATCTGTTGGCAAATTTGTGAAGATTCACTTGAAACAAGTAGGATGATGAAACCAGTGCATTACAAGCAAGAAAATAAGAGAAGCGTATGTGCTTCAGCTTTCCTGCTAGAGGTAATTAAATGATTAGTCATTTTCATTCCTGCTAGTAACGAGAACCTGCTTTTCCAGTAGGATGACAGTTCAGAATATATCTAACAATTTATAAATTAATTAGCCAAGCATTTATAAGAGTATGTGTGTGTGGATTATTCAGAACTGAAACACTTTCCCATGCTGAGAAATGTCTCATTCACTAGTTTAAGAAAAAGTGGAAATACGAATATGTAAAAGATCTTATAACAATGCGTACATTTAATCAGTTATTAAACTAGCCTCTGAGGTCTGATCCATCTCGGTATTTTTCCTCAGACTCATTTCTTAATGACTGTGGTGCTTGTTATACCCAATTAGCCCTGTCCAACCCGTGTGCGAACGCGGTAGCAGACGACGGTTTAGTCTCAGTAGGGTATCCAGCTTTCAGTGACACTTACACTCGCTCAGTTCACGCTCCGCTCTAAGTCATGTCACACCTTAATTGAGTAATCTCTGAGGTGCTGGTGATTACAATGCTCATAGGAGCTGCCCACTCAGAAATGGGCGTCACACCACAAGTCTGTCAGCGAGGCTGTGTTTCCGTGCTTACTTCCACCAGGCTACTGACAGCTGCTGTCATCTGCTAGTTTCGGACAGCTCCATCTGTGTGTTCTGTCATTCATGCTGTCTACATTAGCTAACACGCTATATAATGACCTGTACTCAGATATCAAGAAATCTCTCATTGTAATGATAATTGCTGTGCATATTGCTGGCTGTTGGCAATAGATATGTACAGAGAACTGGAAAAAAACGATTTTTAAAAAAGCATCAAAGTCTAACATATATGTGCGAATTTTGCCGATTTATTCATGCGGTCGGCTGAGAGCGCATCAGAGTTTTGCAGCTGACAGTTCAAAAGATACCTTCATCCTTGCCGAGCAGTTTAGTCCCCTTTTTTCCATCCAGAGCGTTATTTAATATGGCAACCTGAAGATGTAAAGGAGGGTTAGTCTATGCAGGCCCCTCGACCACCCCGCGGGACCCCAGCGAAGTGCGTTCCTTGGGCGTGATAGATCGGCTGCTTGCTTGAACCTAAAGGTTGGCAAATTAACAGTTAATTAGTGGTTGATAAATAGCAGATCTGCTCTCAGCCCCCAGCTGCTGCAGCGGGCTCCCTCTCCTCCCCGTCTAGTTAAGGCAAGTGTTTATGTGCTGGTAACAAGTGTCAGGACAGACTGTTATGTCTGCATTTTGTCACACGGTGAGATTGCTCTCAGATGTGACCCCCCCCCCCCCCCCATGCCTTCCCACCTCTTGGCAAAAACAACCTCCGTGCAAACACACACATATTTGCAAGCATGCAGACACACAAACACATACACCCTTGTGCACCAGGCACCCTGATACCTAACCACCTTTAAGACATACTTATCGACGCTCCTGACGCTAATCTATTATTCCTGAAGTCTTCTGGGTTGGTATGTTGCCGTGGCAATGCAGTCACAGGAGAGGAAAAAATATGAGTTCGTTTCAGCAGAAGGCATTTGTCAACACACGTCCAGTCTACTCAAAGATATGTGTCATTGGACACCGACGACAACAGAAGTGAACCGTATTATAGTGCATTCTAGTCTATTGTGGCCCCTTTCATGAAAGTACTGCATACATTTATTCATATCCTGCTTAAACTCATTAGAATTCGATTTCTAAGATTTCTCCCCTCTGAAAGAATCAGGCAGCATTAAAAAAAAAAAAAAAGGCAGATGGCTTCCTTTTTGTGGATATGGTACCGGTTTAATTTTAGCATTCCTCGTTCATGCTATGCAGGGCTCAGGAGTGACTAGTGTTGTTTCATGGCACTTCAGCTCAAATGGGCATTCACCGTGTCAGCACACATGACATGTAATTAAATGGTGCTAAGAGAGGAGGATGGATTTTTTTTTTTCCTGGGCACCATTGGAGAGTCATTCATGTTTCAACAGCTGAGCACCGGGCCAGCAGCGTGGAGGAAACAGGAGCATGTACGTACATTAATTACTTCGTGCGCAGTACCACTAAAGTAACGATGTGTTTCATTGCGCAGACCGACAGCCAGAACAGTCCAGTCTTTCATCGGGGAACCTGACACCAAGGACACAGTTCATTCGACTGTAAAGCGCTACAAATGTTAGGCTTTACGGAGCAACGTGGTAAGACACCCACTGAATTTCTGCACAGATAGCAACGCCGCCAGGTGCAACGGGAAAGAACCTCAATAAATATGAAATTAGGGTCAGGGACCGCGGCTCGCAGATGCCGCCTTCGCACGGTGTTTCCCGGACCCGGTGAAGAGCAGGTCGGAACCTGTGCGGAGCCGTAAACCAAACCGAACCACCGCTGCCTTTATCCCAACGGCTTCCCCACAAGCGTTCATTCATGCATTAGAACATGCGAACTGTTAAAAGAAAAATAGATGTATAAAGAAAAGGAATGACCAGCAGCGTTGAATTACCGTCGGAGGACGTCTCTCTGAGGCCAAATGTCCAAATGTTTATATTCCCTTTTCCCGTTTGAGAAGGAAGTCGTTTTGTGAACATTGTACTTTTCAGCATTAAAAAAAGCAAAAGAAAGGAGACCCTGAGAAGTGAATTACACCCCAAGCATCAACAACAGCTTCACACAGACAATAACGCGGCACCAGCGTCGCGCTTCCAACGGCCAAGCGGATCGCTGTCGTGTAATCATCGCTTTGTCATCCCCTATTTGGACGGCGGGAGTTAAATTAAGCACGTGTTAGTATACAAATACAGGTCGGGGGTGGGGGGACCGAAAAAAGTTGTCACGCATGTAGCTTGCCAAACATTTCCTGACAGATGCGTACTTTACTGAACGCGCTCGCTTGGCCAGCAGTCGGGGAGGGGGGGGTTGAGGGGGGGTTGGGGTGTGGGGTAGGTGCTTCAGCTCCGAATGCCCCACTTGCCCTAATCAACACCGTTTATGACGGCTCCCGCAGCTGCACGATGCATGGCTTTCCTTTCCTGCTGCAGTGGCCTGCCCAGTCAGGAACAATAACACTTATTTTATTAGTGCTGCTGGGTGGTTGCCAGATATGTTAAGAATCCCACACATCTCCAAATGGATGCAGGCGAAGAGAGATCCACGTATAAATGATGGGCCGTCGGACGGTTCGTGATGGATGCGTCATGTGACAAGAGTGCACGGAAGGAGAGAGTGGGGGGATGGAAATCATAACATTCCCTGGGCCGCGCTGCTGTTCCTCCGTTGTGTATGACAATTCCAGTCTCAACAAAACACCCCTAATCCTCCATTTTCCATTGACTTGCATCACAAATATTCGGCTTAGCACCGTGTGCTGAAAGCTTCAGGAACAGCGATCCAGGCTAACGCGTGTCAACCGAATGCACATTCCGATTCTGACCACGAAAGCAGACCACAGCCACGCCGAGGCCGAGTAGGAACGCCGTGCTCGGTTCCGTCCCTCAGCCCGGGCCCTGTTCTCCGTCACCGTTAGATAAACCTCCAAGCTTTCAGCGATGCGGCGGAGGAGAGCGGCGGGTAAGCGGGAATCCCGGCTGTCCTTCCCACAGACCCAGCGATGGACTTTCCCCTGTGAGGTATCCCGTGTTGGACACGGTCCCTCTCCAAACACAGCGCACCTGGGACAACAGCTTTAGTTCCCAACTCGGCGTTAATCAGCAGGCCCGTATGCCTGCCAGGAGCCAGGCGCTTCGTACGCGCACAATTAAGACGCTGCCCTGTCTTTTAACAAGCGGGGGCCGCCACTCCTGTGAAAACAGAATACCGCGGCGTGTAATGGCTGGATCAAGGAGGAGTAACAGCGTGGTCACGGAACTCATCCTGATTGCTGAAAGGAGCTCGAGGAATTCAGGGGCGAAAGCGGTAAAGAGAAAACATTTAAGGGGCTTTAATGCACTGTTACGCGGCCTGCGGTTTGTCAGTCACCTCGGCGCGTAGACACAAGATACTCCGAGGAATTTGATGGTTGTCACTCCAATATTTCCATGACTAGCTGCTTCTAAATCCGGTGGGGGTGTGTGTGTGTGGGGGGGGGTATATATGTGTGTGTATGTATGTGTGTGTGTGTGTGTGTGTGAAAGGGGGGGGGTTCTGATGCCTCTTTTTGCATCTGACATTCCACACTTGATTCCACTAAAGGGGAGTGGAGAAGATTTCCGTAGTAATCACCAGTTAGAGCTGGACTGGAGCCCCCTTATCTGTAACCCATTTAGTCTGCCGATTACAGCCGCGCGGGCTGATGCATAAATAGTCATTTTCTTGGGCTCTCCTGACGGTGTGAGACACGTCTGGAGAGCAGCTGCGGATCTGCGTTGTGAAACAGATCCACACGTATATATCTGATAACTGTTCAGACCGCTATGACTGCACTGGTAAGCCCTTCGTGTGTAAAATGAATGCGAAATGCTAGTGATTAATAGCCTATCACAGAAATGCACACTGGCGGCATTTGAGAGGGGGTCAGCCTTGTCATTAAGTTAATGTCCGTCTACAGTTTGGGCTAAACACAGGACCCTTTATGGAATTATTATAATTAGTGGAGCCATTAGCCTTAATGGGGAGTAATGGCCAGTTAGATGTTATTTGGTAAAACAACATACCAGCGGCCAGAGGTGTTTTATTACATCTCTATATTAAGCCCATTCTAGAACGTAAAAAATGTTTCCAGATCGAGGGCAAAAACTGGCCGGGCGCTAATTCAGTCTCCAACTCAAGCAAGGGAGAGACCACCCACCAGGAAAATAGGGCCCAACCAGTCAGTGTGTGCTGTGCGGTGACTCAGAGGGAAGTTTTCTGCAACCGTGATCTGGCTTTTGGACTCATGGACTCACGTCTCTCGTTAAAGGGTGATATTCTAATGTGCCCACTATTTGAACAACAGATTCTCTCTGCCACTCACTTCTAGCGCCCATTTGATGCTACATTATTAAATCAGGTATGTAGAGCTCCACCCATAGTCCCATTAAATCACACACTGGGCATTTTACACAGGAAACCTAAGCTAAGTCTTTTGCCACTGTCTAACTCATAATGCCTGGGAACAGCAAAACCTCTGGCACCACTGAAATGTCAGCACGCTTTTTTTTTTTTTTTTAAACATTTAAACTGTTTTTATTCTGTGTTGCTCTGTGCACCCTCCACTAATTGTATGTTTGCGTTTGATTCCCTCCGGGCAGTCTCACAGCCTACTACAAGCACTAAAAAAAGCTTTTCGATGCAAACAGCAGTACATGCACAGCGCTGAAGGGTGCAGCTCTGAGTCCTGCAGATGGGACTAGGCTTGTTAATCAAATGCTCTCCAGATCACACTTCAGCTGGGGTAATTACTCTTTCCAAGGGAATTGCTACACACAAAGGCTTTTGTAAACAGAACCAGAAACGACTTTAATTGCACCATAGGCGGGATAACAACCGACCGTTCGGTGTGTGGGTTGTGAGGTAGAAGTGTGTGAAATATGAATGAGGCATCCCTGCTGTGTAGGAGATTTATGACGCATTTATCAACTGGTTTTATGCCGCAGTTGGTGTTTGAGCTCGGTCATGGGCCATTTGCGCTACACAAGCAACATCTTTCTTTTTCCAAGTGCACTGTGTCAGTCCTTAGAAGACATTTCCCCAGCAAGAGTGCAGTTTCAAAAGCCCGGTCCTCCCCTAAGATAAACCTTTTTTCCCCAGATGATGTATAGGGATCTAATTGCATTTCAACTACTTGTTTTCTGCCAAAATGACTTTATTGTGCGATCTTATTGATGATAAAGGATCAGAGACCGTCACTGTTGACCCCAACACACCGTGACTAAATTGAGGAGTGGATTGAGTGATATATTATTACTACAACCACCAGTTATGTTCAGGTAGTAGAATACACAAAAACAGAGATGAAAGAAAAAAATAAATAAATATATATATATATATATATATATATATATATATATATATATATATATATATATATATATATATATATATATATATATATATATATATATATATACAGCTACAACATTCACCTTTATAGAAGTTCTAAAGCCTTGAAAACTTTCTCCTAACATTTGCATCATTTTGCTGAACATGTAATATTCATACATTGAATGGTTGACCTTATAATTAATTAGTTTGCTATATTGAAATGTGTTATTAAAATGACCTAAGAAATTAGTAAATGAATAGATAATTAAAGTAATTACATTTGCAGAACATTGCAGGGATAAGCAACACTCTGTAAGTATTCTATAAAATGCAAATGTAATTACTGTAAATAAAATCAAATAAAATCTTGGGCTGGTAGAATGTTAATCCACACAACAGATCCCCCACTACCTCGGCAGTATAAACAGTTAAACCTTGCTGCATACATGTGGTCTAAGGATGTAGCAATTGAATTCTTTCAGCCTTTTTAAAAGGATAAAAAAAAAACTCGAGTTGAGAAATATGTTTGTAACTGTAAATGTTTAAAGTGTGGAATCCATTGGAATTTGTCAAGTTGTTTAAATTACTAGGACAGAATTTTCCACATCTTTACTCCATTTGCTGACTGGACAGACAGAAAAATTTTGTTCAGTTTTTGTTTAATTTTTTATTAACCTACTACTATGTAGTTTTCATTGCCAGCTAAACATATATTATTTTCTTACTTGAAATGCCAAAAAAATGACTTTAAAAATGAGCAATTTGAGCATATAGTTTAATATTTTGAAAGGGTATGAGAATATTTTCTTTTACCACCTCAATGCCTTCATATATATTAACAGAAGTATTCAACTTGTCTCATTGACGTTTAATTGGTGCTGTGAATGAGTACGGCTGCCGCACAAGCACAATCTTGTCCTTATACCACCAGACTAACAAATCCGATTTTGTCTAATACTGCACACTCGTAAATATGAGGTCAGGAATGTCTTTTGCGTTTTCTAACAACAAGCCAAATGAAAGAAAAGCAAAATACACTTTCTATATGTAATGTTACAAAAATCCCCCCCTCCCCCAAATAACTTCATTAGTTCTGCCCAACGCCGCCTGCTCTGTTTGACCAGCTGACCATTAAAATGTGTCTGGATTATGTATTTGGAAATTAAAGATGTGGTTGAAGTGCCCAAGGCCGCCACACGCACCACATGCAGTGCACTCCTTCCTCTAAGCAGCTGTTTCAGCTCTTCCTGACAAAATGCATTTATCTCTCATCCCTTTAGCTAAACTGTGCATATCTTCCATTCCCATGGTGCATGGTTTATTGCTGTCTAATGGCTTTTATTGTGGCTGTGCTCCTCTGTTTAGACACAAGCTTGTCGGCAGTGATGGTGATTGAGCTTTTCTCTCTCTCTCTCTCTCTCTCTCTCTCTCTCTCTCTCTCTCACGCTCTGTGTTTTTGCCTTTGAGGTGCAAAAGAACAATTAGCAGAACGCGGAGAGCCTGTGGCCCCCCCCGTCTTCTGTAACGTTCTTGTCTCCGCCGCGGCGTTCTGCTCTGTTTTACATTAAAGCCTCCAGGTCACAGGGCCTCTCCTTTGCCTCTGCAGGTGCTCGCACGGCGTTGCCGAGCGGAGCTTCCGCCTGGGGCCGGGCCGGGCTGACCCACTGCCGAACCCCGGTGACTGCACATGGCCGACCTGCGCCAAAGACTCTCCTCTGCCACGGAAGATCAACGCCTATCGGGGCAGAAACCCTTTGCTAAATTCAGCGTACATGGTTAGCATGTGTTCTTTAATGAGCCAGGCAGATAGCTGGCCAACTGTTGGAAGTTCACTGCCTCACAGCGCCATCGTCCATTTGCTGAAGCTGGTGTTCAGCAAGACGCCTTACCACAAAGAGCTGAACACAATGCTGGGTACCTCATAAAGTCTTTTACACATAAAGTATTTACCCAAATACGAATGAGACATATATTTTATCTCCAAGCACAGTTCACAATGCCACAATCTAGCCATCAGGATTAAGCCTTAGCCTACTGACTCTGAGGAAATAAATCCCCTCCAGTCTCTATTCCATTTTACAGAGTGAAATAAACAGTGAGTGTGAATTTCCATTATCAACACTGTGGGAAATAGCTGCGTGGCGGAACGACTCGGGCTGAGTGCCTGGGTAATAGAACTCCACTCTGTATACAGCACGCATCTCATCAAGTTACCCACGCTCCTTCGTCCGCAGCCCTCTAAAAAGCCATTTCGTCCCGTCCCGTCCCCCCCGTACAGAATAGGCAGCCAAGCGCGGTCGCCCAAACGCTTCGTCTCGGTGTCGGTCCGCCCGGGCCCCGCTTACAACGCCTCCTGGCGCGCCCGCGCTCGCGGGTTCCTTCCACTCGGGCAGCGTGACGAGCACGGGACCTTTTATTAGCTGCATAAACATTACGCTACACGTAGCATTTGTATCGAGCCCTTTAAATATTTAAAAATACTTCAGCTGCACAGTGTTCGCCGGGAACCCCGCGCGTCGCGTTCCTGCTCCGGACGTCTCACGCACCTGTCAGGCGCGCTGGGCTTTAAAGTGTAAATGAGCGTCTATGACACGGTGCTAATGCAACTCCTATAATGAAACGCCGGTGAGTGTGTATTCTTCAGCGGCTGGCCCTGGTCCAGCCTCACCGGAACGTCCATATTGGGGGAGAAAAGAGCCTCCATTTCTTAGCCTTCAGGAGCCGTGTTGCCGAGCAGACGTTTAAATCCACTCCCCCTGTCATTCTAAGCGCTTCGGGGCATTCGTTTATTGCAGGGCACTTGTAAACTTTCTCATAAAAAAAAAACCCTTCGGCGAACCTCTACCGAGGACGTTAAGTGTAGTTTGCTATTTATCACTGCTTGCGATGCAGCCTGGCAGATGTGCGCTATGTGGGGAGTTGAGCAGTTCCTTTAGGAGACAATGCCGTCGCTTAGGCAGAGAGCATGCTCATTCCACAGCTGGGCTCGCCCACCTAATCCGGGGCTCGTCGCGCCTCTTTTTTGGTGCGTAACCTGCCACGGTCATCTGACTGAATTTAAAAGCCTGTTGTAAACGAGCGAAACGGACTGCTTGCGCCTTACCCCGCAACACCCAAGGTGATTACTCCTGTAGCAGCGCTGGCCTTGAAAATGGGCAGAGAGGCAAGGAACCAGGGGAACGCACACACCCCAGGCCGCACGAGCCGGGCCTCAAGGTTATGTACCCTCGATTAGGCAATGAGAAGATTTTGGAGTTGTTCTTTTTAATTAATAGTGGAGCAATCACTATAAACAGGCAATCCAGACAGGGATTGACGTGATAAGGCACTCTGGTGAGGGCATCTGTAACGTGGCCATGGGCGGGGGTGTCACTCTGCAGCGATCACTGTGCCTCCTCTCTGGCACAAGGGCGCTGTTTTACCATGTCACGTCGGCATCCTGGGGAACAAAAAGCCTGTTAGCGATGGAAATACTTTTTGGCCCATTACTCTGACACAGTAATTATAGCACAGAGAACTTAATGATTCATGTCGTGAGGATTAGCCTTTAAAATCTCGGTAAAACAAAGCCCTGGCAAAGCCGTTCCTGCGTTTTCAGTCGTGTAGGAGCACAATTCCTCGTGCACGGGGTTGTAAACAGGCTCTAAACAGTGGATTTGTGTTTGTATATTCAAACAGAATAAAACACAGCTCTCCGTCCCTGCTTTCAGACGGCTAGCGATTACAGAGCCTTGAGTCCAAACCTTGCAAACACAGAGTTCTGGAGCCATTACAAGCAAGTTCATATACCGAAGTTTCATGCCTCGTGTTTCTTTAATGAAAAGAGGTGTTATAACAACGGCAGGCACTTCTCTGACGGTACCCCGCTGGAAACATGCGACATCCTCGGCCTGCTCTTATGCCATAGCATGCGAATGCCTCGTGACCGGCTGCTGGGGTAACAAATTGCCGTATCATGTGTTACAATTACTTCTTCAGTCCTGCCAGCCCATACATCTTTCCAATGAAATGATTTGAAAGCTATGAATTATGGCCATATTTCAGTCTAAAAGAAACAAACCACTAATTGCGATGTGGCCTCTCGGTAATTTCAAGAGAGAGCCCAGAAAGCGCTCCGGCATGGAAGAGGAGGGGGAATCATTTAGCCCTGTTTCTGCTTTATTTTGGTTTCGAATAACAGACACTACTAATTTGGTATAGGCACGACCTTTGCCCCCTGCCCCCCCCCCGACTCTGATGCCCCAGGGGAAAGCTCCAATCAGCACACAGCTCCTCTATTTCCCCGCCCGCCTCCTGGTCCCTCCCATGCTGCCAGCGAACTAGAGACTGCCTTTTCCAAAATGTTTCTGCTAATTCCCATTTCCTTTATAATCACAAGCTTTCATGTGAGTGGCTGGCTGGGTCTGTGTGTGTGTGGGGGGGGGGGGGGGGGGGGGTGATTACTCCGGGGTCCCAGGCATTAACCCCACCAGGTGTTACTGGATGGGCTGTTTACTTCTGTGATTAATGAATGAACTAAAAGTCTTTTTTTACCCCCCCCAACCTTGTTAAAGAAGGAGCGTGCCACTGAATGAATTGGGAAAGCACAGCTAGTCTGCACCATATCAGTCCACTGGGGCTGAAGTGTCCGAGTGTTGCCCTCTCTCTCTCTCTCTCTCTCTCTCTCTCTCTCTCAGGGGGTGGGTGAGGAGGAGCTCAGTAAGTGCTCTGGAGTCACGTTTGCCAACCTTAACACACAAAAGTGCAACTCGGGCTTATTTTACCTGTGAAACTAATTTAGAATTACACTGATTTGTGTGATTGGTATTTTGAGAATAAGCATGAAAACCTTAACGGTAAGCTCTGTACATCTGTACATGTAAACCTGAACCTGTGTACACACACAGACATATATATATATATATATAATTTTTTTTTTTAAGAATATATATAAAAACCCACATGTATATGTGTGTGTATATATATATATATATATATATATATATATATATATATATATATATATATATATATATATATACATATATATATATATGTGTAGGAGTGATTTGAGGTGTACAGAAAAAACCTTGCAGCACATAGTTTTCAGTTTTTCAGCTGTAAGAGGTGAAACTAGTTGTGTTGAAAGATTAAAAATAGCAGAACAATAATATGAAGATGTGTGTGAGGTAGAGCGACCTACACTGATATTTATTACAAAGTGCATAGCTGCGCAGTGTGTAATGAAAACGCCGAGATAGATTAGACCAAAGTGTAATGCAATCACCAACTCCATTACTCCACAGCTCTTAGTGACGTGTGCAACACACAATTAAATGAACATGACTGTAATCACCTCCCTAGATACCACAGTTCAAGTAATAGATTTCTGGTCTCCATGAGGAGATGCCGATTACCGCTAGCCTAATGGCTGCTTTTCTGCCAAATTTTCTAACAAAGAAAAACAAACCTGGGTAGAGGAGAAGATCGAAGAAGTGGGAAAATATGTCTTCATTCTCAAGGATTTTTTGAAGAACAAATTTCAAAATTCAAATTGCTAGTTTGACGTGGTACATTTGGTACTTTATTCTGAATACCCAGATACCCACATTTCTGTAAATATAGTGTATATCGAATTGCTTACCCTCTAGATTCTATTCTATTCAATATTAAATGGGGTTTAAATCATTATGACTGTCCTTGATGAAAATTCACAGTAATCACAGGAGGTGCAGTGCCTAATGTACATTACAAGTTTACCTTTCCATTATCACAGCAGAGGAGTGTGAGATGAAGAGACAGCCTCGCTGTCTGGGGCATCGCGATCAGCGCTGTCGTTAAGCCGTTTCCTCCGGCGTGTGTGTCATCCCTGTGTTTCCGGCAGGGTGTGTAAGGAGAGAGAGTGTGTACACAGGTGATTACTGACTCACGGAGTCCTCTGTGGCAGAGGAGCCAGAGGAGGGTCATGTCACTCAACGGACAGAAAGCTCAGTGCCCCGCCGTAACCACCATACCGTAGTAACACTAGCTCAGAGTCTCAGAAGCCGCGCCTAATGGAAGCAGTCCTGGAAATTGTTTGGATAGCTTGGCACGTCTGAAATGACATCTCTTTATAACGTGCTTTTCAGAGGATTACTCGGTAATAAGTAAACTGAGAGAACTATCAGCGCAGCATAAGAACATTTTTAGAAGTTTTTAAACATTAAATGTTTATTAATATACCTATGTTGTTTTGCTAAGACAGACATTTATTCAACAAGTTCAGCTAGTTTCGATGCGCAAAGGACGTTTCAGGTAGAAATCTTTTTTAAAAGTTCCTGAAATGAAGCGTCGTGAATGTCTGATGATTCTCAAGTCTTTTGCTCTAATGTCTTGCCCTCCTCTGCAGAGTCTGCGAATCTCGACATTGTGGACGGGTGACTAAACAAACATGAAGCACCTCTTCAGAACCTTAAGGGCCTCAGAGATTTGCTGATACGACAGATGAGCCCACAGCAGGCGAACTATGCAAGAACATATACAGTACTCCTCACTGCATTTCACATTATTACCACTGCACTGCCTCACAGTGTCATTCTGCTGGATCTGCGAATTCCATTTCTCGAGGTGAAGGACCCCTTCTTTAGTAGTCGAAACGAAGTAATTCTCCAAACAAAGTATTTGCTCACATAACTGTGGAGACTAAACAGAGTGTGTTATGATGATCAAGGGTTTTCTCACATGACATGGTTATGCTTTGTACCAAAAGGCATTAAGCCTCATCTCCAAGTAATTGAATATATTATTATGAAAAATGCTGTCATTTCCTACATGACGTCCTGTCAAGTGTATTCTGCAGTTTTCCAAATCGTGTGTTCTCTAAGTCAGGAAACAGACTAGTTTCATAATGCCCTATCCAGATGTGTTGTAGTATTCACATTTGTTCACAGAGTAACGATTCTCAGAATCATGTCACTGCACACGTCACCAAGTACTGACCCAGAATTCCTGAATTTCTGACCCAGAATTACTGAGTTCTATTCCTTCGTTTACAAAGAAACGCTTGGATGGACAAGAAAATGACAATCGCATTTGGATAGTTTGTGTATTCCAAAGAACTGCAAAGCCTTAATGCTTCTAGCTACACATGGAAAGGTCCGTGCTCAGAGTAAATGGGGTGGAAGAAATACAGTACAAGTCAGGGCAAAGTTCTGGCACTCCAGTGTCCACTCGAGCTCAGACGACACGCGATTACAGCCGCGTGCAGCCCAGCTCGAGCCGTTCAGCCGCGTGCTGACAAACGGACTTGTAGCGCCTATTATCTTGGGGCTCTTAATGGACGGTATTGCAGTGGCGGCAGTCAGCATTTCAACAGTCTTTATGGAATGGCTTGTGTGGCTGTCTTTCCACCTTCCTCCTCGGTCTTCACTTCTGCATTCACAGCAGCTGTTTTGAGGGCCATGTGTCAAAACAAGCGTTTCGTCAGTGGGCTTTGGGGAGGGTGGACGATGTTGTGACTGCAATAGGTGGGGTTCCTGGATGGGGGATGGGGGGCGGGGGGGGGGGGGGGGAGGGGCAGGGGGGGGTTTAAATGAAACCTCGCAATCTGCATCCCAGGACCTGTCACTAAGGAATGTCACTAAGAAAATCAGCTTACACAAGCGAAGAAAAGATGGAGCATGTCCTCAGAACTTCGGTTTGTGGGCTTTTTGAGATTTGAGATTAATGAAACACAAACAGTGCACTTGTATCGAGTGCAGCTGACTCTGAGGCAGACGAGGCAGTAATGGCGACAGCGGTGATGTGGTGTGTCGGCTTGCGTGTTAACATGTTTACCTAACCTCGGCACGAAGAAGGCAAAGGAAAAACGAAAGGGCTTGTGACACACTCTTCGAAGAATTTAATTAGATCATTAAACAGGGGGCAGGGGTTGAGCTGGAGGACTGAGAGCACATGGAAAACAGAGGATGTGTGCAGAGAGAGAGGACAGAAAATGTCCTCAGAGCATTCAGAGAGGGAGATGAGTAAATGACCTGAAATGACCACTCTGATATTAACTACAACTCTAATATTAGTCAGTGACCGCTCTGATATTAGTCACTGACCACTCTGATATTAATTAATGACCACTCTGATATTAGTCAGTGACCGCTCTGATATTAGTCACTGACCACTCTGATATTAGTCACTGACCACTCTGATATTAATTAATGACCACTCTAATATTAGTCACTGACCACTCTGATATTAATTAATGACCACTCTGATATTAGTCAGTGACCGCTCTGATATTAGTCATTGACCACTCTGATATTAGTCACTGACCACTCTGATATTAATTAATGACCACTCTGATATTACTCTGTAACCACTCAGATATTAGTCAAAGTCAAATTTGTTTATATAGCTCATTTTGCTGCATTTTGAAACAAAGCAGCTTTACAGACGTCCAATGAACAAGTAAAGGGCGAGAGTGGCAAGGAAAAACTCCCTAGAGCATGAGGAAGAAACCGTAAGAGACTCAAGGGGCGTTAGGGGGGGCGTCCTCCTCTGGCCGACAAAAGACACCACAATAGCAACAAAATATACAATAAAAATATTAGTTAAGCTGTTTGTGGCTAATCATTGCAGCCAGCACTGCCTGCATCATACCATATCAATCTTCTATTCACACCTGGGGACTTCTCATATTGTATTGCAAGTTTAGGATGAACGTCACCATAGAGAAAAGTATTTTAAAAACAACGAGCCAGCATGCTGTGAAATGTTTCAACATGCCAGCTTTAAATATGCAGTGAAACACGCTAAATAACTAACTGCTGGGATCCTGTCATAACGGCAAGGGTTGTACATTTGACAGTGTTCGAAGCCGTTGAATTAAACTGTATACACAGTGTGGTAGTGCCTTTTTCATGCGCTATATTTTAAATGCGTTAGGTCACTTGTTTCGTAGAGGTCAGTGAGGCTGATGAAAGGTTTGCGCGGGGAAGCGCACTAGATTACAGCTCTGATGGAATAACAAGAGCAGACACGATTTCCACCGTTTCCACTGAATTACGAGGCACCTGTATATTTGAATGAATCGATGTGCTGTTTTAACAGTGTCGTAAAGAGGTGAAATCAAGCATTCACGTAGATCGGCTTTTTTTTTTCTGCAACTGCAAAAATGCTATATGATGCCATGTGCACAGTACACGCAACCCACCCATCAATGCATCTGCTGACATCTCAGTGTAGATGTTTGATGTTCAGTGAGGTTTGCCATCTCCTTCTCCTGTGGTGGTTAAAGTTTTCTCTTCCTAAAGAAAGACCACACAGATATTTGATTCTGAGGACTTAGCCCTCACTACGAAGCCCTAACTGTTTCCTGATGTTTTTTTTTATTTTTTTATTTCTTGAACAGGTGTGGTCTTGGAAATGAAATCACACATTGCATTGCTGTAATGGTTAAGCATAGTCATCACTTTTCTAAGACATTATCCCTGATGGTGAAAAAATATATCTTTATCCTGTTTTTGTAGGACCAAGAATTAAAACTGCAAGTGTTTGGAAAACTCTTTTTGCTTGACTTTGATGAATGGTGACAAATGTCTTACTGAAAGCTACGAAGTTTGATGAATGACACCCAGAGGAGTCCAACTGGAGTTGATGATGCAGAACAGAACTTGAACGAGTCCATAATAATGTGTGGCGTGATGAATTCACCCATCCTGAGTAAACATTAACAGTAAGAACAACCAAGGGAACCGAGGGTATTTCTCTCAGTAGGGCAATATTGCTCTGTATTTCACTCGGGCTTGGAGTTCGTGCTACGTCCCTGCGTTTCTCAGGGGCTGTGAGTCTGTGGGCTTTTTTTCTCTACTGTGATGGCATAGTGCCTAAAACAATCCCGTTAAATGTTCACACTTTGCTCACCAGAAATGTCACGAGTATATTTTGAGCAGTGTAAATGGCTGTGTTTTATTCTTGTTTTAAAGCTTGAATGGCGAACACACACACAGACACACACACACAAAAAAAACTGTGACCATTTTTCCAGGACTCACTGTAATGAGACGCTATTTGACATGCATACAACATTCGTGAAAGCCATTTGGCATATGTGAAAAAGAGTGTAAGGGAGAGCAGGAAGAGAGAGAGAGAGAGAGAGAGAGAGAGAGAGAGAGAGAGAGAGAGAGAGAAAGAGAGACTGTCATGTGAACTCCCTCTCCAAGTGATTCTGTGCTGCTCTGCTATAATAATAGGGAGGAAATTGCGCATTAAATACGAATCAGCGGATATTAATTTTAGCATGATGGAAGAAGGGTGCAGAGGTTGTCATCCAGCACTTAGCTGCACACAATTGCTGCCTTTACTGCCATGGCACAGGGACGGTCTCCGCAGTCGCAAGAGCGAAGGCTGCAAGTCTTGTATATACAAACAACCAACCGGCACCATAAAAGCAACGATCCATCTACCATTTGTAACCTCAGCTGATAAAGCGGCCGGGTCTCCATCAGGGCCGTTTCCTCTCTCCTGCTCCATCGGCGAAGAAGAAGGCGACGATATTGATCAGGGGCCGTTGACGGGGGGCCTTGACCTGCGTCTGCGTTTGTAAACCGCGGCGGAAGTCGCGCTTGATCCCTGCGTTTCGCGAAGGTGCGAGCAGACACGGCGCACACCTGCACAACGTCAGCCTGTTTAGATTCAGGGCCGCTGATATGGCCAGATGGGCTCTCGCCCGTGACACACGTCTGCAGCTTGGGAATGGACGGGTGAAGAGCCCATTTGTAACGTGGGATCGTGAAAGCCCTGTTCAAAAAAAAAGAAAAAAGAATCAAACATTAGTGGACCAGACTGATGCAGATCACTCACGGAATCCATTTACCATCTCGTGAAAAGATACTTGTCTGCTGTAAATATTATTTCTGGGACTTTTTTCAACTTGTCAAAACAAATCTCTGAAATTGCTATTAGGATGCTTAATCTTTGGTTGATTGTCTTAAACACATCAACACATTCTTGACTCCCACTCCCAGAAAACATCTGGTAAAATACCTCTTCCATACCAGGTGCAGATTTAACTGTGAATATTTTCCCTTTTTACATTCTTTTTTTTTCTTCGTATAACTCACTGCTCACTGTTGTGGTTCTTAGTAGATTTTGTACTTTCTGACACGTACATATTAAAACCTGCTCTCTCTTTTCATGGCTACGTTCTGAAATCCAGGCTGTGGTGGGTCCTCCCCTAACAGAGTCGATGGCTATTCCCACAGCCTTTCAGTTTGAAACTCTGCGTTTTTTAACACTTGCCACCACAAAAAAAAACAAAAAACAAAAAAAAACAACAACATTTCAACTAAGCACATCTGTGTTTTTTTAAAGACCTTTTAAAGTATATACCCAACAGATGGAACACGGACTTTTATTTTCTTCTTTTTCTGCAATTGTTCGTTTAAAACAAGTTCCAGAGGCCGCGCGAGCCCGTTCATGCGGCCTGACCCTGGGAAAGGAACCGGAGGGGAGCGTGCGAACAGGGCAGCTAGCACCGGCTCCACAGCGGTGCAAACCTCCCCGGCTCGGGGCAAGTTTCGGTGGTGGTGGTGGTGGTGGTGGTGAGGGGGGGGGTTCCATCTGGCGCGCCTGCGTTTGACTGGCACGTAGTTAAACAATGATGCAGTCTGACAAATTTCTAGCGGGGCTTATGAAAAGATAACATAAACACGACAGCCACCGGGAGTCGAGCGTCCACCTGTGTTCGCGGCGGCAAAGTTTGAGGTAAAGCCCGGGGCTAACGACTGGAGCACCGGCTCGGGCTTGGATTAAGGCCCTTGAAATGTAAATCGCTGTCAGATAAAGGGCCCGTGTTTACACGTACCATTAATATTTTGATCAGCGTGTTTAAGAGAGGCGGTTGCTTAGTGCCTCCTCTCTAAGGCTGCAGTGGTTTGGCTCTGGCAGGGACTGACCCGCCATCAGCTGCGCTAACATGGCATAAGTCGCTTGCCAACGTAGGTACATTTCTCCATGACAAATCGTGATGCTTGGTCTTTTAAGGTGTTTTTTGGAAAATTCAGTGGTGGTTCATTTAGATTTTTTTTGGCACATTAATGCTGTATTAGCCATCAGTGAATGACTCCTGAAAGGAATGGCAATACCTGTACAAGACCATTTGAAATAGGTGTCTATAAAAAGTCTGCTGAAATATTTTTTTTCTGCTATTTTTCCATTTTGATCTTATTCTAGAAAGGTGGTTTGATATTTTCCTTGGAATGAGCATTTTTCTAATTAACCGTTACTCCTCAAGGAATGGGTCTCGCTGTAAAGTTCAGCTGAACACATAAAAAAGCGAAACCCCGGGCCTCATTAATTGGATGCGACGTCTTTCCTGGCAGGTATTCAGATGTTCCCTGATTGGGGTCACTTAAGTACCCCTTAGAAGGCTCTGCTTACCCAAAGACCTCCAGTGTCTGATGAAAAACATCTGTTTATGGGTGTAAACCAGGCCCCACTGCCTATATTTGTCCGTTGCAGTGTCATGTAAACTCTTGTGATCACTCTAATGGACAGATTGATTGGCTCAGTCACTTGGCCTGGTTTCATGTGGCTGGATAAAGCAATGTTTAATAGTTATCATGTACCACTGTGTGTGTGTGTGTGTGTGTGTGTGTGTGTGTGTGTGTGTGTGTGTGTGTGTGTGTGCAAGAATGATGTTAATCAAATGGACAATTTTGCAGCTAATTTTGTAAACATAATGAAAATGTTCCAGACATTGATTTAAACAATTATTAACAGGGACCGTGAACATTTGTTTTGCTCTCTGGCAAGATCACCTAATGCAATGTGAAGGTAATGTATCCAATGACTTCACTGTAAAATGCTTTTATGTCATTCAGGGCCACCTCAAAAAGTGACCATTAAATAGTGAAAAAAAGTTAGAAGGAAGAAAGTGGGGTTCACAAAGGCTGCTGTGCTGCACGGTTTTTCAACACGTCACAATTTTCACTGTATTTTCAGCCAAACCTCTTTTTTTTTCCTGATGGGAGTCAAATCCATTGAATTCAATGATGCAATTTCCCACTTGTATTCAGGCCATATGTGTCACATCTGAATGCTGACTGCTGAGCTCCCTTGTGCTGCTCCAGAACATGTGCACGTTTTGCATGCCCCACTCCCCTTTGTTAGTAGTAAATGGTCGCTCACAGAAAGCACCGTATAAATAACTCACCATTCTGTTAGCGGTGGACCTACAGCATTTTGTTAAAAAAAGAAACCTCTGACCAATCAAAGCTCCAGGGTAAGGCAAAACTGTGGTAATTATGAACACGCTACACAATAAAAATACATTCACTGCTATTTTCCAAACCATTGCTGTCCAAGCGTTCACTGCATGAAAATGCACGGAAGTCCTGAAGCCATTGCAGGAAGTGAGATAGAATCTCAGCAAACAAACCTCACAGGAGCAGAACCGAGCAGGCACAATAGTGCATTATCTCACTGTTAGGCCTCTGATGACTTTTATTCTGTTGAGCATAACCTGCTGAGTCCTGCAGTGACCCGCAACATCATAAGATCCTCCAGCTACCACACACTGTCCCTCGATCCCAAGCGCTTTATTTAGCACAAAAGTCTTCGCTCAGTGATAATTTCTTACTACGAGATGTTTTACCTGGTTTGGGGAACTGCTAACTGGACAGGGACAAGTAACCTATTATTGGATCAAGGCCTTCAAAACAGGAAGAATAAACCAGGGCTAACGTCACCGAGGGTGTAAAGTGGAGAGAGTGAAAAGCCTTGGCATGGGCATTGCATGGACTATGGGCACAATGGGCAGTGGTAGCTCGGTGGTCAAGGTACTTGACTAGTGATCAGATGGTTGCCAGTTCAAACCCCATTCCTGCCAAGTTGCCACTGGTGGCCCCTGAGCAAGGCCCTTAACCTTCAAATATTTGAGTTGTATTCAGTTGTAATTGTAAGTGTCAGCTAAAAGCTGTAAATGTGATAGACTATGCTATGGTCTGTCCAGCAGGTTGTGGTGCTGTGCATCTTTACGGAGGGTGAACTGATACTCATCTGTGTTTGTAGAGGCAGTTTTCCTAATCCAAGGCCCTGTCAGCTAGTCTAGCTGGCTACAGAGCATGCAGAAGATGTTTCCATGACGATGAGGTAAACTCAAGCTCAGACCGGATCTTCCAGTCTGTAGACTGGCAGAAAGGTCACTGTTTGGCGTTTATTCCACGCTGAGAAAACAGCATTCCAGTCATTATTGGCTTATTGTCTGTCGGTGGCATTTCCAGTCATTATGGGCTTACTGTCTGCAGTCATTACGGGCTTACTGTCTGTAGGTGTCAGTGGCATTTCCAGTCATTATGGGCTTACTGTCTGTAGGTGTCGGTGGCATTTCCAGTCATTATGGGTTTACTGTCTGTAGGTGTCGGTGGCATTTCCAGTCATTACGGGTTTACTGTCTGTAGGTGTCGGTGGCATTTCCAGTCATTACGGGCTTACTGTCTGTAGGTGTCGGTGGCATTTCCAGTCATTATGGGCTTACTGTCTGTAGGTGTCGGTGGCATTTCCAGTCATTATTGGCTTACTGTCTGTAGGTGTCGGTAAACAGGGCATTGTGGAGAGAATGGCACGGCAGAGCCTCCTCGCTGGAGCTGTGTTGCAGAACTCACTGGACTCCTGCCATTGTTTTGGAACGCCTGCTGCTGTTCCTGGATCAGTTTCCAAATATGAAATATGCAAATATTTGTAAATGGTTCTGGCTTTGTTTGTACCACAAAGCTGGAAATGTGGAATCTCGTTATTTTGGCTTTCTCGGTTTGGATCAGTAAAAAAAAAAACCCCAATCGGAATATATAATTACACAGAAATACATACAGCTGGTAGTATCACTACTTAAACAGCTATTTTCTCTCATTTTTCGAACTCTCATGATTAAATAAATTATGCTGTTTACATTTGATGAAAACATCTGATAACAACAGGGTTTTGTGTATTTCGTGTGTTTTACGTTACTGCAGAAGTAAATGCGTTTTAAATTAATTTAGATGTTAAACTAGTATGATCCCTGTTGCCAGTGCAGCTTTTAAACTTTTTTCTTCTCTTTGTTTTAATCTGCACGAAGCATATTTAGCACTACAAACCCCTCGTGTGGCTGAACACATGTTGGTTACTTACACACCGAGAGAGGACGTCAGGTCAGGCGCGCTACGAACCATCGTGCGAGTGCGGCCGCCGCACGTGGAGTCGGGCGAAAGTTCTCCAGCCCTGTGCCTTCACTGTGGACTGAACTAGGGACAGAAAACCTCGGAGAAGGAAGCAAGCAAAACACGTCCTGCGAGCTCTGATCACGTCTCGCTTCTGGAGACTCCCTAAAAAGTGGACCTGACTTTCGAGCTGGCTTTGGAAAGGAAGGGGCGTGTGTGTGTGGGAGGGGGGGGTGATTGTGCAGTAACTGCTAAATAATTCACTGCCACATATGGGCATGGGGAAAAAAATAAGCTCCTCGCGCTCCTGCAGGAGGTTTGATTTCTCCCAGCAGCTGCCTTGCTTTATAGGACCACGAGGCCCGGGGAAGCGTCCATCTCACGTCAGTCATGCAGGGCCGACGTTTCCTGCGAACTCTGCTCGTGAGCTGAACGGAGAGGGGGAAGTGAAGGCTAAAACGGGAACGTCGCACTGGCAGCTGCACAGCTGGAATGATGGTCTTGTTTATGCGGTCTAATGCCTTTCTCCATTAGTCTGATGTCTTTGAGAAGTCATTTGCTGCACTTTAGGAAAAGTCTCAGCACTTACATGGAGAAACATTGCTTTTATAAGGTCTTCATTATGACTGAGAAATAAAGCAGTTCAAGACTAATTAATTTAAACATTTTGTCTTTCATTTTTTTTAATCAATTTGATTATGGTTTATATTTAATTTTACCTAAAAAGAATATCATATTTTGATTGTAATGGAGGGAGATTTGCAAATTTAACAGTTTTACTTTCTTATTGTAAGGTTATAAGTTAGTTGGTGTGACTTTCATGTATTTAAAGGTGAATTGTAAATGTGTCCTTTGATGGCTACAGACATTTTGATCTCAAAAAATTCTAAGCAGCAATTGTTAATCTTTCAGTCACATATGAAGAGCGTTTTATTTTGAAGTGTGGCTCAGGGTGAGCTCCGTCTCTCTGGCGTGGGCGAGTCGGCCAGAGAAACAGTGGAAATCTTATTCCTCCATCACAGCACTTCAGTTCTTCAGCGCTCTCGGTCCTCAACACAACCTACACCACCTCCATGACTGTTCATGCGCAGTGAGTGGGTTGTGAAGTCAACCCAAACTTATACACTAAATATAGACCCGTATGTTTGAGTCTTGCACCATCGTAAACATGTCACCAAGTTATGGTTCTTCACGAATAACCTTGAACTGTACGGTGTGAAATGTGAAGCAGGCGTCGCATTGCCGGTGGCGGTGTGAGATGTTTTCGGGATATTATCTCATGTAACGTGCATTTGTAATGCCTCTAAATGAACAGGACGTCTATTGGGGAGGCGTGCGGCAGCTCACTCACATGCCATCCAACAGCAATGGCATTATCACTTGTGATTTCTTTTTGAACAGAATTACTTTGGAGCAGGTCATCAAAGACAGTCCAATGAAAACAGACTGGACAGCATGCAGGGATAAGCACGGAGCAGCGCCTTGGCCGAGTTGGGTTTCGCTCTAATTGGGATCAGGCGCAGCATGTGCAGGTTTGGCGCGCACGTTCGATTAATCATGAGTTTCTTTAATCGCGTCGAATTCTGCTGCGTGCGGTCGAGCTCGGACCCCCACGGTCGCGCACAGCTTAAACGCCCACCTTCCGCCTCCGCTAACACCCGCTTGGAAAGCCCGGGGTCACCTTCACCCCTCACGCGCTTCCCTCTGCCCCTGCCCCAACATTGCATCAGAGCGTTCTCGTGTCATCGATTAAATTGCATCGCGCGTGGAGCCTCCAAATCACCGGATTCCTCGTGGCTGACTCGTCCCGCTGATTGCAATTTATGCTGGAAGTCGTTCGTGTCCAACGCTCGGTCTGCTAAGGGTCCCAGAAGAGACAGCCTGCACGTGAACCTGAAGAGCATCCACACAGTGCCGGGATATCGGGGGGGGGGGGGGTCTACGGCGTCGGATGAGAACACGTTGCTGAAGGTAACGTGCCCTGTGCGTTTCACCGGGCGTCCGTCGTGGCCTTTTTTAGTGGAAGTGTGGGTGCACCTGTCTTTAATCTGCATAGTGATTACTACAGGTCCCGAGTCGGACATGGATGAGTACTGACGAAAGGCTCAACCGTTTGTCTGACACAGAGGGAGGCTGTAGAGACTGCAGATGTGTTTGCTACCCGCCCCTACACACACACACGCACGCACGCACACACACACACACACACACCTCGCACACACACGCACGCACGCACGCACACACACTCGCACACACACGCACACGCACGCACGCACGCACCCACACACGCACACGCACGCACGCACGCACATAAACATACACAGCCCTCCAGTGCAGTGCAATTGCTACAAAAAACCCCCCACAAAAAACAAACAAACAAAAAAAAAAAAACACCATGTGAAGAAAATGTGCACTCAAAACAAAAGGTTAATTTTGAGATGATGTGTAATTATTACTGCATATGTCCAAATATCTCCATAAAAGTCCAGTTACACAATATGATGGTTAATAGTAATAACATGTTTAAGGAAATGTTTAAATGTTTTTAAAGTAAATATTTAAGTACATTTGTTTTAGTTTTATTAGATCTCAGCTCATGACTGAGTATGCTAATCTGGGGTTTATTTTTAACCGATTCGCAGTTCGAGCTGAGAGTGGTTTTCTGGCTAAGGGATATTTCACTTGACTGCATGAAGCATTCCTGTCAATTACTTCATCCCTGGTGGATTCCGTTCAGTCCGGAGGACAATGCATCCGTTGATTTTCTACGGGCTCTTTCCCAAAATAGCAGAGAGCAAAATTTCACCACCTGCACTGTAAGCCCGTCTCTTTTGTAAAAGTGGGATCTTCGTTAATGACATTGGAAGAACTACAAAAATGTAACGTCCCATTAGCGCGAGCACGGCACATAAAGATGAAAAGCAAACGTGCTCGTGGTATTTCTGAGGTCTTGCGCTGTTGTTATTGTGCACTCATGGTATTAAGTGTCTCGAAGAACAAACATTTTAGCTGAAAGGACCATAATGTGGTCTACGATTTCTTAAAGCGTCCCATGTACTTTTTGCCAGAGCTATCAACAACGTCTCATTGTAGTCGGATTAGAGTCTTCTATAGCCTATCTGATGAAAGATAACAATATCCTTGAACAAATAGTACACACTGTTTGTTCTATGATTGTGATTGCATGTCTGTCTGTATTATAAAATGGTGAAAATGTTTTAATATTTTAATATATGCACCTTGGTCTCACGAGATGATATTTATTTGTCACAATTAACAGGAATCAATCCGTACGAAAAGTTGCGACAAGTTAAACCAAGGCTGGTCTCAGGTATCGTATTTGCGCCATTTCCTTTTGCGGCTTATTGGTACCGGTACATCTCTGGTATGGTTAACTGGTACTGGTGCATCTCTCTCGCTCGTACTAACTGGTAAAAATGATAGAGAACATACATAAAGTACAGGTTTTCACTCAGTACAGGTTGTTCGTTTGTTTGTTTATTTGTTTGCGGTTCAGCCAAGCGCAGGCCTGAAATTAACGAAGACTTCCAAAATATTCCCATAACTGAAAATAGATTTATCCGTTCCACAGATTTGTCCACAACAGACACATATGAAATTGTGGACTTGAAGATTGCCTTCCGTTTCACTTATGGGATTTCGTATTGCAACATAACTGATTACGTCTTTCATACCTTCGCCAAAAATATTCCGAGGAAGTAATTATAGAGTATTGTCCTGAGGGCTGAGACTGGATCACTGGACAGGTGAGGTCGAACCGAAGGGGACTCGGTGGAATGTAGAGAATTAGCTCATCTCTGGATAACAGGACAAGGACCCGTGACCCGGGAGTACGGATGGATGCACCCCTATTAAGTTATTTTGCAGACTTTTCATATTCTAAAGTCGTTCACTAAGATCAACCATAACGTTTTTGAAGTAGGGCCTTTTAAATGTTTCCAATGTTTGACGCTGAGGTTGTCATTTCTGCACCGATCCATATGTCATATGCGTCAGAAATAATTGACGTATAACTGATGATGACAGGACAGAGAATACTTTTTGGAAAATGGAAAATGTTTCATTAAGACCCAACATTTGACATTTTTTAAAAAACAATTTAATAATTTCACAAGATTTATGTTTTAAACTCTTGCAAGATTTTAATTTAAGGAACTCTGCCAAAAAAGTGTCAACATTACAAAATAAAAAAAGCTGCTAACCCATTTGTTGTGCAAGTACCTAATGTCGGCAGATGCTGACCACACAGATAAAGGCCCTGATCCGTTTACTGGGTTATTTATGTAAGCGCACTTTAGGCGTATTTATTTAGGCCATCTACACATCTGGGGGTGCAGTTACCGCTTTTGTATTTTATAATAATTTAGCAAGTCAGGTGCTCTGCTAACTGGCTAAATGCATCGTTTTGTTTTGCACTGAAGTGTAATACATAATAATATAAGTTATTGCTTTAACCGAGTTATCTGGTTTCGTTGCTGAAATGCCAACAACACCACCACTTTCGGCCTCAGTTCGCTGAATGTGTGCGGTGTGTACGGTGAACCGACACCAGCGTAAAAACTGAAGCCACCAAACTGATGGGAATGAGATATTTCTAATTACTTTCCCTGCAATTTGGTGCTGGTGTGGTAGTGACGCAAACGGGCCGCACCATTTAGATTTGAGAAGATGCCCATAATAATAGTTCCTCTTTTAGGATTAAAAAAAAACTTCATAGAATAAAATGGATGTTGTGGTGGAAACGATGAAAGCATTCATACTGTATGTGGCTGTTACAAAATAAGAGCAGAGACCACCCTTGAACCCAGCCGGACTGGCCGGGAGGGGCGGATTGTGGTCTCTGTATTTTCAGATAATTAAATCAATGCTATTTAGGAATATTTTTTGTTTTATAATAAATTATTCGTGATCAGGAATGGATATTTCTAGTCAGAAGCTTTCTTGCCAGCCAAAAAAAGCAGTTAGGCCTCGTGTGAAGCCACGCGACAGAACCGCTGCACAGCAAAACGAATATAAATATCCTAAAATAACTTTACAGGTTAGAATGCGTGAAATGTGTAGTCACAACACACTTGGATAATTGACTGGGAAATGTAGGCCTAATGCTGTTTAGATTGAAAATACATAACTTTTAAACATATGCTACTGATTAAATTAATATTCTCTCCGCGAGCCATTTTGCAGTATTCATTCGTTTGTGATAGTAACTTCGTATCTGTAGAAAACGTGAGATGGAGGGTGTAATCTTGCCCGTAAAAGTAAAGCCTAAAGTGTGTACGACTATGGCACACTAATGTCTTGGCTAGATGGTTATTTTAATATCTCTCTCTCTCTCTCTCTCTCTCTCTCTCTCTCTCTCTCTCTCTCTCTCTCTCTCTCTCTCTCTCTCTCCTCCTTCTCTCTCTAAGATACGCTATTTTATATATCTTTAAAATATTATAAAGATTTCGTATTTTCCTATTTTCATAGTCAGCGCTACAATGAGCACTTTAAATCAAGATTTGTAATTAATATGCATCACATAACCGATCTACCTTACAAAAACGGTGGCTAGGCCCAGAAAAAGGTTATCAATTTTAAAGTTCGCTGTTGGAAAATACCTGTTTAATCTTAATTTGGTTTACCCTCTAATTTAAAAGGCTGTATAATGAACACAGCTACAAGCCTGGTGAGGGTATTGCACCTCATTTGAAGACAACAGGACATAATATCTTTACTGATGTGTCAAGTTTAACTACTTTTAGGCTAAAATAGTATGACGTTTTATGGACACGCTACATCTTTTACTTGTACACTAACTTCGTAAATTCCAATGTTCGCTGTAAGAAAAAACACAGTGAATCTCACTGGATATTTTCAGTTATGGGAATATTTTGGAAGTCTTCGTTAATTTCAGGCCTGCGTTTGACTGAATTGCGCACTATTTCAGAACCTACACACCCCACACTCGGAATGCTATAGCCTAGGATGCTATCTCGATTCATTCAGCCTCGAGGAGCAAATATTAATTTAATCCTAATATTATAAGATCATTCGGAAACTTAATTAAAAGGGCTCGTTGTTTCTTTAGCGTGTTTGCCAGCACGGAAGATCGCGGAAGTTCCCGTGGCAAGGAGAGAGACCACTGAATTACCGAAGCTTCACAATCCCACTGCCTTAACTAACAAACACTTCTATTTGAATTTTGTACTGATTTCTATAATATATCATGTATTTCTTCCACATGATGTGATATAAAATGTTTGTTTGTAAATATATGCACTCAAAAGAAATGTTGCAGAATACGTATAACAGACCTATTATTCTGCATGCAATGGGAAATACGTACCACTGTGCTGGACCTTCCGTACTCACCAAACAACACCACTGGACAGCATTTGAAAATAATGCAACTTCGTAAAAATGTCGACGCCGTTTAGTGAAGCCTATTCTTAGACCAGCCTACATCTGATCACACGGTGGGTTTATAAGCGTTTGATGGAGAAGAGAGTAGCACCGAGCGCCCGTTCTCAGAGGTGCGGGGACATTAAAATCATCTGAACGATGTAGATGTTCACGGTGGTTAAAAAAAAAAAAATCTTAGTCACATGCCTCACAGCCTTTGCACATTTACCAGAGGCGGATCAAAATTATTTCCACATGTAGCCAACTCCGGAACAGCCTAAATAAAAATATCGAAAATGTTGCCTGTCACCAAATTTTATGCGTAAATATTTAAAGGCCAAAAGCAGTGTTGTTTAAGGTTGGGTGATAAACAATTCTGCAGCAAATTAGAGAGCTCAGATGTTTGGTGTGTGTTTTGTTTTTGGGTTTTTTTTTCTGCGGTGCGTGCTACAGAATAGAAATGGGAAAGTGACACATTCGTGTATTCCTAAACATCTCCAAGAGGGACAATTAAGGGGAATGTTATCCCTAGTAGGGTTTCGAGCCTTTGCTTTTCCTGAGCGGCCGCTAGACATCCACCAAAGTTAGTACGGTCCAGCTGTCCGGAGCATCCGTACATATCTGTGTAGGCTATAGCACACTGCGGTATGTTAGCAATGACCATTTCCCATGCAAAACAAAAAAAAAAGACTGAACAGTATGCATGTAGAGCATATACAGTATGTCAAAGTCATGGCTTATGCGAGTTTTAGCAATACATTAGGTTACATCGTTTCTGATTGTAGCCTAAGTGTATTTTTATCTTTTCATCAATAGGTTTTAAGGAATAGATTAAGGAAAATTAACTAACCGGAGTGTTTGTTTAGACAAGATAAGATTAGTACTGGACTGTAAACAGCTGTTGTTTCCTCGATAACTTATTCGACTTAGTGTTGACAATTACGCCTATTGTTATTAATACCAACGAGGCCTTTGATCGGGTTTACTTCAGCTCTACAGTTGCAACGACAAGTAAATAATAAATAACCAATAAAAACTAGATACGATAAATACGTAATTAAATAATAATCAACGATGTTTGTAAAAATAAAAAAAAAAGAAAATTTAATTTTTTTATCATTAGACATAGTTAAACCACGAAGCACAATAACTGCAGAACAAAACTTTCCTGTGAATTGCATTCTCCAATGTAAAAGTATAGAAAAAAGAGAAGCTAATCTGTGCTGAGCACTGCTCTGTTTCTGTCCCCAGGAAGAGAGGTATGGCCGATAAGTTCACGGGGGCGACCGCGCGTTTCGGAGCGAGACTGGATCAAAACAGGGAGCACAAAACCGGGACCTCGTCGTGCGTCGTGCCTTTAAGTGCCAAAATGTCGACGAGGAACAATCCGAGGGAGGCCGTAAGCCTGTCCGTATATTCACATCAGGGCGCGGTTATTCCTCTTGGTTGGCGTCGGAGTGGGATGAAGAAGCGCTGTCGGATAACCGGTCGGCGTCTCGTGTTCCGTCTCGCGTCCTCTCCCGTTCCGACAGCTGCTCGCTTGAGGGGATGGAGTTTTTTTTCGGGCGTCCTTTCGGTTTCGTAGGGGACTCCAGTCCTCCACCTTGTAATACCTGATAATAAACAGCAAAGCCAATATTTAGCCGAAAACGTTTACTTTAATATATATATATATATATATATATATATATATATATATATATATATATATATATATATATATATATATATATTCACACACATACACACATACACACATACACACACACATATATATTAACGTAATTAACTAGTCTTAAAAAAAGGCAAAACTTACGATTTTCTTCCATTTCATTCTTCTGTTTTGATACCATGTTTTGACCTGAAGCTGACTAAGGCCTAGAGATTCAGCCAAATCTATTCTGTAAAACAAGGAAGGTAAAAAAAAAATATGATGTTAGGTCTATTTAAACTGGACCTGTGGTCTTATAACAAATGATTCATGTTTGATTATCAGTTCCACAACCCCATAGTTCTTGGCTGCTACAGTTGCTGTCTATGTCAGTAGCAGAGACTGTTACCCAGAACCCCCTAACTATAATACAAGGCATTTTAATATAAACAATCCAAAATCGCATCTCTTGGATTTTTTTTTTAAAAAAAGGAAAATTAAATCTAATTTGCATAATGGTGTTTAGAAACAGCAGGTTAGGTCATCACCTGTCAGGTGTCGAGAGGTATTTCTGCTTCTCAAATCTTTTCTCCAAGCCCATGAGCTGAAGTTCTGTGAAAACTGTCCTGCTTCGTCTTCCTTTCTTGGTCTTACTGACCCCATCGCTCCCAGCCTCCAGTTTACCCCGAAGGTGGAGATCCAGAGGGAGGTGATGCGTCGCGGAGCCCACCTGCAGGGCCGATGCCCCGGACAACAGGGCAGAACCCAACGGTGTCCCCAGCGAGCAGGACAACGGCGACACCGGGAACTTCAGGATGCTTGTCTGGTCTGCCTTCAGGACTGCAGACAGAACATTTACGAATTCATTATAATCATGGGACTGTTGGACGTTTTGACTCCAGTCATGTTGGCTAAATAATCGTGTTCTATATTAATGGATTGTTTTTTGACCTGCTCTGGGCTACGTGTTTCACAATGTCCGCTTGTACGTGTGTTTAGCAAAGCCAGTAAATTGTACAAAGACTGGGTGGAGGGGGAGAGAAACGAACTTTGCATGTCAGCTAGAGTGAGGGGCTTTCAAAAGCAAAATATTGCTCAGGTCTAGTGGTTACTTCAGCTTCAGCTCATGCACAGTTACGACCTACGACCTTAGTTCTGGGTCTCCTCAAAATAAATTAAGCTTTTAAAGTTACAAACACATCAATGTTTGCTTCAAACAATTTGCAAACTTTTGCCCTGGCTTATTTGTTGAGATGATTCTTAAATTTCTTGGTTTCATAAAATGCACGTATGTCTAGCTAAACAAAAATAATTTTATACAATGTGCAAATCATCATCATCATAATTATTATTATTAATTATGTATTATTATTGTTGTTGTTGTTGTTGTTATTTTGTTGTCGACGATTTGTTTTTGTTCTATTCTTAAGTCTGATGTAAACGTCGGCAGCAACTTCAGTAGTTTACACGTGTCGCCTTTATGACAATCGTTAAAATAAATATCACTTAAAAAATAAGTACTGGGATTTCCTTAATTTTGAATGAGCGCGTTTTTCTCCTTTTATATTGTATTTGTTTTTGTTGTCTGCACTGTTTGGGTCCACTAACTTGTGTCTCCCTTGCTTAAATCTATTTTAGGTTAAAAAGAGATTCTCTAAATTCCCCAAACTGTAGATTTGGCATGAAGTGGGCTAACGTAAATAGGCTTGAATTAGGAAATCGCCGGAGCATAATGGCTTAGCTACTTACCTAAGTGGTTTGGATATGGTCTCGCCGACAATAAAGCATGAACTCCGAATTTGAGGAAGTCTCCCGCCGGAGGAGATATCTTGTGGTCCGGATGGTCTGTAAGGATCTCTTCAATCATGAAACTCCTGTATCGGTGGGACCGGTGGTCTGGGCCGGCCTCCGCCGGGTAATAGTGCGGCCCTATCTCCAAAGGATGTTGCATCATGATTTAGCCAATACGACGCGCTTGACTTCTCCCGAATCTCAAGTCCTAGTGGAACGACCTATTTTTCTCTGGCTCGTGAAAATCTCATTGAGCATTTATACGTCTGCGTGCGGCGCAGGACGGTGAACTTCCATTGCGCTTTTTGGGTCAGTTGCACACATCCTCGAACTTGGCAGCGACGTCTTGGGCATACGCAGAAGAGTGATATCCTATCTCTGAGCTCATGAGCTCTGCTCCGGGATTCTTGACGTGGAGCTCGGAAACGTGAGGTCGTTGTGTCTTCCGATCCGCCCTGGACGGAACAGAAGGAGCCTGTTACTGTACCCGACGGCAACGGCGCACCTCTGAATCCAGGACGCTGGCGCGTATTAAGGAGGTCTCGTCGGAGCGCCCCTCCTCTTGTTCACATGATGACACGCTCGCGAAAAAGAAGGGGGAAAGAGCGCTTTCAAGGGAGCTTCGAGTACGTTTTTCAGCAAGAGCTGAACTACAATTGCTTAACGTTTCTTTTTAAGGAAACCAGGCTAGAACGGTCCGATAGCAATGCGGTTATCGAATCGTTACCGCGACATTACAGTTCAACTCGGCCTTGCAGCAATGACATTGTAGTCAAATCGGCTCAAGGAGTTTTGATCTGTGGTCAAGCAAGTAGCTGAGATGTGCAAGAGACTCAGAATCAAGGCTGAGATTAAGGTTTCTGAGGTTAATAGCATGCATGTTTGTGTAATCTAAAATTAATAATTTCAGTGTGCATTCATTCGAGTTAAGGGAAACTGCTCACAGTTCTTATATCGCACAGTCGGAATATTAAATATACTGGACACGGTTGTAAACCTCGTAGAACGAATTCTTATTTTTGGAAGTTTAGTTTTTGTATTTACTTTGCACTACGTGTCCGCTCATTCTTCAGCCCATTCGTATTAATTTCATGTTACACCATAAAACATCTGAAAGTTTAAATCCTCGGGAAAAAAAAAATGTATAGCCCACGCAATATACGGATACGGTGATTCCAGACCTCGCGGTTACTTTTAAGAAAATCTCTGCAGTTTGTGACTAATTATGTATGATGTATTACAGTCAACGTACACTGCAGTGTAATGCCAGCTTCTTTTTTAAAATTTCAGTTTTTAGACATTCAACATTTAAACAGAATATTTGTTACGTTTTAAATTAAATTGGGGACCCATAAAATGCCTAGTCTATTAAGTCACCGAATTATGTGTTCTATAGATTTGATGAATTTTGTTTATTTTATTTTACTATTTGTTTATGCTGGTCCTCATTTCGTACAAGATAAAAGTCTTATAAATGGTACAAACAAGAATAATCCTGTTCGCCGTTATGGGCATTAGAAACCAGCGATAGAACTCTCTTTATATTCGTTACTTCACTCTAAAATATTTTATTTTGCGCAAGCTGACATGTTCAACCGATGAAAATTTACAATACTTTGTTGATTCAGTTTTTTAATAATTAATACAGAGCTTCAAAATGTTTTGTTATAAGTTCAGAGGTTTAACTTTTTTGTACTGCTCTTCATTTATTAATTTCAGATATTAACATGTCATATTGTAACGACGACAACAACAACAAGAACAACACAATAATAATTGTGTTATAATAATAATAATAATAATAATAATAATAATAATAATAATAACGTTAGTTAATAATGTGTTAGCTAGGATTTGCGTGACTAGTGGATAACCTGAACTCAGATGATAAAGAAAAATTAGGTTATACACGTTTAAAGACTTTTCATTAAGAATACAAGTTATTGTTGAACTTTCTTGTGTTTTCTATAGTAATCTATAGACCTGTGATTCATGATTTTAATATACCAGTGAACTAAGACTGCATGATTCCATGATCTCAGCAAGTTAGTTAGAAATATATTATGAAAAGTGAAGGAACATTTTTGTTCTATAAGTACCAAAATCAGACATGGCGATGTTTCTATTGGTAGTGATTCCTAATTTCAACCACTAGAGGGCATCATTTAAACGTTGAACGGTGAATGTGATTATAGCGCGTTATCATGAACTGCAGACTGTCCACAAAATAATGTTGCAAGCGTCCTACGGAAACCTGTTTTTTTTTTTTTTTTGTGACAAGTCTCAGCTTCATGTTAGGAATTCGTTATTATTTACTTATGCGATTTCATCATATCTGCTATTAGTCGACTAGTAATTGCATCTGTGCCGATCTAACACCAGTACCAAACCTAACCAACTATCAGATGAATCGGTGTAAACGAGAATGAGAGCATATTAAAAGCTCCCCAGGAATTACACAGATGGTGCACAGGACAACACAAATTCGAATTTGCAAAGGAATAGACATTTGAGAAGCTGTTAAAAGTTGCAAGATGCTATCAATCAACAACAACAAAGCAACAAACAAAAAACTTTTACTTTAAAATACTTGTCTATTTTGTTTATAAACGTGCATGTTCTTACTGTTCTGATAACCATATTACCAACACATATGGCCAGAATACGCGCAAAGTATAATGTTAATGTCATCACGAAACATGAAATATTTTGAACATTTTTGGAGTGTTTTTGGAAATATTTTTGTAAATTAATAGTGGAATAAATGAACACAGATAATCAGGGGCTCTAATAATAAGATGACTTTTGACTTGGCTCCCCAAGGTCCAAGTGTTTGTGTGCCCGTTTCTCTGCAATGTTTTTCTTCCTAAGGATGACTCGACAGCATCGCGTGACCAATGAGATGTGGCCAATGAGATGTGTGACCAATGAGATGTGTGACCAATTAGATGAGTGACCGATGAGACGAATGACCGATGAGTTGTGTGAGCGACGAGACGAGTGACCAATGAGACGCCTGATCGATGAGACGAGTGACCAATGGGAGCTCTTTTCCAGCAATCTGTTAAAATGCAAGGGACACTCGGCGACGGTTGGCCGCGGTCGGGTTACGCTCTCGCCTCTCTGAGTATGATTCCACGCAGAAGTGTCACCAACAGTAGCTGATAAAACAATAATCTAGGAACGAGGTATGTAACTCTCATATATATATATATATATATATATATATATATATATATATATATATATATATATATATATATATATATATATATATATATTCGTAACTGGCTAAAAGGGTGGTTTGCTATAAGCTAATATACCCCGGTTACCTAGGTAACACTAGCTAGGCTAGCTAGTTTGTGCACTCGTCGTGTAGCTGGATACCTCACCTCAGTTTGTACTGCATCCTTCGATAACTCCTCTCACGAAAACACTCAAAACCTTCTTGTTTGAAAAGGGCAGCAAAGAGTTTCCGCTTGCATTGGCTACATCCAGCTCGTTAGCTATCCCGCTAGCTGATGATAAGTGGTTAGCATTAGCTCGTCCAGTCGCTGTCAAGTTACTCGCTGAGGAGATTAATAACACGCCTGAGGAAATGACAGCAAAGGCATTGCTCGGTCGTATAATGTGTCATTAATCTACAAGAAATCCAACGTTTGCAGTTGAGCGCAGAGCGATTCAGAGCTTTAAAAACGTGTCCTTCGGCACGGACGTGTACATGTGCATATACAGGGCAGCTCTTCCACAATGTCCCACTGCATTTCTGCAGATGAACAGATAGTCACTGTACTGCTGTAAAGTGAGACTGTTCACAAGACTACTTTAAATGGATCGGAGTGGTTTTATTTAGAAACAAGGGCGAGCAAACGAAAAGCTGTTATTTAAACGTCTGTTTGCTTAGGAAACGCTTTGAAAATCACTTCAAAGTTGAGATGAACGTGAACGCGGCGCTTTGGTTTAGTCCTGCCTTGACCCCTCACTGCTGGGGCAAAAGGTTTGCGTCCAGTCGGAGGGAAGGATTTTATACTTTGTGATACTTTTCAATTCTGGGCCATTTTCTAATCCTGATTTCTTAATAAGGCATATGACACTGGTATTAAACTGTGGAATTGACTAAATAACTGCAGGTCATTTCCAAGCACTCGATCACAGCCTCACACGTGAGTGGCACGTTTCAGTTCGCTCTGAATTCAGGGCTAGACAAGATGGTGAGGTCAGCAGAGCGGAATGAAATGATCTTCAGGGGGAGAGGAGTGGCTGGCATCCTTGAGGTTGCTCTGCCCACCCAATCCTCCCCTCAGGGCACCCGGGCACGGCGCCGATCCACGGTGATGCGTCTCTCCTCGACGTCCGCTCTGGGTTTTGCGCGCCGGGTTTTTGACGCCACGTTTGTCTGCGGCTTCTCGCAGGGTCTGCCATGGCAGCTGGTGTCAGTCTGCTGAGTGACTTGCCCCACGACACCACTACCACCACCACCGCCGCCGCCGCCAGCAGCAGGGAGCTCTCTGCCCACATGGAGCCAGGTAGGAGCAGCATATCGAGGTGTTTGTGTCTTCTGATTTGAAAACAAGACGGTAATAAGAACCCGTTCGTCTCTAACAGTGTTGGGTCTTGTGGGAATGGGTCACCTCGTGGTCTGTAGGGATTTGTTGCTGTGAAAACATGGTGTCTTGTTGCTATTGTCTTAAGGCTTTGCAATTCCTGTTTAATATGTCTTAAAAAACCTGTAGGCTGGGAAAACTATATAATAACTAAATAATAATATCAATAACTGAAAAGTAGTTGTGCAGGGTTATTTGGAGGGGGGGTTGGTTGGTTTGTTTGTTTGTTTTTTGTTTTTTTGTAGAGCTGCTTTATGGGTTTGGTTTTGGGTTGCTTGGGTCTGCTTGCGATGGTGGCATTGCCCAGGCTGTGCTCATGGCCTGCTGTGCCCCTGTGTCACTGTACAAGAAGCACAATAAAGTGCCGCTGGCTGGTTTATCACGACGCTTTTGTGTGACCTGCAGCGATATTCTAACAACTGTTGTTACATGCCAGGCTACCAGAGGACGTGGGCGTGAAGGTTCCTGCGGTATTTCCATGGCACTATTTGCCAAAGAGCTTTCAACGCTAATCTCCACATTCAAAGAGTCATGCAGAATAAGATGATATCGTCATGTGTTGGAGTTACGTGGCTCTTATGAAGGCTCAGATGAATAGAATAACCTTAGGAATTATGATTTAAGGCTTAAGAAAAAAACGTCTGAGTGAGGAAACATTCCATCCTGAAATCTGTTTGGACAGCAAATTAAGGAAAAACGTGAATTTGTGATGAAACATTGTGTGTGTTTTGATGGCGAAATTATGTTCAGGGTTTTGCATGGAGTTTGGGTACATGAGCACTTGGGTCTTTCAAAACGCTTGAAGTTTTGAGATGATGGTTGGATAATGGGTCTTGATTTTCCTCCTCGATGCGTGTTACATAACGTGCTCCCTGCTGCAGGGCTGAGTGAAATGTGTTAGTGGCGAGCGTGGAATTGGCATGGTAGGGTCCGATCTCTGACTGCACCGGCGCGGTTAACACTGCTCCTTGGCTGGGAGCTGCAGAAGACTCAGTACCTTTGGGTGCATGTCAGTCTTTGTGTGTCCAGTTTACGCTGCCCCCAATGCTTTTGCAACTGCATGACTTTTCATTACTATGAAACATATTTAACATTCTCAAGGTTTGATGGAGTTTGAGGGATGTGTCTTAGTGTGCGCTTTAGCAACAGTACTGTGATAACGGCACTGCTGCCTGAAGGGAGCTCTGGTAATAAACGCCTCTCATACAAAAATCTGCCTTCTCTGTGTGTGTGTGTGTGTGTGTGTGTGTGTGTGTGTGTGTGTGTGTGTGTGTGTGTGAAGTGAGTGTCAGGGTCCCCACCGCCAAGTACACCAAGGTGGGCGAGACCCTGCGGAGCGTGATCCCGGGACACATGCAGTGCTCCATGGCATGCGGAGGGCGGGCCTGCAAGTATGAGAACCCATCCCGCTGGAGCGCCCAGGAGCAAGCCATCAAGGGCCTCTACTCGTCCTGGTGAGCCGCTCCTCAAACATGGACGTGGTTAATTCCTGAACGGTGTCGGTATATCAGAGGTCGAGGCCGGGGTTGGGGGAAGGTCGGCGAGACCTCGTGTGAAGCTGGATTAGTGGATGGAGAATAAGACCATGCTGTGTCCTCCCTCTGTGTTGATATTAAATGTTTTGATGTTTTGACTTGGGAGGGAGGGGGGAGGGAGGAAGAGGGACACAAATGTTTGATTTGGTAACATTTTTATTGTACTTTTTTACTGACTGATCAATTGGTTTGTTGATGTCAGGATCACCGATAATTTATTAGCTATGGCGAGACCTTCAACTGAGATTATCGAGAAATACAACATCATTGAGCAGTTTTTGGCGTAAGTCTCGCACGCTCCACACTGCTGCTTAATGCTGGCGGGAGAGTCGGACCGCGCTGACGCCCATCTCTGTCCTAGGTGTGGCCTGAGGTCTGTCATTAACCTGCAGCGCCCAGGAGAGCACGCTAGCTGCGGCTACCCGCTGGAGCCGGAGAGTGGGTTCACCTACCGGCCAGAGGTCTTCATGGAAGCAGGGAGTGAGTGTTTGTGTCACGCACTCACAAATTAGTTAGCAGAACTAATGAAAGGTTTGTATCCCTTGGTAGAGCTCGACTGTGCTAATTGTTTCTGACTAATATTATCTCAGCGGGCGAACTGTGTGAATGGGGAGGGTGAGGAGGTGGCAGGGCTCTGTTTAAACGTCATCTCTAATGAAGCATGTGTGCTGTGCTTCCCAGCCCCCCTCCTCCCCATGATTAAGGTTAGCTCTGTAGCTCCTAACGAGCTCTCCCGAGATTGCCCCGCGTGTTCGTTGGGCCTTGGCATGTCAGTACGCACACGAAACGTCATTCAAACAAGTGAGCGGAAATGAAATTTCCTGACGTGGTGGCTTCCGCAAAGGTGTGAACTACCGTTCCGCAGACCTCTGTGTTCACGGGCAGTAAACATACATTTTACACGCAGTACTTTTTCTGTTGCCCGGTCAGTAAATTTATAGTGCACCCCTTAATTTATTAGGTGGCTTTATTCATGGTTAAGTTCCCATTTAAGCATCTTTTTCCTTTCCAGTCTATTTTTACAACTTTGGATGGAAGGACTACGGCGTGGCGTCTCTAACTACCGTCCTGGACATGGTGAAGGTGATGGCATTTGCCGTGCAGGAGGGGAAGATGGCCATCCATTGCCATGCCGGGCTCGGAAGAACAGGTGTGAACTGCTCCCTGGTTACGGCGTACACTAACACAACGCGTTTCTGACGTAGTCGTGGTGATGCGGTGTGTGTGTTTGTGTTCTTGGCGCGTTCCAGTAATGGTTGAGTATCTGTTCTGAATTAATACATGCAGTAATAGTCTGCATTTTTTTTTTTTTTCATTCTGCTTCATTCTGACTGCAGTCCAGGACGTGGCTGTATTAAATTAATTATAGCTCATAACGTTTAATGTCACTCAAATTCTTAAGATCACTGAAATGAAGCAGATAAACAGTGTACAGTGGCTTCAACTGGTGCAGAAGTGTGCAGATCTGTGTAAAACTGGGGGAACTGGGCAGAAGTGGGTGGACCTGTGTAGAACTGGGCGGAACTGTGTGTTCCTACATTCCTCTTGCATCTCCAACCCCCTGAGCTGCAGAGTGCATGCGTATATAAAAATGGCCTGTCCTGTCACCGCTGTGTGTAGGAGTCCCTCCTGCTCCTGGCTAACACTTCCTCCTTACAGGCGTCCTGCTGGCCTGCTACTTGGTGTTCCGGTTCCGAATGAGCGCGGACCAGGCCATCCTGTTTGTGCGTGCCAAGCGGCCCAGCTCGATCCAGACGCGCGGACAGCTGCTGTGCGTTCGCGAGTTTGCCCAATTCCTCGCACCCCTGCGCGGCGTGTTCCCGAGCAGCGAGCCTGCCGGCCGCACCCTCACGCTCTCCCAGTACCTGGTGCGCCAGCGCCACCTGCTGCACGGCTACGAAGCGAGGCAGATGAAGAACGTGCCCAAGATCGTGCACGTGGTGTGCGGGATCCTGCTGGCCATCGCTGAGGGCAGGCAGGCGGCTGGAGGGGGCCTGGACGAGGCGCCCGACTTGGCGGCCGAGGTGGAGAAGACCGTGTCCCGGGAGGCCCTGCAGCAGCTGGGGAAGGAGATGATGGGGAAGGGCATCCCCATGCCCCGGCCCTCCCAGCCATCCTCCCTCCCCCTGGCCGGCCACAGCCTGCTCCCCGCCCAGCAGGACTCGGAGCTCCTCCGGCGGTGGCAAGGCGCCCCTGGACCTCAGCGCTCGCTGCGCCGCGGCCTGAGCTGCAGCGACTCCGCCCTGCACACGCTGGGCTCAAGGGGCCAGCTGACCGCATGCCCCCCTAGACCCATCTCTGAGCCCCTGAACCAGCACTGTGTGTCTCAGAGCAGCCTAGCACCGGAGTTCCCGGGCCCCCAGAACTCCAGGGCCCCGGTAACACCAAAGAGCTGCAACACCCTCACACGCAGGTCTCCCACCGAAGAGACGGAACGCGGGCCTCGCCGCCCAGCCGTTGTGGAGTGGGTGCCGCCCAAAGGGACGCAACGCAGCAGGTCTTTGAGTCCTCGGGGGAGCAGCGCCGTCCTGCTGGCCGCATCGCAGACAGCAGAGGAGGGTCGTGAATGCGCTCAGTCAAACCGACATCAAGGGGCTCCAGCTGGGACTAGCGATGAACCAGAAAGAGTGGGCAGTGTCGTTCCATTCCTAATGCTGCAAAGCGACCTCACCCCCGAAGCCCGCCACGCGCTGGTGCTGAAGGCTCTGGCAGTAGATCCAGACGATGAACATCTCAGGAACTCCATCTTACTGTGGCAGGTATTAACGATTATATTGCGTATGATTTTCATGTTTTAAGTACAGTACTAGCTGTATTTATTGTAACGGCAGTACCCAAGTTGTCAAAATGACCTCTTATGAACTGTGTTTCAGCTTTGGCTATTAACATAAAAAATCTGGCTAACATCTCAGAAGTTTATCGGATATCAGACATCTGAGTTAATGTTCCAGCTGATAATTAAAGCACATCATAACTGCTATATGATGCGTCACGGAGACTCAGCCGTAGCTGAGCTGTAGATCAAATGCTGATCTGCGCTGAATAAAAAGGATGTGAAATCTGAAGTTAGTCCTTAAGTGCGGAGAAGGCGGTTAGCAGTGATCAGAGTGGTTTAGATGAAAGTTGTCTTCTCCTTAAGATGGAGCTGAACTCCAGAGACGGGGCCTGGGAGAGGCTGCGTCTGCAGTGGGATCCCCTGCTCCTCTCCGCCCTCATGTGGTCATGGCTGGAGCAGCTGAAGGAGCCGGTCCTCACCAGGGAGGATGTGGAGGTGCTGATAGCCAACAGCCACAGCCCCCTGGTGGCTCTGGATGCCATAGACAAGGTAGGAGAGCGTGGGGGAGCGTGGAGGAGCGTGAGGAAGACTGTAGGAGCATGAGGGAGCGTGGAGGAGCGTGAGGAAGACTGGAGGAGCGTGAGGGAGCGTGAGGGAGCGTGGGGGAGCGTGAGGAAGACTGGAGGAGCGTGGGGGAGCGCGAGGAAGACTGGAGGAGCGTGAGGGAGCGTGAGGAAGACTGAAGGAGTGGGGGAGCGTGGAGGAGCGTGAGGAAGACTGGAGGAGGGTGGAGGAGCGCGAGGGAGCGTGGAGGAGCGCGAGGAAGACTGGAGGAGTGTGGAGGAGCATGAGGAAGACTGGAGGAATGTGGGGGAGCGTGGAGGAGCGTGGGGGAGCAAGGCTCTGTGGGAGTGGGACAGCAGCAGAATGAGCTTCCTCTGTAGGAGTCGGTGAAGTGAATCAGGTTTCATGTGTGGCATCGGTCTGTTGTTCATCCTTGATGCCTGTGAGCTGCAGTGTTGAAGCCTTTAGCATTTGCCTTTATTTAGGAACTATGAGTAATCATCAGTTAATTATAAGCTGAGGCAGCAAAGGCAGAAAAATTCACAAATGAGTCTGAAAGCTGAATTTTTATTAATGAACTGCAGGATGCTGAACTCTGGTCCTGGGACTCTAGAGGTTAGAAGTTAGCTCCAGTACACCTGCCTCTAACACTCTGGATGACCTGGGTCAGGCGTGCTAGATTAGAGTGGGAACTCCTACTGTCTGTTTTGTCATTCCATTTGACTTCCGGGCAACTGTGTAAACGTTCTAACTTTGTCCCCATATGTTGTACAGGACAAGAAACAAACCTTGTTCTGCGTCCTGGACTGTGTTGCACACTTAGCGAAGTCGCCAGACGAGATCGAAACTGCCGTCCTTCGTCGCACAATCGGAGCGTTCACACGGGTACGTTTCTTCTGTGAGGCAGGTGTTCAGGCTGGCGTTGAAGTGGACTCACTCTCTGCTATGGGCACAATCCCCAGGAGAGAGGTTGGACTACTTTGTAGCTTGTGCGTTTAGGATACAATGAGTTTAAACGCACTCATCTTGATTGTACTTCTGTTTATTCCAGTATACTACAGATTCAGAGTGTGGAAAGCAGGTTTATGACACTCTCTCAGAAATTCTCACCCTGGTTCTGAACGACATAAGGAGGAAAGCAGCTGGAGAGTTGGAGACGTCATGCCACTGCACGTAAACACACAAATGTCACTGCAAACTGCACATAAACACTAGGATCATCTTCACTGCAAACGCACTGCATGTAAATGCCCTGATCGCCCCTCACTGCAAGTGCACTGTGCGTCCTGATCGTCTCAGATGCAAACACACCGCACACACCCTGGACGTTATCTGCATTGGCTGCAAGTACTCCACCATACTTTTGAAGAACACTGTCCTGATGCGATGTTCCTAAACGCTGCTTTTTTTGTGGTCGTCGCAGTTGAGCTTTAAAAGAATGTATTTTAACACGTCTCCTAATGCACACGTCACAATGTTTTCAGCAGTTATTGTTTATTTAAAAACTACTGCCATGTGTGTATGCCATATATGTGCGCACCAGAAGTTCTGTGTATTTTCCTCCTTAACAATCATTCGTACTTAACATAGCATTTTGGTATCTTATATTTATATTTATTATCTTACTGATAAAACATTATTTATTAAGGCCTGTTTAATTATTTTTCTCTTAGTAACATTTTGCGCAAGTGAATTGACAGATCTTCGGAAAAGCGCTGTCTCATCACATTATATGCCTACATGTCACTCCTAAAATACCTCCTCTTTGACCAAATAATTTCACTGTGCAAGATGTCTTTTATGGAATATTTTTTATGCTATTTAGAGAAAAACAAATTGCTAGAACAAAAATAAAACAAAGACCTATCCAAGGTTTGCTCTGTTGGCCATCCTCGGCTAGACAACAAACGTATGCTATTTTTTCATAATGCACAGTAGCCTAGCTGTGTTTCAGCGTTGTGTTGATGGACGTACTGATGCTTCTAATGGTGTCTTGGTGTGGGTGTGTGGGTGTGCTCAAACGGTCCTGCCTTTGTCTGATGCCCTCTGCCTCATGTTAGTGGCATTGCTTGGAAACAAGCTACTGTTTTGTAAGTTAAGGACCTGGTGACTTGAGCACTGTAGCTAACTGAGATTCAACTTGAACCTCACTTTCTTATTGAATGCGAATAAATTGTTTTCAGCATTGACACAGGGACATCTAGTTCACCTGGCATGGGATTGTAAACTCTTAAGTGTTTTAAAAGATGGGAGCACTGTGGCTTTAAGGCACATTCTGTCCTCAGTCCCCATGGAGATGAAATAAATGTTCATAAAATGAAATGCTTGAGTGTTTCTGTTTGTTTTGTAACACATACAGCACTCACATTACACTTAAAGACCGCTCTAGCTTCCATATTATAATGCTTAGATGTTGCTAGTAAACCAAATGCCATGGAACACTGCAACTTAAAAAATAATGTCTTACAAGATCAGAAATTAAATGATCAGATCAAGTCAAATATATTTAGATAGCGCTTTTTACAACAGATGTTGTCTCAAACCAGCTTTACAGATGTTCAAGTCCAAGCCCCAGTGAGAAAGCCAAGGGCGACAATGGCAAGGAAAAACTCCCTAGAGCATGAGGAAGAAACCTTGAGAGGAACCAAGACTCCAAAGGGGGGCCATCCTCTGGAGGACAACAGTAACAATTTAAAGAGATGAGATATAATAAAATGGAAAAATAAGCCATTAATGTCTAGTTCGGTTTTCTAGAAGTCCTAGTCTTGTCCCGAAGGTGTACGCGTGTCCGAAACACATCCCGCAAGAGAACATCCATCAAAAGCAACGGAGAAGTAGTTGGCTGGGGTAGAGGTGTGGTGGGCTACAGCAGGGGACATCAGGGGGTGGTGAGAGTAGCCCTACAGATTATGAGTGGTTCTTTGGCAGTACTGACAAAAAGGGACATTGGATCTGAATGTGTTCATCCCTTACAGTTCTGGAGTAGCCCTTCAGTGATGATTACTGTCAGGAAATGCTCCAGATAACCTAAACTCCAACTAGAGCTGCATTCACAACAACCAGTTACACTGCCCCATGTGTCATTGTAGAAATGGGTTTTGTTTCGTAACACGTTTGCTTTGTTATCCACGATTGCCTGTAAATACATAGTTTAAATGTCCAGAATTCCATAATTACATGAGTTATGTGCGTGTAAAACACTTGGTCCAGATCTGTGTGGTTGGTGTCTCTCTGGTGAGCTCTGGACTCCATGAGGTGCCCTGAATGTCAGATGGATATTATCAAAGGAAAAGCAGGTTTTCATAACAGACAAAATGGAATTTAAAGTATGAGGAATTCTCTAGGTGTGTGTTAGAATGACATCAAAGAGATCAACTATAATTACTTCATTTATGCACTTGTCTAGTCAGGAAAAGACTTTCCACTGCTAAATATATGGGAAGTACAGGGAACTGGAAAAAATCTCACTGAAGTACAGGGGCATATACTAATGTAAAGAAGCCCTGTCATGTCACACTTCTCCTTGAGCTTCCGACCACGAGAAAAACAGACAACATCGACCACGTCACCCTTAGTAAATGCATAGAGAAGACGCTGGGAGTGGTGCACAGAATGGGTAGACTGAAGAATGTGGACTATGCAGTCACAGCATGGCTAGATGAATACATACTTTGCAGTGCATGGGATCCCAAAGATCCCAACCCAGTTAAACTAAACAACTAGACTGGGAAAACTTGAAAGGGTAAGATAAACAGCACCCTCTGGTGGATGTGGTTGGGTAACATGTGAAGTGTGTTACACAGGAAAAAGTGAAACAAATAAACAGGATTTTTTTTGTGTAACAAAGATGTTTTGTGCCAGTGTATTAGTAGTGGAGGAAAATGTGAAATGTCCTACAATTTGGAGTTAGGATGAGAGAATCTAGGCTACAGTAGTATAGTGCAGTTTGTTCTGTAAATATGCAGAATATTTTAAAAGGAAATACCAGAGATGACAGTCCTCCTGCATCGCATGGCTATGACATGCAGTTTATCCACTCATCGGTTAGTTTATCATGCTCTCACCTTCACAGGTAATAAAAAAGGGGGAAAAATGATTTGAAGGCAATGGGAACCATACAACACGTCCTGTTTCGGGGTCACAGTTTCCACAGGGATCCAATCAGCTCACTTACATCCCCAAAACTAGTAACAATCAACCATCGGACCAGCAGACTAATGGCTCGCATGGGATCTGATGGGGCCAGTAGCTGGGGGAGACTGGATGTAAAGGTATTCCAGTGTTGAGGACAGCAGGTGGGGAAGACTGGATGTGAAGGTATTCCAGTGTTGAGGATAGTAGGTGGGGGGAAGATTGGATGTGAAGGTATTCCAGTGTTAAGGACAGTAACTGGGGAAGACAGGATGTGAAGGTATTCCAGTGTTGAGGACAGTAGGTGGGGAAGACTGGATGTGAAGGTATTCCAGTGTTGAGGATAGTAGGTGGGGGGAAGACTGGATGTGAAGGTATTCCAGTGTTAAGGACAGTAACTGGGGAAGACTGGATGTGAAGGTATTCCAGTGTTGAGGACAGTAGGTGGGGAAGATTGGATGTGAAGGTATTCCAGTGTTAAGGACAGTAACTGGGGAAGACTGGATGTGAAGGTATTCCAGTGTTGAGGACAGTAGCTGGGGAAGACTGGATGTGACGGTATGAGCTATGGGATCATTTACGACATCCTGGGTGTGAGTTTTCCTGGGATCCTGGCTGGAAATTCAACATGTTTGGGTGCACATTGTCTCCGAGTGCTGTGTCGGGGTGACGTTAGATGATGTGGGTATGGATGCAATCAAATGTCTGTTAAATAAAAATAATTAATAAATAAAAAAGATCTGCATTGTAATCATAGTGGGATTTAAATGAAAACTACAGTAAGAGTCGTGTAGGACTGGTATTGTCATTGTTTATTTTTAGTTTTAGTATCATTTTACCATTGAAAACTGCCTTTTTTCACCCTTAAACAGGTGAGGGAAGTTTGAGTAATTTGAGAGTTTGGAGAGTTTAGCCCGCCAAATCTGCCTCTGTCCGTTCAGTGCACTTTATATGTGTTGTTTTTACTTTTCACTTTGTTAAAGGTTTTGCTGTAAAATCTTAAAGGAACCCTTGTTACGAACATAATGTGTTATATTAGTCGTAAGGTGTTAAAGCAAATGGTTAGGCTCCAGTTGGGTTGTTCGCGCAGCTGTCCACATAGTAACTAGCTAGTTAGCTAACTTAGCTAACTCTATAAAGTACCTAGCTATATGTATAAAATACTCAGCTAACTACAAAACATAGAGCTAAATCCGTACAATACCTAGCTATCTCTCTAAAAATACTAAGCTAACTACAAAACACCGAGCTAAATATGCACAATACCCAGCTACCTCTTTTATAGAGATAGCTAAATTTATACAATTCTTGTCTATCTCTATAAAATACTCAGCTAACTAAAAAACACCAAGCTAAATCTATACAATATCTAGCTATAACATATCTATGTTTACGATGTTTGTGTACTATGTAAAAATACCTATGTTTACTTTGCACTTTACCATCCTAACTACTGTTTCTTTAGCTAAGATGGCTGTACTTTTACATACATTTTGTACTTTTTATCCTTTTAAATCAATACTTATACTTTTAGCTGTCTAGGCTATGCATCTGTAGTGGATAGTGGAACATACAGCTAGCTAGGTTAGTTGAGCAGGACAGTAGACAAATGTGGACATTGAAACTGCTTGTGATTTAGCACGCTAGCTAGCTAGAAGGATTTAACAATTTCAAACGAAAGTGATAATAAGCTTTTAATAAATTAACTAGTTTTTCGTGGCATTTGCTAGTTACCCATGTCAAGCTGTCTAGATCTAATCATTCTTTGTTATTGCGCTTAACTACACTTTTGAAGAATACCTGCTCTTACATATTCACAGAAAAAGAAAAAAGATTTTGGAATTTACATCTTAATCTTTTTCCTTTTAGTCTTTCTTTCCCACAGAAGTATATGGATATGACATTAATAAGTTTATTTGCCTGCCCCTCTGACCCAATCCAAAAACTGCTAAAGAAACTAGACCGTTTGCACTGTGTCATAGTCCACCGTAATAAAAGATGTGTGGGTTATAGATAGTAGCTACACAAATAATCAGTGCAAACTATTTATATGAATTGGTCAGTTTGTTACCGTGTTATTTTAAAGGGGGCATTTATCTAATCCTCTGACGCACTCACAGACACTGACTCCTTCGGCAGGTCACCTGTGTTGGCATGCTACTGGAGTATGACCTCAAATCGGTGGCCTTTCTTTGGCATTTCCAAAGATGAATACGCAGCGTGATCAGAGAAGATGCGGGGCTTGCCAAAACTGAAGTCATCCTTGTCTTGCCCTGGCAACTGCTTTCGGCAAATGCCAAGTGATCTTATTTTATGGGGTACTTAAGCCAGCGCCTTGGAACTTTTTTAGAGGGTCCCTTTGTGAGTGTCCGGGTCTGACAGAGAGGTTTTGGAACAGAAAGGCCCAACGTTGTTAACATCCTTGGTGCTGAACTTCTTACGCCTCTCTGGGCAGCTAAAACAAAGCCTAGTAGTTGTATGTTGTTGCTCTTATTAAAGCTTGTTTTTAATCATGAAATTATGCATTACATATTCACTAATCTCTGAATTTGCATTGTGATTGGTTATTTCCCACTTCTCTGCCAGTAGCATGCACCCTCACCTTCATATCTGTTCAGATCCAGATTGTTTGTTTGTTTTTGCAGCAAAGTGGGTGGTGCTCTGCAGCGCTGACCTCTCATTTGCACACTGTTCGAATCTTAATATTAATTTGCATGAGTATCTGATAGGAAAGACTATACTTGGCATGCAAATTCATTGTAAATGTAGCAGTCAACGAAGACTAGTACAGTCCAGCTTAGAAAACGTCTGAGCAAAGGTGTTGGTGGTGGTGAACCACTCAAATAGAAAGCAGCATGGAGGAAGCGTCTGGCGCTGCTGCTTCTCTTTGCCTGGCTGGCGTGGATCGGCTGCTGGTGTAGAGCCACTGGGCCGGAGCCTGAAATCGTCACGGCCTGAGGAGTTTGCGAACCGACGAGCCAAAGGCACGGTGGCAACATGGCTTCCCGGCGGCGAGAGGGAGACAGCGCTTCTGTGCGGACAGCACCTCCATTTTAGAGCAGCACTCCTGGCGCAGAGAACAGAGCATGGGAGTGTTCCGTAATCCTGTGGCTGCCTCGTGTGCCTCGCTGTAGGGTTTTTTTCCCTTTTCTTTTCTTTCTTTTTTTTTTTTCTTTTTTTTCCTTCCACACTGAGATCGGTATGACTTGCTTGGGAAATTGTTCGCTGTTTTGTCAAGATTTTAACCAACGGTGGCGTGCTTCGTGGCTTAAGTTTTCACAAAACAAACTCAACCAACTGTTTTGCTCTCACCCTTTCCAGATGCCACCTTTTGGAAACGGAAAAAGATGACGAGGCAAGAGACGTGGGCCGGCGCGGGCTTGACCCCTCCACTCCTCTCCCGCTCATGGGACGGGTGAACGCCGTGGTCCCTGCTCAGTCTCCCAGGGCCAGAGCAGACGTGTTTGTACCCTGGGATGAGGTAGTAGGTTGTATAGCTTTAGGGTCACACCCACGCTGGGCGATAACTATACAGCCTACTGTCTTTCTCAGGGGCACAAGGGAAGCAGCTCAGCGTTCACATTGGGATAATAACAATAACATTGTAACATATATGTTAAATGCATTTCATAATGATGGGTGTTTAGACAGAATATTAGCGTAAGTGGATATTTGTCCTTACTAGTTCAGTGTTTTGTTAGATTACGCTTTCACAGTGTGAGGTAGTAGATTGTATAGTTGTGGGATAGTGATGTTATCCTGTGTTGAAGATAACTATACAATCTACTGCCTTCCCTGAGAGGCTGAGGTGCACATTCAGATCACTTCAGAAAGCATTTTAGACTATGCAGAGATTCTGAATTTTATATTTGATATTGTATATTTTATATATATATATCTCAGTTCTCAGTGTGTGTCTGACCTGTGGCTGTCTCTAATGTACCTGCTAACATGTCTTAAGTAAACAGATAGATCTTTGTGTAATCTTGAATTTGCCTGTCAGTTTTGTATTGCCTGCCAAAATTTAAACGCACTTTATATATAAAGAATTGGAATTCGACTTTACTGAAGGCTTTGAACTTTATTTCTTTATTCTTCAAGATGTCAAAGAAACATTTATGAACGTGTCCTATGCAACATTCAAATGCAACAGGTTGCCTAATAAAAAGTAAGCGTTTTCCCCCTTCCAGGACGTGATTTATGTGTGATTTGCCCGGGGTACCGCGGGATGGACTGCTAGGCCGTGGCCAGGAGAGGGCGCTCTCTAATAGCCTTTCAAAGCGCATCTAAAGACAAGTTGAAGATGTGAAATAACAGCAAAGTCGTGTTTTGTCTGAATTCGCTGATACAGGAATGTGTGATGAACAGTTGTATGCTGGTTAGTACACCTCAAGCTGTCTGTTGTATTACTTTACTATTATTTTGTTGGGTCGCTTGCCATAAACGGTGGTGGTCTGGCTTGTACATGTGGATTTAAGAGAAGGGATGTCAAGATTAAAGGTCCTTCCAGTTTCTATAATAAACATGTAGCGTTCTCTGTATTCACCAGTAACTGGTAATTATAGAGAAGGCTATTTAACGTTAAAGACCTCCAATCAGATCACATCATATGCGTTTAAAAAATAACCTTGTATATCACATTTGAGAGGTTGCTTCAGGGTCTTCAAAAAAGGTGGGTTGAGAAACCAAATGTGGTCAAGTGTAACGTTCCCCGTAGCTCACCCAGTAGGGCAAAACCAGTAAGACCAAGGGTCCGACTCCCAGGGAACTCACGAGGGCCTCTGCATGACGTGAAGGCTGCGCATTCACGCACGAGATGCTTTTACTGCACTTTGTCAGACTACGAAACGTTACAAGCCGACCTTTTAATAAAGTGAGACGTGTAAGCGGTTTAGGCCATGTTGTAGCGGTACTAGGTGTCGTCGGTCCTAGCGTGGATGATGTTAGATGATGAGACAGGACCTCACTTCGCAGATGGGAGCTGAGGAAGAGGAAGAGGAGGAGGAGGTGGGGGGGGGGGGGCTAGAATCAAAAAGTCGAACAACTTCTCTCATGGGAGGAGCATCCGGGTGAAGTGTGATAGATAAAAGGTCTGTTGAGCAGCCACCGCCACTGCGATGCTGTTCACAGGCGGATTATACTTCACCAGTTTGCATTGCCATTGCAGCAGGTTGCGAAGGCATTTTAACCCCGCTCGCCGATGTTCACATAGCTCTTATTTGCTTTGATTCAGTATCTCTCCTAAACAGGGTCAGGTAGTTGTTGTTGTTATACGGAAGCAAATTAATGTGCAGGCTCGTGGGCTGTGCTGAAAATCAGCTTCGTGCGTGATCTGCGTGCCCTGCTCTTCCTCTAATCTCGCGGCGCTTTCCGCGGACGAACGCGCGGACGGTTCCGTTTTTGGAGAGATGAATTCCATCTAGAGAACGCGCCTTTCCCGAGCAGGCAGAAATAGGGCTTTGCGCTTGACAAACGTGCTTGGACGCAAAAAAACCCCAAAAAAACAGTGAATTAGTGCGACTCGTTTGCATGTGTGCGCGTACATTTATTCCGAACGCGGTTAAACGACACATGCAGGACGGGATCCACCTCGAGACCTCCCGCAGGATATCGTCTCAGGTGCGCGTGCGGGAACGCGACGTTCGCTCGGAGTTTCGCATCCCCCGCGCGCCGCCAGGGACTTAGTGGGCTCGTGAGGAGCTGCAGGTTAAGCTACTCATCAGGACACTTGCATCCGCCCGCAAGCTGTTCATACGTTTTAAAGGTCACCATGAGCAGGAAAACACGCCGGTGGATTTTTCACATTTTCCTCTGCCTTGGGATTATTTATTTAAAGATTGGGTAAGACATGTCTATGATCATCCGATAGTAACTTGCTTCTAAATTATTTAGCTAAAGTAACAGAAATCCGCAGGGAAAAGCCACCTGGAATTTGCGAATAAAGCGTCATTTATAATAAGACACGAACGCTTTGGGGTTTGTACCCGCTCTAACCCCATCTCTACCCAAAGTGGACACATTTCTGTTAAATCTATATTAACCTAAATATGCATGCTGATATTTCCCTCTGTATTTACTATAAGCCATTTAGTATAATATCAGCTAATATTGTCAAGGCTGCTTTGCGCACGTGCTGTGCAGAGGCTCCTCTGCTGCACGCACTAGCCATCACGAAGTGAGCTTGTACTTTCCACATTAAAAGTGAGCAAAGACCCCAGGCTGTTTTCAGCGACCTTCTTTTACAATGCTTTAGTGAGCACATTAGCGATGGCTATCTCACCTCACGTCTATAAAGCGGTTCGGTCTCTGCACTAAATGCATCATCGACAGGGTCCTATTTTGGGGTTAAAAGCTCCAATGCTCAGTTTGCCATAACTTGCTGATGTGTAGCCTGTTCTCCTGTAATTATGTATCGACCCCCACATTGTTATTTATACTTTTATTTATTTCCACAGGGGCTTTTCTTCAGTGGTTGCGCTGGGAGCAAGCATTATCTGTAATAAAATTCCTGGTCTGGCTCCTCGTCAAAGGACTATTTGTCAAAGCCGACCTGACGCTATCATAGCTATCGGAGAGGGCGCCCAGATGGGAATCGAGGAGTGCCAATTTCAGTTCAAAAATGGACGCTGGAACTGTTCGGCTCTCGGGGAAAGAACTATCTTTGGAAAAGAGTTGAAAGTGGGTATGTTACAACATTACTTACTGTATCTGTAGGCAGAGCTAGAATAACCAAAGTACACCTGCACTTTGCTCGTTGTGTCAGGGGAATGCCGAAGTATGGTCAGTAGTGATCTTATTCCTTAAGCACTAGGCTACAGAAATAAATAAAACACGAAACAAAATAAAAGTCAGTAATAGGTTCACCAAAATGAACAAATTAGCGCAACCAAATAATTTACTGCTTTGACTAATTTGCACGCCTCTGTGGTTTACCTCCCGTGAGACACTTAAACAAAAACCTTCCTTACTTTGTGCATTAAGACTGAAGTCCAGACTTGTCCACCATTTCGGATTTGTGCATTTGTACATTGTAAAAGCTCTCGGGGTGGGATTCTAGCCTTCTTTCTTCTGAATTAAGACGCGTTTCAGTGCGGGCTTTTCATTTACTGGCTAAAGCTGTCCTGCGTTCATGAACCTTCTTAGTGTTCACGCGTGGACGCGAGGGGCGTACCGAAGGGCGCGCGGGTTTGCTCGAGGCTCTCGGGCTCTGGTACTGCAGTGCCACGACAAATACGCCCGCTTTGCTTTCACAGAGCAAGCATCAGTGCAGCTGAATGATAGCCTCCAACCGCACACCCTCCCGAATGAAGTCTCTCCCTAGTCATCCTGTCTTATCTGTAGATGTTGAAGATTTGGCAATCTGGCCTTTCACGTTACCACGGGTATAAGTTACAGAACGTGAATGAACGGGCAACGTGGTACAGTATTTTAAGGAAATGTAACTATATGTCACCACAGGCAAACAAAACACAAAACAGAGGGTAATTTTCTTTAGGGCAATGCTATTTATTTTCCTTAGGCAAACTTGGAGCTATTATGGGGCTCTTTAGGGCCATTGAGTCCCTGACACTTTGATGAATGGTTAGGTGAAGGCCTGCGCTTTAGTTTCAGAGCCTTTTTGACTGGTGGGAAAACAGAAGGCAGGAGGCCTGGGCTGTTTGTCTGCGAAAGATGTGTGCAGGGAATCCAGACGCTCAAATATCCTTACGCCCCCTGGAAGTAACGCCGGGGAAGATGTTCACTGTCATTTTTCCGGTTCCCTCTCGCCTCGCGTTTCTTCGGGCTCGGGGCAGCGTTGGGACTGTGTCGCTCTGACTTAGATGGAAAGCTTAGATCTGTAGAGACTTGTATCCATCGCTAAGGGTGAAGCCGTATTTCATCCCTACGCCCGATGGAAAAGAAAAAGAAAAAAGCCCAGCTTTGCCGTAAGCGCTTATGTCGCCCGAGAGTTTCCCGCTTGTCTTCGTGTTCTTGAGCCGATTGTTCCTGCCCACGTTCAGCCACCTCAGCGGCCGATGGCATCTTTTGATTTGGTTGTTGTTTATATCATTTGATGCTGGCGGTGCTCGCAGCTGCCATTGCGGGTCCACCGTAGGCCCTCTCTACTCAAGCGCCGCGGGGCCGACGTGCAGCGTGGCGCGAGGCGGAGGCCGCGGCGGGCCCGGACCCGGTGAGCGGCTGTCCGTGTCCCACTTCCCATTTGCAACAGCCTTGGCTTCAGTGGCCGGACATGGAGGTCCCTCCTTGTCTGGCACATGCTCCAGGAGGTTTAAAAGCAGTGGTTAGTCCTCGCAGTGCGGCCCAGACGGAGGTGAAGTAATGCTGGATCGCGCTTAGGGCCTGGTACCACACGCTCTGAGCTCTGGAATCATGACGGAGGATTCCTCTTTCACTAGTGCATCATAACATTAGTGGATAAAGCTCGCAGCTGGCCGCGAGCTTGTCTGCGCGTCGTCTGCGTTCTTCGGCTTCGCTCGGTCAACGTGCCCGTCGCTGTACATACGCCGCGCGGACCTGCCAAACGTGAAGCGCATGACTCCTGTTTAAGTTTGGGTTTTTTCATGTGAGCAGCTCCCTCACCCTCAGCCTCTTTCTCGCTCACATAAAGCCCCTTCGAGCATGCACCAAAAAATAGTTTTCCCCACCAGCATTGTCTCAAGTCCAGACAAGCACATTGTGTGAGGTTTATAAATGAACCTCTTGCGTTTACAGTTCTGGCAATGGGATGTTTCACGTAAAATCACACTAAGCCATTGATTCAGAGTTCTGGAAAAGTAATGGAACTTATGTCATAACACCCATGTTTTATGTCTTTCTTATCACCGATGTTTGTGTTCTGAATATATTTATTTAAATAAACAAAGCCCAAGTTTATTTAATTAAAAGCCCATTTTACCCTGTTCTGCAGACAAGTCTTTTTGCATTTTGCGTTTGCAAAATTATCGGTCTTCACTAAGCTTTCCATCTGCTCGCCCATGGCACGAAGCCCGAGAAACTCATAAAAATCTCCATATTATTGATGCTCCCAACTGGCCTTTTTTAAATTGCGTGGGCGCTGTTCCAAGATGCTTATCGGCTGCAGGTCAACACATACCAGCGTTGGTATAGAGGCCCGGAGAAAGGGCGGAGAAGGTTCTCTCAGGTTAGGCTGCACGCATCGATAGCTGGAAGCTGCAAAGATTAGAGAGGAGACAGATCGGATAAATGTGAACGTGGCGGTCAGTTGTACTAGCTGTGAAACTGACCATGAGAGGACACCGTATTGTATTTTTTAGAAGCTTCAGCACGGACCTTTTACAGACTGAGTGTGTTTACGAGTCAAAAATCCACCAATCCTCTTAAAGTGAACTGATTTCTTGGTTCAAGTTGTGTAAATGATTCCTAAAGAAGTCGATGGGTGATGATTCATTAATCTAGGTGCACGTTTCCGGGAGGGCTCAGCACTGATGAATAGATCTTAAAATCATGACAGCTTTCTCTTTGCTGAGGACTTTAATAAGAATATTTCAGCTAGAATACTATGTTTAAATTTGGTCTGACACACTCTGCTTTTTTTCACACAGCATAGGTCAAAGCCAGGTTGAAAACGCAGACTTCACATCTTTTTTGCAATTAAGATATTTTAAAATAATACAAAAGATGACATAAATAAAGTCTCTTAATCTGTACAAAAGTAGCTTTGAATGAACGTAGCATTCTGACTATCACGGTTGTGAAAGAGACCATTGCGTTCTTCCAGGTGAGTAGGTGTTTGCCCATAGGCCACTGGCTAGACTTCTTGTTAGCCAAAAAAAATGATGTCACTGAAGAAAACATGCAGGCTAGAGGCTTACGGGAAAAGGCCTGAAGGGTTTAGTGCGCACAACTCACCACGGAGCGTTGCCACACGCTCCGTAGTATTTTGAACGACGTCTCTTCAGACGGCCGTTAAGCTGCACACCCCGTGTTTGTGTCTTAGCGGCACAGACCTGTGTGAGTCACGCTCTTAACCTGGAAGTACCCTGCTTAACAGTGGCAGTCAATTATACGGCTCTCTGGTAGCCCGGGGAGGTTGCGTGTGCCGGGTGGATCCCTCCTCCTGACGGAAGCTGGGACGCTGGCCAAAGCGGACTGTGTGCCCCCCTATCTCTGCTGCTCTATTGTCTCTTAAATAAACCCTTGTCCACTCCGCTCGTTAAAGAGACGGTCTAGTCCTTCTTGGTCATCCAAGCGCAATCGCGCAGTTATTCGTCTTAATGCTTCCTCACCCTGACATCCGAAGGACGCTTATTTTATGCGGAAAACAGACGAGGCTTGTGGGCCTCGCCGCCATTCCTCATCACGGCATTGTTAGCACGGCGTATCTCCAGGGCTGTTGCTGCAGTATTGGACTATTTTAAGCGAGTCTGCGTGCTGTCCACAGCCCAGGGCCCCGTTAAACAGGGGCTATGCCCGCTCCTCAGAGCAGAGAATGCACGATGGGCGCGCTCTGACCCTCGACGCTTTCTCGCACGCGCAGGGAGCAAGGAGGCGGCCTTCACCTACGCCATCGTCTCGGCCGGCGTGGCGCACGCCGTCACGGCGGCCTGCACGCGAGGCTCGGTGAGCGGCTGCGGCTGCGACAAGGAGAAGCAAGGCTTCTACAACCAGGAGGAAGGCTGGAAGTGGGGAGGTTGCTCCGCCGACGTCCAGTACGGCCTCGGCTTCTCCAAGGCCTTCGTGGACGAGCGGGAGGTCAAGCAGAACGCCAGGACGCTCATGAACCTCCACAACAACGAAGTGGGACGGAAGGTAGGCCAAGCGCGCCCAGAGCGCCGACACCCGCACGCTTGCGTCACGTACTGACCCTTTACACCTCAGGAGCTGTTTTTCCTGGCCCTAATAACGCTGGGTCTTAGGACCGTGCTGAAAAGCTTAGCCCCCCCCCCGATTTCCTAGGCACTGGACTGGCGTGACGGTTAAGAGTGGGGACACACAGCCATGTTTGCAACCCCGGTGTTGCGATTGATATTCCCAGCATGGCCGTCCTGCTAAACAGTGGCAGGCAAGACTTTAGAAAGGGCCTTTGTAATGAAATAACAGCACAGACCTTAGGTGGAGCAGCACAGACAGGCTTCCATCTGCGTAATCACTAAATCTCCTTCCTCCTGTTCCAAGAGATAACAAACCCTCTAATGTGCTCTCCCCCTGGGTTATTTCTTATTCTCTTGGCTCCTCTCACAGAGTGCTGTCACTGGCTGTTACAAATGCAGGCATTTTAGGGTCATTCTCCAAACACGCTGAAACCCCGAGCTGTGTCCCGCTCTGTGTTTTATCATAAGAAGCATTTTGATGCTCAGAGGTCCGAGGTTAGATTGTAAGCCTGCAGTAACGGGTTGGATTAGCAATGATGCACTTTCACCTGTTTCACCTGAGAAGGCTTCAGCACTCTGGACAGATCATCCGGACGGGGTCATGACCCTGGCCCTCATGAGGCTACTGTCCTTGGAGGTGTACTGCGCTACAGTCAGAGAAATCTCCTGTTTTTAAGTACTGCATTTTCACAGACACTGACGGGGCATCTGGTTGTTCTGAGAGTCAAATAGCACTTAATCCCCCAATGAATGTCACAGCTCAATACGACTTAAGTACAGTTTTCATTTGTTAGCAACGTATCACTGCACAGGTGGTATCTAGTCAATGCTCCCTGTAGTCTTAGAATAGACCACAGACACCTCAAATACTTCCTGAGGGCTGCCGTAACGATGGGCCGCAGATTTGGCTTCCCGATACGTTTTTGAACATTGTTTACCACGATCCAGGGATGAGATCACACTAAAGCCCGGTATGCATCCCAGAGAGCGCACAATTGCAAAGGAGACTCCGCAAAGTCTGCGAAGCAGAGAGGAAAGATGTAACAATAATTTGAATGCTAAGTGAGACGTTTCCCACCCATGGAGGGGTAAAGTGGCATCACCATGTATGGGAGATGGAGGGGGAGCTTCTGCCAGCCCCACCAAAGATTACAGATTACAGATTACAGAAGCTCCTCACTGATGCCGGCTGTGAGCAGGCACCTTCATATCTGAGCAGGTATTCTTAGTCCTGATTAGTTTGGCTACATTCTTTACACAGTCGTAGTGTAAAAAAGACTACGTTACTGTTAGTTAGGACTATATTACTATAATTTGCAGTATGGAAGAAAAATATATAAACTCTTATTCTTCCTCACCCTCACCTGTAGTGCTCTGCCTGTAGGGCCCACCTTTACAGCTCTGCCTGTAGGGCCCACCTTTACAGCCCTGCCTGTAGGGCTCTGCCTGTAGGACCCACCTTTAGAGCTCTGCCTGTAGGAACCACCTTTACAGCTCTGTCTGTAGGGCTCTGTCTGTAGGACCCACCTTTAGAGATCTGCCTGTAGGGCTCTGCCTATAGGATCCACCTTTAGAGCTCTGCCTGTAGGGGTCTGCCTGTAGGGCCCATCTTTACAGCTCTGCCTGTAGGGCCCACCTTTACAGCTCTGTCTGTAGGGCTCTACCTGTAGGACCCACCTTTAGAGATCTGCCTGTAGGGCTCTGCCTGTAGGATCCACCTTTACAGCTCTGCCTGTAGGGCTCTGCCTGTAGGACCCACCTTTAGCGCTCTGCCTGTAGGGCTCTGCCTGTAGGATCCACCTTTACAGCTCTGCCTATAGGGCTCTGCCTGTAGGACCCACCTTTAACGCTCTGCCTGTAGGACCCACCTTTAGCGCTCTGCCTGTAGGGCTCTGCCTGTAGGATCCACCTTTACAGCTCTGCCTATAGGGCTCTGCCTGTAGGACCCACCTTTAGCGCTCTGCCTGTAGGGTTCTGCCTGTAGGACCCACCTTTACAGCTCTGCCTGTAGGGCTCTGCCTCTAGAGCTTACCTGTAGGGCTCACCTGTAGGGTTTTGCCTGACAGGGTAGTGAACACAAGGGAAGTTCACAGGCACCTGAAACTCGACTCCTGGGCTTAATCTGTGTACACTACACACAGGCCAGCGGCTACAGAGCCCGACGATCATCGTGCCGACGGTGTTTATATCATACTGTCCTCAGATTCCGCCTCGCTGCTTATACAAGACAGAGACTCCCACAGACAACTGTCTCATACTTAGCTTTGCAAAACAATTTGTGTTGGATGTTTTGTATACAAATGAAAAGGCTCGCCACGTGGGCTGTTCTCCAGCCACTGCTCCATGGGCGCGCAGGCATGAGGCGGATCACACTGGTGCAGCAAGTTTAACAATCCGCACATTCTTCAATTGGAATGTTTTTAAAAAAACCTTTGTCTCAACCTGTTTAACTATTCCAGACGCATGCCCCAAAACCGTGACTGTAGACACAAACGCTACCAGGGAAAAAAATGTGTGACTTCACCTTTTCTGCATCAATCGAGGGCTTCTGATCGAGAACCGTGCATGTTAATGCAAACATATTATTGCACTGAAAAGACAACATTGTTTTATGACTCCTTGCAAAATAGGAAGAGCTAGAACATGCGCGCATAACGTTTTACCTGTATAGCATCAGGACAAGTGATGTTTGTACTGAATTGCAGGCATCAAGCTATCACCACACAGCCTAACTGGCTCAAACTGTGAATCATCAAAGCACTTACTCTCATAATTATCTTAGACTAAAATTATATACCCTGGAACGAGACCCAGGGCCTGTAAATTCCCCGAGGTACTGAACCTGCCTCTGTTCCCTGCCCCCTGGCTCCAGATCCTGGAAAAGAACATGCGCTTGGAGTGCAAGTGTCACGGCGTCTCCGGCTCGTGCACCACCAAGACGTGCTGGACCACACTGCCCAAGTTCCGGCAGCTCGGCTACGTCCTGAAGGAGAAGTACTACCAGGCGGTACAGGTAGAGGCAGTGCGGGCCCGGCGGAACAAGCGTCCCACCTTTCTCAAGATCAAGAAGCCCCAATCGTACCGCAAGCCAGCCGACACAGACCTGGTGTACATCGAGAAGTCGCCGAACTACTGCGAGGCGGACCCGGCGACGGGCAGCGTGGGCACGCAGGGCCGGACGTGCAACAAAACGCTGGCGCTGCAGGCGAACGGCTGCGACCTGATGTGCTGTGGGCGTGGCTACAACACGCACCAGTACTCGCGCGTGTGGCAGTGCAACTGCAAGTTCCTCTGGTGCTGCTACGTCAAGTGCAACACCTGCAGCGAGCGGACGGAGGTGCACACGTGCAAGTGAGCGGCTCGCTGCGCGTGCGCCCGCGAGAACACGCAGCGGCCCGTGCGCTGGACGGTCCGCCGAGGCAACTCCGGGGTGGGGGGTTGGGTTGGGTTGGGGTTGGGGAAGGGGGAGGTTGGGGTTGGGGCGGGGGGAGGTTGGGCTTTCTCATCGGGAGATTACGGATTGGAAGGGGGAACGTTTTGCACACGGCGACTTCTCGGATCCCCGCTGTCAGCCAGGATCAGCCTGACGTCTGGAGGGCAGAGAACGGGAAACTGGAGGGTCGTGTCCAGTGAAGCCCACTGCTGCTGGAACAGACGGGTGACGGAGCAGGGAGAACTGCTCCGGGGGCCGTCAGGAACGTGTGTGGCCACGGTAGCTTGATAGATGGAAAGATTGTCTGGAAAGCCTCCTCACTGAGCCTTCGTGACCGCATGAGCCTGTAATACTTCACTCAAAACTGGACGTTTTGTTTGTTTCCTGATGGATGTCATGAAAGATTACTGTACTTGGACTTGATGATATTTAACTTTTATTTAGTGAAAGGCTAATATTAATTTATTTAATAATAAAAACTACTGATTTTCTTTCTTTGTATGACTTTAGCTCTGTTTTCATCATTGGATATTTGTGTTAGGATCAACTTAACCAACTTTCACACTTGATCTCTCCTTGTCTTTTTTGATTAATGAACTGAGTGTCGTTTTTACTGTATGTAGTCTAAGCAGAACACATGTGCCCCAAGTGTGAGGTACCCCATGTTCTTGGTGCAGTTAATTGTGCTAAACCTACTGTTTCAATAATGTTTGCACCACTCACACAAAATTCAATCCTTTTCTCTCTCTCTCTCTCTCTCTCTCTCTCTCTCTCTCTCTCTCCCCCTCTCTCTCTCTCTCTCTCTCTCTCTCTCTCTGCTGTTTTTCACTTTCTCCTCAGATCCTGGCACAATGTTATTTATATCTTAACAAAAAAAAGTACACTGGAAAAGTGCATTTCCTCACGGCTAACTCCTCCTCAAACGAATCAACCACTTGCAAGCTAAATTACCCACAAATAAAAAAGAAATAATTTATGCATCGAATTATTAAATTAAATCTAAACAATGTGCACTGAAACGGTGCCTAAAATAGATTTTGTAGCTAAATTAAGGTTTGTTTCATAATAGCTAAATTATCGTATGGCCAGTGTCATTCCATAATCGCTATGAAGTGAATTATTGGTCACCCAAACGTAATTATACGCAGAATCTTATTTGACGAACCAACTACATTTGACGAATAACCTGCACAGAACCGTAGAGCCTGCAGCTCACCAGCGAACACAAGTCCCTCAGCTCGTGGTTGGCTCAGTTTTTGAAGGGTTGGCCTGCCTGTGGAAGACACTCTGCAAACTACTGACACTGAATACTGACACCACTGACTGTGTTAATGCCACACATCCCCCAATGACGTGTCTGTTCCTTTTTTTGTTGCTGCTAGTCATCTGGTAGACGCTAAGCTGAGACCTGGAATTTGTATGTGACGCCAGTTGCTGAAACTAGTCCTTGGGAACACCACAAGCAAATGTGATTTGACTGGATGTCTTCTCCCTGTGCTGAACAGAATATATTTTACGAGAGATTATTTTTATATGAGTGTTTTATTTATTTTTGCTTTAAAGAAATTCCTGCTCCCCAATTTCAACTTCTGTAGATGGATGAATTGTAAAGCAGAAATTGCACAGGGGCCTTAATGTCATGGTACCAATTTAATCACTCGCTTAAGGTTAAAGGCATCAGAATCTGAAATGGATTAACTAATTAGTAATAATCAGTAACAATTGGAAAATTTGTGAAAACAGTTTTGTCTTTTCCTGTAGTCATTTAACAGCAGTTCGTTGACAGCAGTTCACCATGTAGGTGATGAAATAAATGAAACATTACTTTGGTAATAAGGAATACAACCACGGCAGTGTTTGAACCAAAGAACAGCTGAATTAGAAGACGTCTCCTCACTAAGAGGCTCGCCTCTGGTCCTGGCTAACAGACAGTGAGCTCAGGGGACGTTTTGCCAAACTCATTCTGTATGCTTGTCCTGTTGTAGCAGATTTAACAGTGATGTGCATTGTGTTTTCAACAGTGTTAATAAAAGTCGCCTCAGCAGTCTGTTTGTTTCCTTCTAATTAACAGTCGGGCGAAAACTAACCGAAATACATCACATTAAACCACAGGAAAAAGTTCTTTTACGTTAAAAAATTGGCACTTTTCGTGTGTGTGAGTGTGCGTTGTATATATAAATATATAAAGTGTGCTTGCTATGTACATATGCATTTATAACGACATTAATATTACAGCCCCCTCCTCCTTTTCAAGCCAAAAACATCCTTGTGAAATAGAGTCATCCGTGGCGTGACAATCCCCCAAAGTAGCAAGGTGGGAACATGTCATCAGCCTCAGTGCATTTGTTGCGGCTAAGCTATGGCCGACTACTGACTGGACAGTTTTTACTGTGCGGATGATTGTGAGGTAGAACTGGTGGAGGGAAGGTGTTGGCGTGTTAATGGTCAGTCTGGTACGAGCCTTTAATTGATGAGCAGCAGTGTGCAGGGTGTCCTAACGTTGGGGTGTGGGGGAGGGGTTGGTTAGTGGATACTGTGGTGTGGGGGGGGGGAGGGGTGATGGATTACTCTGACATCTGCTTCATTCACTCGTCAGGACCGTCACCGCAGCAACGCTGCCGTGACCCCCAAAAATGCAGCCTAGTCTCCCTGAGGAGCACTCCTGCCCGTTAGCGAAATGTTAACTATGCAAAATCCCCAAAACTTCTGGATGCTATTTATTTTGTCCCCCTTCCCCTGACACCTCCTTCCCCCACCCCCGACCCAAAGGAAGAGGCACAGTGAAAAGAGAGGGCTTTTCAATTGTGAAGGATGATGTCAAGAGGAATTTCAAACCATGGGGTAGAAAAGATCTTAGCCTTAGCCTTGAATAATTGGCACAAAACCCTTCTTTGCAAATAGGCAAAACCAGCTCAATGGAGCGACCACGGGAAAAGGCAGCTGGCTAAACAAGCTCGGCACGGGATACCATGAGGTGAATCACAATATCTTGTTTAGAAAGACCCCGCTGGGGCTTCTGCGCTTTGGCTGGCGTTCCTTCGTGTTTGTCAAATTCTGAATGGCAGGGCTTTAAGAAGCTTCACACTTGTAGCTGGAAGTGTTAGAAAAACAATTATGTGCAGACAGATTCTACGTCTAGCCCCCATCATTTCCATACACCATCCTCGTCCCCTCCGCAGTTCAGAGGCCCCGTGTGGAAGTGCCTGTCCAAGATCTGCTCTCATGACTGCGTAAGTAGTTTTTCCCAAATGTTTCTGCCTATTCACGAACATGGGAAGGTGTGTGTATCTACTTCCAGGCTCACAACTGTTTCATGTGGTCATATTCCAGCTCACCGTGTGGGTTAATTGTGGTTCCAGAGCTGGCCCAACAGGAGCCTCCTGGTCAGGCTATCACCATGGCGACACAGTTAATCTATGACATCACTCCCCTTTGGTTCTCGCCTTTGATATGGCACTTTGTGCCAATGACAGAAAAAGAAAACAAAGAAGAAGTGATCTATCAAGTTAAGATTCTTCTAGCACTTTCCCATAAGCAGTGATCATCCTGTTTCCAGTCCGGCCACGGTCCGAGCTCTTTCCCACCTACCGGCAGGTTTATGGCTCGTGCCGAGCGCACCTATGCACACCTGGAATCTGACAGGAGACGATGATTTACGGCTGCCAGTCTGCCTGCGTCATCTGAGCCACGGCTGCCACCGCTGGAGACATGCCTGGATCCGGCGGCGGCTGCTGTCTGGGAGGAGCACAGGCTTCCAAGGTTCATTCCCTGTCCCAACTGCGCCTTTCTGGACTTCACATGATGCACTATGACGGCTGACCTGCTCACAGATGCCCTTTTTGGATTCAAATCCCAGATTGTGGAGGTCTTGTTACACATCTGTGCATTCAGAAATTATTCACCCACACTCAACAGGTGGCCATTGTGGTTGGTGTTGGTCGTAAAAGAGCTTCCATTTTTCCAAGGGCAAACTTGTCTAATAATTGTTATTATACTTGCTGCTGTGTTATGAGACCTAATAAAGTTATTCACAGAGCAGCCTTACTGTGAGAAATTATTTTCCAGTGCAGTGCAAAAGTCCAGCACAGTGCAATGCAAAGCCACCCAGTGGCAGTTCAGTGCAAGAAGTCTAGCACAGAGCAGTAAAGTTCAGTGCAGAAGTCCAGCGCAGTGCAGCCCAGTGCAAGTCGTCCAGCACAGTGCAGTGTAGTGCAGTGCAGTTCAGTGCAAGAAGTCTAGCACAGAGCAGTGCAGCCCAGTGCAAGTCGTCCAGCACAGTGCAGTGTAGTGCAGTGCAGTTCAGTGCAAGAAGTCTAGCACAGAGCAGTGCAGCCCAGTGCAAGTGGTCCAGCACAGAGCAGTGTAGTGCAGTGCAGTTCAGTGGAAGAAGTCCAGTGCAGTGCAGTTCAGTGCAAGATGTCCAGCACAGTGCAATGTAGTGCAGTGCAGCCCAGTGCTAGTGGTCCAGCACAGTGTAGTGCAGTGCAGTTCAGTGGAAGAAGTCCAGCGCAGTGCAGTGCAGTTCAGTGCAAGAGGTCCAGCACAGTGCAGTGTAGTGCAGTTCAGTGGAAGAAGTCCAGCACAGTGCAGTGTAGTGCAGTTCAGTGCAAGAGGTCAAGCACAGTGCAGTGTAGTACAGTGCAGTTCAGTGGAAGAAGTCCAGCACAGTGCAGTGCAGTGCAAGAGGTCCAGCACAGTGCAGTGTAGTGCAGTTCAGTGGAAGAAGTCCAGCACAGTGCAGTGTAGTGCAGTTCAGTGCAAGAGGTCCAGCACAGTGCAGTGTAGTGCAGTGCAGTTCAGTGGAAGAAGTCCAGCACAGTGCAGTGCAGCTCAGTGCAGTTCAGTGGAAGAAGTCCAGCACAGTGCAGTGCAGCTCAGTGCAAGAGGTCCAGCAGTGCAGTGTAAGCATGCCCAAAAACCACACTAGAAGATGAGATGTGGAATGTTCAGGTTTTTCCCCCTTTTCTCAGTTATCAGACATAAATCAGATCTTTATGGTCCTAATTCTCTTCAGTGGGCAGAGACGCAGTAAATCTTACTTCAGCATCACCGTTATTGAGCAATGGCTGTCTCTCCCCCTCTGCTAATAATGTTGCTTGTGAGCCAAGTCCTGTGTAATGTAATAATACCTTAAACACATCCCTGACTGAAGTTAACTCTCCAACGCCATTTTGCCATGTACATGCCAATCCATGTCAAATAATGTAAATTATGAGGACTATGATTTAGAGCTGGAATTGGTATTTTGTTACATAACACCGCAAACCATGGTGAGGTGATTATTTTACGCTCCAAAAAAATGTGTACCCCAAATAACGGCAGAGAAGCTAACCAACTTATCGTTTAGAGCCAGTCAGAACGCGAGAGGTGACATTGTTCAAACAGGTCCAATTTCTGTTTAAACACAAGCTAATTGGATTTCATTAGCTAGCAACATTGCTCTTAGATCAGATCAGAACCTGGATACAAGACTGTACAGAGTGGGTACAGCATTGTTGAGTAGGCTCCAGAACTGGAGGAGGCAATATGTCAAAAAGAAATTAATTACTCCTGATTTATGAACGCCAACAACAAAGTCTCTGTGCTTCGCGTAACACACCTCTAAAGCCAAAAGGTTGGAGAGATTACAATAGTCGACTCCTTTCACACGGGGAAGTTATCGCTGAACCTCTCTGCAGAAGCCGAGATGCGCAAGCGTTTGCGAGTGCCACAGAGGCCCGTCTCGCCGTTCTCGCTTCCTTTGAGCGGTGGAATGCAAACCCGTGTGTATGATGGTGTGTGTGCCTCCCAGGTAATATGGCTTCATTTATCTTGTTCAAGAGGGGCCATGGTGGTCCCTCATGCTTAGGGCCCCAATCACGCCAAAGATGAACCATGATCCATGGGCGCGCTGTAGGGTTGCAGTGGAAAACAACAAAGCAGAAACTGTTACCATGTTGCTGACCTTACAAGCATGGAAAAGCACATAATAATGAAACGAACATGACATACAGACCTCCTGCGCTACGTGCCAATGCTCATCGGAAGATAACCTTGAGTAGAGGGATACCTGGAATTAGTGAAGAAAGATTTAGATTTCAAATGTGAAAAAGCACACTAAACATGGAAGAAACTCTGCTTTTGATGAAGAAAATTCTCAGATCAGAGTTTCTGTTTCAGCTGTATACCGGGGCCGAGGCCAGGCATGAAACTGGACATAGAAGGACTCCACAGCCAAGATCACACGGACAGCTCAGTCTCATCTTCTGACACAGCCCAACAGATGGGCTACGGTCAGCTTTAACTTGTAAACGCAGAAAAGGGAGCGTCAGTAAATTAGGCTACACCGTTTCCCGAGAAGCAGCCACGCTGAGTTTCTGCTCAAAGGCATGTCTGGGAAGAAAGAAGCGACTCACACGAGAACACGTAATTTCTTAAACTTCTTAGTGCTCTCAAGCCTCTCATTTTCTCCACCAGATATTCATCAAGCGACGTGATGGTAGGCTTTATACTTTTAAGGCTGCTGAATAATCGTCATTCATTCTTCTACACAGGGCTGTGACAAAACTTTTCTTTTAGATTTTTGTTTGTTGCCTCAATTATCCTTTCAGTTGTATCATCAAAAAAAGAACCTAAAAAGCTTGTGGTCAGCTGCTACCTGGTGCGGCCACGCGACTTTCCCATCAGCCCGCTCTTACTTACCCCCCCGTGCTTCTCTGCTCCTCATGTGTGGCGTGTTGTCTAAAGTTTCCCTCTCTGTGTCAAACTTCTCTGCGACAAGTGCTGGCTTGCAGCCTCACCCAATTTGTGGAATATGGAAGAACAATATTGCGGCGTAATTAGAGCACGGGGGGACCAGGAACGGAAAGGCGAACGGTTCCCGGGACACTGCAGACCCAGGCATGCTTTCGTCCATCCTACCGTTAACCGTGTACAGAAAGCCACGACGGAACCTGGTCAGAACCAGCGGCCTGAAGCTGGACTGTGCGTTGAGCCCTGCCGTGCCCTGAAACCTAAATAGGGAATTTGCTGTTGCCTTTATTTTTGCACTATATTATAGCAAAATATATATTATATTATATATATTATATTTCTGTTTAGACTACTAGGCTTAAGGTTTAGCTTCGAGGAAACCAACCGGCCACTGAGTTTAGAAATTAGCCGAGCGATTGAGGCGTTTTTCAGTTTCATACAAGCATCCTACCTGGATGCGAAGGCGCATGTTGACGCTGATTTTACAATAATCTTGCGCACGTGCACGTCTGAAGGGGGAAAAAGGTCTAAAAAGAGAAAGCCGAGTGTAAACAGATCTGCAGACAAGTATAAACAGCAGGATGAGAAATGGTGTGAGATGACATGACTCGGTCACTGACAGAATATGCCTACATGTGCGGAGTATTAATAATTGATCTTTTTCAGCACCTCCATCCAGACACAGCCAAGCAGGGTAATGCCGCGGCTCATCTGTGACGGTCTCCTTGAAAGAAGGACTAAAAAACAGGCAGGCTGTTGTGACAGTGCCGAGGAAGGTAAGGCGGAGCTCGGAACCGCGCGACGACGGACGACCGCCGCAGCACCTCGATTACTGCAACAGACGCGGCCGCAGAAAGACTACCGGGCGAGAACGCGAGAGGAACGATGGTCACGTGGGCTGGAGTTCTTCTAACGGGCCACGATGTTGATCCTGTTTTTGTTTCTAAGGATGCGACTGTGTGAGCCAATGAAAACAGTCATTCAGATTTGGATTTAAAAATGGATAAACAATGCAGGCAAAAGTGTTAAATGAATGTATTATAAATGCGGTATAGCTGTAGTATCAACATGTTTATACTTATGTTATTAATTGGTAACGAATTATGTATCATTTAAATCCATGTAATATTTATTCTACAACAAGGCTACAATTCCTCTACAAAAGGGTCATGACATTTATATACCTAAAGATGACCCTTATGACATGACAGTGTGCCTAATTGCCCTAACAAACCCCACTGATTATTAGACCATTAGGCAGGAGCCAGAGGTCACACTAGGTCAAGGCCAAAGGTTTGCTATTGTTGCCACAGGCAGGACTCCAGGCCAAACTTCCACAGAGCCAGAGGGTTTTTATGGCACCTTATCCCCCCTTAGCACATGGGAAACCTGTAGTAAAGTTAGGAACGTGCGCTCCCCAGGTCTCGCTTATGGGCGACATCTTGATGGTGTCTCCCATGGACGTGGGCATCCCACTCATGTGTTCTGTAACATTGGTGCATGTGGGCCTTCCTAAAATCGCTTTAGAATCGGTGTGTTTGCTTAAATGCTAGAGTAAAGCTCCCAAATGATCAAAACATTTAGATCTCAAGTTCACACTGCCTCCAAATATGTCTACTCATGCATGTCTAGTTGCGGGAAGTACACGGGAGAAACTCCGAGGTTGCACAGCAACATTTCTCAGCGACTTCTGTTAAATTTCTAGACGGTTCTTTCCACCTGAGAAAGAAATGAATATTCATACTTCCCTAACGTGTTGCCACACATGACAGCAGACGTGGAGACGGATTATAGAAAGGAACTTGAAGAATTCTTCACAATTTAAAAAAAAAAAGGAATGAGCTCAGAGGAGATTCGCTGTCTGATGTCAGGTCAGGGGAAAGTCTCGTTGGTGACTCTGAGAAACAGGCTGAGAAACAGTGAGCTGAAGAGTGCAAACGCTGCTTCCTGTGGCTCAATCCCACAAAGTGGCAAAGGCAGCAGAGATTGTTTCAGTGATCTGCCGAGCTCCTTCCAGAAAACAAGTTTGAACAAGCGACAAGACACGGATTCTTCGGGGGAAAAGACCTCCATTCACCTCCGTGCCAAGAGGCTCCTGTGCAGAGAGCTGCTACGCTGTGCTACGCTGTGCTGCAGGCTGCGCACAAACACACACAGAGCATATATGTGTAACACTGGGTGACATCTGACGCAGAATTACAAGGTGAATGTCGGGTAAAGGAGAGGCTTTTTCATTAGACGGTGAACAATACCGCAGTGTGAGCGGGCGGCTTGGGTAACGGTCTTGGCAATGACCTTTCATCTTTTGTTTGCACGTGTGTGTGTGTGTGTTTGCATGTGTGTGTGTTTGTGTGTGTGCACGAGTGTGAGCGCTTTTGATGTTCTGACATCTCTGGCAGAGCAAGAAAGCCCAGAGGATCAAACCCATTTTTGAAGAGTCCCACTGCAATAACATTCTGCCATTTTGCACAGGTTGCCCAGTGGAGTCAGGGTGCGTTGGATGGGGTTGGCTGGGAGTCGTGGAGTTTTGGTGAGATTAGGGTGTATTTGGGTGGGGTATTGGTGGGGGTGTGGTTTGATTGTATTGGGCTGGGGCGACTCTGCATGGATCACAGATCGTCCCTGACCGTACCCGTTCCCTGGTGCCCTGGATGCCCAACTGGCACTCTGCAAAAACGAACTAAGCCAGATGAAGGTGGAAAAAGATGTTCGATATTTACTGATGTAGTCTGAAAACTGAATTTTGTTTTTGTTTGTGTGTGTGTGTGTGTGTGTGTGTGTGTGTGTGTGTGTGTGTGTGTGGTGCAGGGACCTGGTGGTGACAGCAGTTAACTGGTGGAGCTCTGCACCTGGCAGCCCCACAAGTTCACACAGATGTGGGGAGCAAGTTCATATTTCTGCAGCAGAAGGATAATAAGGCCACTCGCCTCTGCCTGTATTCGGAGTGGCGCGTTCCGTTTTCCCAGGCTGGACCTAAGTTCCTTGTTGCCTCCATTATTATTGTTTAGACAGCTTGAAGCTTCTGTAAGAATGGAACGCTGATATTTGGAAAAAGGGTTTCTGCATTGACCACTTTCAAGAATAGCACTGCTAGACTGGGCGGGTTGGTGCGTTTCTTCAGACTAGGTAAAAAAACCAAAACCTTTGCTGTAGCTTCAATGCATATTTTGCTTGTGATGTAATATAAGTGCACATGCATTGTTAGATTGTGGATATGATATGGAGAGACACCGTTGACTCTTGCTCAGACTGACTGACCATTTTTGCATGCCTTCCTGGTAAGAGCTCCAGGCCTCCCCACTGTCTGAACGTCCAGTACAGTGTGGGGTCAGGGGTTTGGGTCCATGTCATCTCTTCCTCAGAAAAACACAGCTGGGCAGCTCTCACTGATGTCAGGCAGAGAGAGGCGGAAGTGTGTGTGTGTGTGTGTGTGTGTGTGTGTGTGTGTGTGTGTGAGTGAGAGAGAGGCACAGAGAAAGAGAAAGACGTTAATTAAATAGCTCATCCACTTTTGCCTGACATATGTGGGAGTAAATTATTCCCAAACACACATAGCAGTGAGTGTGTATTAACTTCAAAATGTTACAGAATCTGTGTTTATTGGCCCTGGCACTGCTGCCTGTTTTGCGTGATATCATTTTTTGTTTGTGATCCTTTATTTTTTTCTCTACTTTCCCAGCAACGTGTTTTCCGTTCATTTTTTTGGCAAGCACCAACCATCGAACCTCTTCCCTCCCAAAGTCGCTAAGCCCATAATATGATAACCCTTCGGCCAAACCATTGAGCGGCACGAGGCCTGTCTGCCCAGGCTCAGACAGCGCCCGGTTCTGACCCAGACACGCATCTGACAGGACCTCCACGTACAGGACGTGCTGCAGTAGCCTCCAGGGCTTCGACGGGCCATTCTCCCAGCCAGGAAACAGCTAATAATGGAGGTATTTGTGCGATATGTCGGTGGTTTGTGTGCAGCCCAGATTAAATGAGACGGCGTGCTCAGATAGCCCTGACGGCCTCTCCTGCAGGGGAAACGTATACTGTTGTTACCAGAATTCATTGTCATGGCGAGCCCTTTGAAATAAAATGTAGTGTGGCACTGACAGTTGATACTTGTGCGATCACAGCCCACCATAAATTGTAGGTCCTCCGAAACATCGATCTCCGGTTACTGGATCGCGGACTACAAAGCAGTCTGACTTTCACAACAGCCTGAAAGAGAAAGAGTGAACTATCATCCATCCCTGGAGGATGAAGTTGCTCAGCGATTTACGTTAAATAATGCATGAATCCATCCTAGTAGAAGCATAGACTTTATGATATGACTTTTTTTCATAATTGAGAAAATAAAATAGAATTATATACTAGTCTAGAATAGATTGTGATTAGTAGGAAACACTATATTTATTCACTTATCTGTAACTGTTTATTGATAAATAAATATGAGAGAAATATAACTGTATGAAATGTGAAGTGTAGTTTCTTTCAGGTGAAGACTGACTGTATCCTGTTCAGTAATAGAAAAGCAAAAGAAAAGTTTTATAGTGAAAGTCTTTCTGACTGAAAGGTTTCATCAAAAGTAACTACAGTGGTAGAAATAAATAAACAGATAAATAATAATAATAATAATAATAATAATAATAATAACAATAATAGATGTTATGAAAACCTCTCATCTCTCTCTCTCTGTGTCCCGTCTGTCTGTCTGTCTCTCTGACAGTGCTAGTCTGCACAATACAAAGCAATATTTACATCCAAGAAACATGGATACACCGTCTGTTTTTGGTTACATGACTCTGTGTTGTGTCCTTAAGCTACAGTCTTATTAAAGTCATCCATCATCCAAACCAACAACAACTTCCTACTGTTTGGTAGCTTTGGGATTGTACGAAAATATGATGTGGTTTTGCAAATGAAAAGTATTTTAAAAAGTACCTACAGTGGAAGAAATAATAATACATGTTATTAAAACCTCTCAGCTCTCCATCTCTCACTCTGTATCTTTCTGCCTTTCTCTCTCTCTCTCTCTCTGTCTGTCTGTCTGTCTGTCTCTCTCTCTCTCTCTCTGTCTCTCTCTCTCTCTCTCTGTCTGTCTGTCTCTCTGATCTAATACAGTGCAGCTGAGCTATTATGCACAATGCAAAGTAATATTTTCACTGACAGGCTTTTTAGAGAATCTTTTGATTTATGGCTATAAATCCATAGAATGCTCATCTGTGTTGTCAAAGTATATTTGTAAATTCCAACACCCCGAACAGATCAGGGGTGATGTCTCAGTGTGTCCTTTACCGTCTCCCTTTTTAAGGACTTAAGCAAATGTCCAGTCCCACCTTTGTCGAAGCATTTCTTAATTTATTCATCATAGACATACCAATTATAATCCGATCGTTATGGAAAGTAGTTTAAACTACAGCATGTAGCGCCTTAGAACTGTTAAGGGGAGTTGTGGTAAATGGACATCTTTATAAATTTATAAAAGAGTTTTTATTAGGTGATATTTAAGGGTGTAGGATATTTAAGCAGCATTGAACTATTTCTGTAATGGCTGCACTTGGGTCCTACCTCAGGGCTGTGTGCTTACGGACTATTGGATTGGCTACTTCCCAATGTGACCAATGAACTGTCAGCATCTGCAGCTCAATTAAGTCCAAATGGACCAATCACATCATCCTACAAGAATGCTACCAGTGCATGCAATGCTTTTGTTGGTAACCAACTTACCGCTGCTCCTCATTGTAAAAGAACCGTAAAACGACTGTGAGCTCGCTTTCTCTGTCAATAAGTTACCCATTCCGAGTTATTAAAAAGTTTTGGCCGAAGAGTTTATCAGTGCGTGATTCCCGCAGGGACGCCCTGGTCCACTCAAACGCATTAGCGGAGTCTACATGACCAGTGCCTGTGCGCGGTTGGTTGGGCTGGAGTTAACCTGCCCCGAGTCAACGCAGCACCGAGTGTCGAGAGTCAGACAGGAAGAGAACGGGCTGGAGACACACACCGGCGTCAGTGCGCAAAAGCGGGGCTACGGGTGTGTGTGCGCGAGTGTGTGGGGGCACAGGTCCCCAAAGTGCCTGGCTTCCAGCTCAAAGGAGGCCATCATTTTCATACGAGCAGCCCTTCCAGCAGTGATAAAGCCGCCTGTCACATTTTTCTTCGCGGCTACGGGGCTCCCATTCACGCTCCAGCGCCGGCCAGCCCCACAGACACTCCTTCCTGGGCCTTGTTCGCATTCAAATGCGCCAAAAGCCCGAAAGGTGAATTTCCCCCTCGCATCTGGGTGGAAAACCGGATTAGGCCGAAGGGTCTGTGCCCTGGCGTTGAGCCCCCCGCGTGTGTGTGTGTGTGTGTGTGTGTTTGTGTGTGTGTGTGTGTGTGTGTGTGTGAGTGGGGGTGGGAGAGCGAGTGTGATGGAGGCCTCTCTCAGCTCTGGGGTGTTTGTAACCAAACAGCTGAGGCTCGCTATGCCTTTCAGGTTTTCAGTGAGCCGTGGCAGACCTCCGGGGACGATGACACTCATCTCTTAGCGTTTCTCCGACTCCCGACACTCCAGAATAACACCAGCCGCTGTGAGCCCCCCCACCCGTCCCCACCTCACTGTAAACGATGCCTCCTGTATGCTGCAAACAGAATGCCAACAGTTGGGACTGATGGATCTTTAAATTACTGGCTCCTTACATACCTTTTTTTTGGGGGGGGGGGGGGGGATAAGTGGCAAGTCATTTGCGTGTAAGACCAAAAGCCACACGCTTAGGCGTAATTGTCTAAATGCGTGTTTCTGCGCTTTCAGTGGTTTCCTAAATGGAGTTAGCTGAGGGTGTGTTTGATAAACTGTGGTATGCATTCTGAGACTAAACTCTCATGTTCAGTCCTGTAATGGCAGAGAAGCTTCAGGCTCTGCAGTCTTTCCCTGAAGTAACCTGGGGCCTCACAGTGCCAGAAAAGCACAGTCAGACGTTCATGGCGGTAAAAAGATGTGAATGTGAATCCGAATGTGAATCCAAATGTGAATCAGAATGTGAATCCGAATGTGGCTTTAGGGTCACCCAGCCTTTTGGGTTTTGGACCGCAGGGCAGACCCAAATGCGGAACATGCGCACTGCTCTGCCTTCGAGGCACTCAGGGAAGCGTGGCGATTACAGTGTCGGTTCCAAACGTCTCTCCTCCACGCCCTGTGAAGCTTAGGTCCAAGAGCACCCTCTGCAGGCTCCTGTACCGCACACCCCCACATCAAAAACCTGCTTTAAACAAAAAAAAGCAGGAAAAGAAAACAGAAAGTCCATTCACCGGTAAACAAAGTGCAACTATCGAGACATGTAACACTTAAGCGTAACCAGTACAGCTAACAGTAAACGTTACTACAAATCATAAACATTAAAGACGGCGCCAGAGCACAACTGTGCACCTGAAGGTCTCTGGAATGAGGAAGAATCTGGAACAGCTGAACTGTGGTTCCAAACAGGTGGAAGCCTGCAACTGGAAAGAGCCATGCGGAGAACGACCACGAGACATGTCGGAGTGTCGAGAAATAGCCGTCAACATTTAATTCGCACTCCATAAGGGAGATGGTGGTAGGTGTAAACTTTGTGCGCTAATTCGTGTACACACCATGCCCGTATTGCAGCCGATGACAGAAACACTCCGGCTCGGTAGGCAGGCCCTTTTCTAATTACTGTTTGCCACGCATCACAATCACAGATCACACGAAGTCAACCCAGAAGCTACTCCAGATTTAGAACGCTCTTAAGTTTGCCAGCGTTTTCTCTGAGCCAGAAACACTGAGGCGATAACGTGTAATTAAGGATTACTGATAGATTAGGGATTACTTACTGAGAGTTTTTCACGGCATTGTCAATCTACAGATTAATTGTTCTTTGTAACAGGTACCGCACGCCGTGTTAGTGTCAGCTGTGTTTTTCAACCACGCTACAGGCTCTCACCCAGTACAAACCAGACCAGCTAATTAGCGCCCAGATCTGGTACCACAGATTTCAAAAACAAAAATGTTACTATACTAGCAACATGCTATAGATCTGTAGAGTCATACTATATGTTGCTATGCTAGGCATATTATATAACATAAGAAAACATAACATAAGTAAATGTGAATGTGGTAGCGTGTTGTGACACAAACACTGTGGTAGGTCTTCAAAGCCAGAACTGGACTTTGAAGGAGTCTGTTTAACCATATCTGTGTCTGTACTCCAAAGGCAAAGATCCCAGCCTGTAAGAGTGTCCAATACACACCTGCCTCAGCTGACCATACACCTGTCATAACTCCATTGTCACCTGTGTGATCTGCGCCCTCACTCACACACACACACACACACACACACACACACACACACACACGCACGCACGAAATACATGCTACAATCATAGAGAATGATAGAGAATTATTTTAAATAGGTGGACGAACAGACAGAATAAAAGAAAATATGACTTAAAGGTTTGTTTTAAGTTATTTCATTAATTAAATGTTTTATCATGATAGAGTGTCAGTGTAAAGTGATGGCTGGCTGTGTCAAATGACCCCAAAAAACCCAACAGAAGCAGTGAATTTGAAATATTAAAAGAGATGCTACAGTTTAAAGGCTATAAGAACAAAGCATATTTAAATTATTGTCATCCATAATGAGACAATCTGTTTAAAGGGTGAGAGGATGAAAAAGTGACCATTACAAGATGTCATAAATCACCTCCTCGCCATCAGTTGTAGTCTTCTTGTAGGGGAGACAAGGGACAGATGTCCTTGAAGAGACTTTCACCCCCCCCCCCCGAAGAAAATCTGGTCATACAGAAAGATGTTCTATTGCAATTCAGTGTACAGATATATGTACAAAAGTATTTGAACAAGTACAGATAATCATGTGCTCTTTCATTGTTAATTTACAAAAGCACTATACCTATCCATTCTGACCTCGGTTTAGCCAGATATCAGTTGTCCAAAGGACAAAGTTGCGGAGCTGCAACCTAACTTCAAACTTAATTAGCTTGGCAGCTAACCAATGGTGATACGTGTACGATATGAGTGCTCAAATAACCAAGTTTATTACAATTTAGCTCAGACACTATGGGAAATGGATTAGGAGAGATACATAAAGTTGCCAAGCAAACATTAATTCGATCTTCTCAAAAAACAGTGATTCAGTGACAGTTGTTCACATTAGTACGCAGGTGCACGGGACCAAATAATTACTTATATTCAATGATCTTCTGCAAAACAAAGTCCCTGTAAATCTATATGCATTTACAAGTGCTACATTCAGGTAATCTGGCATGAGATACATGGACCGAAGGCTTTCTCAGCTAAAGGACACGTAGAAGTCTTCACTTCTAATTATATCCTGTCTTGGGTTAGATGCTTTTTTTCTTGATGTCTCAATGGCAGCAAAAACACTATAACACCTACGAAAAATGTCAGAGCAGGTAGATGTATGAGTCCTGAACCTTCCTAAAGTCTCAGCTAGAACCGAACGCTCCTTTACCTGGGGGCAATTCCTGCTCAGGTATATGGTAGAGCCCTTTGTGCAGAGACTAAACAGGAGTCATGGTTAATATGATATATGTGTGCGCTGTCAGCTGAAACATTCCTACCTTGTGAACACGTTAACATGTGTGTGACTGATACAGTTTGTTTTTGTGTTTTTTAAAGTTGTTTGTGTGTGTGTGTGGGGGGGGGGGGCATTTTTAATAAAAATTCAAGGAAGGATACAGCTTGCAGAACATCCCGAAAAACAACATCTTAGTGGGAGACAAAAAGCCTGCGTAATTGAATGCTTTTGCCTGGCCTAATTATCAAAAAAAATCAATCAAGACATTCAGTGTTTTTTCTTTACCTCCCACTGTATGGATTTTTGCATATGCAAAAAAACAAAACAACCCCCACCCCCCACCCCCCCACCCCCCAGACGGTCATAAATGGAGGTTTTTTTGTTTGCTGCGTTAAGTGTAGAGGGCCCCGATGTCCCGTGACTGTTCCGCAGGAGCGCACCGCTGCGCTCACGGACCCCTGATGAATTACCCCCGCTCTCTGCCGCATTAACACTACCTGTCCCGACGTTAACAGTGGCTAAATGCGCGTTCTTTTCACATTCTTGACCTGAGCGCACTATAAAATCCATGTGCGACTGTCTGACTGCGCATTCTTTAAAGACATCCCAGACAAGAGAACGTTTGCTAACAGACATGGATCCCTTAATTAAGCGGGGCAGTCGACACAGAGCAGGACGGGAGGGGCATTCCGTTTGGCTGCTCCCAGACCGCACCGCCCCGATGCTGAAAGACTAATGGCACTAACTTGAACTTCCCGGCAGGTAACGTTCGTCCGTCAACAGCCCCGGTAAAAGCCCGAACGAGGGACACCTGAGAAGCTGCGCTCCATACAGCAGCCAGTGCAGCAGAGCTCATTAGGAGACACCGATGACTGCGCTGCTGTCAGGGTTTGGCTGAACACCAAAGCAGTGCTGTTCACGTCCTGTGTTTCAGTGGCTCTTATACTGTATATACCCGTGGAGTTCATCCATGGCACCCACCACGTCCTCGGGCATGCATGCCATATATAGGCCATATGGATATGTAGAACGCACACGCGTGATCTGCAGGAGTGACCTGCAAGACCTTTCCACAAAGCATGTCCAGAAAACCTGAGACTGCAGTCCATTTTCAATGATCAAAAATGGAAATAAGTGCACATTATATATATATATATATATATATATATATATATATATATATATATATATATATATATATATGCAGTTAAACGTAATTATATTCAGTTTAAATATTAACATATATGGAAATGGGTTACACATATCGAAGTATATATTTAAATAATTCCTTTGTGTATGGTATGAACCATATGAACTTCACGTACATACTTGACCTTTAGGACAGAGGTCGTCCTTGAGATGCGCAAGCTTAAGTTTCAGTTAACCTTGATCAAGTCGACTGCACAGAAAAGACAGTAAATAAACAAACGCAGTTCTTCTCGCTCATGGTGTGTCTGATAACATGAAGAACTAATTCATTGTCGTTCAAATTTAAAATGTGTGGCACATGGATAAATGCATCTTAAATGTATGTTAAATATATTTAAAATACACTGTTGACACCTTATGTTGGCTTTTCAGTGCGAAGACATCACACACTGACAGCCTCAGGGGAAGCACATCTGCACATATTTATCTTTTGTATGAAGTAAAACAATATACTGGTGATGTAATATTAGCTATATTTCATATTACTTCATATTATATGCACATATTACATACATATTAGGGAGGGCTGAGCAACCACCAGCAAAGCAAAAGAATTTAAACACTACTAATGAAAGAGTGAGAAAAGTAATTATGTGTTGAAGCCCTAAATTAAATCATATTTGCTCATTATTAACAAAGACATATGAAGTAATGGAAGCACCCACCCTGTCTGTTACCGTGCAGTCGGAGGAAACAGAGAGATGTGCGCCTGTGATGTTAGCTTAACACACCTTGAAGAAAAATATTTAGTCATGTATTTTCCACTGGGCTTTGTCTGTCATTTATTAATAGCTATGCTGCAATTTTTTTCACCCTCGTCTCATTAATCATTTGAGGGAATGTCGTGCCGGCACACGCGCACCATTGGAGCTGAGGTTAGATTTAAGAGTCTGGCTCTTATTTCGACTCATTAGTGAACTGCTGTTTGGTAGGGTTTATAGGAGTGCCATATCAGGGAGATAGGCTCAGGCCAGGGCAAGCCCCGCCCCCTTTGACATGTTCTGTTGCCCCGTGAAGGCATGCTAACCTTGCCTCTACTGCACCTGGGCAAAAATGGCATGCCATCTCTCTTCACTTCTGCATTTTGGCGGTGGAGGAAAACCCCAATGATTTCCTCACCGTGGAACCGCCTGAAGCCAGTTCCACTTTGCCATCAATATTTTGACAAGTTTTGATCAAAGTGGCACTGGAATTTGGGGACGTTTCAACAGATCCAAAGGAAAATGCAGGGAAACCGTCGACTGCCATCACTGGAAGCGTGCGTGAGGCGCAAGAAAGGTCAGGACTTCAAAGCAGTGGTGGTGGCCCGGCGGAAGCCTGACGCCGTCCTCCGCGCATGGCTAATTATGTCTTCAGACGTGCGATCCGAGCAGACAAACGGGGAAATTAGCGCGGAGTGGAGGCGGGGCAGGCGGCGAGGCGGGGCCGGTGCCTGTGGGGCATTAGCCTCCCTGCTTCCTACACAAGAGAACTGAGGAACACTCCCCTCGGGCTTCTCATCATTTATGAGTGAAAGACTAATGGTATTAACTCTTCACAGAGAGCGAGAGGGAGAGAGGGAGGAAATCACACAATTAAATGCATTTATTTTTTTAATGGATGCATTAAATGCATATATTAGTGAGCCACTCTTTCCCTCAATCTAAAAAGTAATTCCTGATTCCTCGCTATTCCTAAATGTTTTTAGCCTGGGACTTTTATTCTGGGACACCAGAGATAAATAATCTGCTGTTTTCTGTCCTAAACGAAGCCCGAACTGAAAGTCTGAAAGAGTGAATGAATGGTTGGGGGAGCTACATAATGACAGGGGGAAACTCTGCGCTTGACAGCTCAGGTTAACATCTATGTTCAGGAAGTTCAACACCTGGACCAAACTGCTCCTTTCCAGCGTGCCATGTCAACTCCACTCATCAATATCTGTGTGTGTGTGTGAGTGCGTGTGTGTGTGTGTGTGTGTGAGTGAGTGTGAGTGTGCGTGTGTGCATGTGTGCATGCGTGCGTGAGTGTGAGTGTGTGTGCATGTGTGCATGCGTGCGTGAGTATGAGTGTGTGTGCGTGTGTGTGTGCGTGCATGTGTGAGTGTGTGTGTGTGTGTGTGTGCGTGTGTGTGTGCGCGTGTGTGTGTGTGTGTGTGTGTGTGTGTGTGTGCGTGCATGTGTGTGTGTGTGAGTGTGAGTGTGTGTGTGTGCATGTGTGTGCGTTCTTAAATGATCGCGTCTTTGTCATCTGACTCCATATTACTGATCTTACGTCCACGTGTCATTATTCCATCAATTGTCCATCATCCGCTGAGAGATATTAATTGATTTAATTTTGCTTTAATTACAGATCTTAACCTGCGGTTGCTAATGACAGGGCAGTTCAGCTCCCTTTGAAGGCAGATCACCATTACCTGGAAGATGAATGGGCTTTGATCCGGCTGTCGGCCTTGCACCGTGACGTGATTCATTTCAGCTGTGGCCAGGTCATCATTTATACGGCACGCATCCTGGACTTCGGCATAGCTCCGCGGGGCTAATTTATGGTGCGTACCAAATGTAAGAATTTGGATTTACCCTGGAGTGTTACCACTGACTGCATCTGCAGCAGTGTCTTTGCTGGGGACGCAGCCCTGCTGGGGCTGCTTGTGTTCATCAGGAGTCCTCGCTCGACCTCACCTGACCTCGCTCACAGTTAGCATCCTACACGGATGCCCTTAAGGCCAACAATGGAGTCCGAACTTTTCTGAGTGGAAAAACACTTGATTCATTTCCCTCTGTTCCTTCCACTTCCCTGGGATTTTCCGCTTTGGCCCTCACTGTACAATCAAGCAAGCACTAGCTGCCGAGACGCTGCTCTTTAGTGAGCTCAGATTAAGGCCGGCCCCTGCTCTTAAACAATGTGGCCTTTATCTCTTCCATAGTGCTGGGATATCTTAGTGCCTGTCAGCAGACCATCGCCCCACCCACCCACAAACCAAAGAAACCTACCTCCAGTTCAGGCCTACAGGTCTGTCTCTCTCTCGCTCTCTCTCTCTCTCTCTCTCCCTCCCTCCTTCTCTCAGGTGAGTATAACCTGCTGTTGAACTTTCCATTACTGTTCTCTCTTTCCCTGTCTTGTTCTCTCTCTCTCTCTCTCTCTCTCTCTCTCTCTCTCTCTCTCTCTCTCTCTCTCTCTCTCCCTCTCTCTCTCTCTCTCTTTCTCTCTCCCTCTCTCTCTCTCTCTCTTTCTCTCTCTCCCTCTCTCTCTCTCTCTCTCTCCCTCTCTCTCTCTCTCTCTCTCTCTCTCCCTCTCTCTCTCTCTCTCTCTCTCTCTCTCTTCCACAAAACAAATGAAGAATTCCAGCCCTCTGTGTCCTCAGGCTCTCATTCTTCTACTGCCTAATATGTTTCTACATGAACCTTTTTATCCAGCTGGCGGCTTTATTCTCTCCACAGTTTGGGCTGTAGGCAGAGATTAGGCCACTAATCGCATCTGTATGCCCGGGTGCCAACCGACACCCTCGGCTTCTGTTGTAGGACTGCACGACGTGGACTGGTGTGGCACACATACTGTTACCTGGATTAATTGCACAAAAATCGGACGGTTTCTGGACACACAAGCTTAGGTACTGAAATAAATGACCAATGCAATCACATAAATTTCCATAATTTCCACTCGCTCTCTGTCTCTCGTCTTAATGTGTATTCAAAGTGTCTCTCCGGATCCTTTAAATGGGTCCTGTTTTTTTCTTCTTCTTGTGTTTATATCTTCATTTTTCCGAGCGGACTGTGGGTACATGCACAGATCTCTCCTCTGATGACAGCGTTGGTCTTTCAGGAGTTTCCCTTTCACAGATGGGCCAAGGCTCTCTAAACGCACATCCTGCTTTCATCTGGACTAACCAACCATGTTCAGACATATCGGTCTGGCTTTGTACTCTGTAGGCCAACTAATAGAATACAAAACATAATTTACAATTTTATCTACAACCTAGAATGAAAATCACATCAGTCAGATGTTTGTCTTTAGTGATATTTCGCCTCTCCAAAGTGAAACCATTCGGGGCAGCGGAGCTACTTTGACTAAAGTAAACATAAACCAAGGTACGGTGATGCTGTCTTCATGCCATATCGGATCAAACTTGAGTCGCTTCACTCGGATCGCCCCGACGATGTGAGGCGCGGAGGGCCTGACAGTTCCGGATATCTCTGCCATCTCCATCTGCCCAAAAGTCCCCCCCCCCCCCCGCCCCCAAAAAAAACCACTACAAACGAAAGGATCTCACTTTGCTCACACATGCACGGCGCTGACCCTGGGGAAAACCTGACTGGACTGTGATGCAAAGTAGTGATAAAAGTGATAAAAAGTGTGATTTTTTTTGAGGTATGACTGATGAAGTCAGCGATCCCTTCTGGCTGATAGGTGCACAGGGCAGTGGTGCGTCAGGACTAAGTGAGTCCTCCGTTTTGCCGAGTGTGATTGATAAGCACTGGTGGGCGTGCAAGCAGGAATGCTCAGCACTGACGTGCTAACCGCCTGAAGGGTGCTGTTTGGCCAACCACGCCGCTTCGTACCAGTGAAGACAAGACCCAGGAGGAATTCCTGCACTGCATTGTGTGAGAGTGTTAAGTCTTCAATGAAAACAGTGTGAGAGTGTGTGTGTTGCGCTGAGGATGTCTCCTCAGAAGCAGGCATGCATGCACACACGCACACATACGCACACGCACAGACGCATGGATGCACGCGCGCACGCTCTCACAATCGCCGTGTGTAGCGGTCATGCATCCCGACGGATCCGTCACCAGCTGCTTAGACAGTCCTGTTCCACAGCTGCTGAAGACTATGGATATTATGTCCTATGTCTTTGGACACAGACCTCATTTCAACTCACCCTCTGTCCCAGGCTAAAGCTGAAGCCTGTTCCCTTAGCCATACACACACACACACACACACAAGCACACACGTGCAAACGCTTGTACACATTTACAGACACAGACAGACAGACAGACACACACACACACACACACACCTACAGACGTGTTCTCACTACTCTGCATTAATGAGAACATGGTGCACTGAAAACATATGCGTAGCCAGCAGAGTCTAATGACCCAGGGAGCAAGCACATGACTCGTCTCTCTGGCCACGGAATGCGGCGGGTGTTGATCTAACAGCGTGAGGCTCTGCCCTCCTGGCAAGGCGCGAGTCCCCTGGACGCGCGGACGCGAACTCCCTCCTGAGCAGGCCCTACCTCACCCGCACAGTCTGCAGCTTGGTGGACATCTCACCTACAACGATTAAAAAAAAAGCCTTTTCTTCTTTTGCAATAATCAGCCGCTAGGAATGGATGGTGAGCTCCGGACACGTCGAGGTGATTCCCGGCTCTTCTGCGGAGGATTTACTGCTGCAATCCCATTCTCGGACCGACAGCAAACATTCCGTGACTGGGCCTCGTTCTTCAGGAATGCTTGTACGAGGCGGAGGAGAGACGCGAGTGGAGGTCTGGGAGCGGCGGGAGATTGCTGGCACGGCAGCAGTTGACCCCCCCCCCCCCCCCCCCGTATCTTAGTTTGTTCTGTTTGTCCACTTTCTTTCCAATGTTCCTGAGAATTTTTTTTTTTTTTTATCTAATAAAGGACTATTGCCATAAAACACACAAACCACACAATTCAATCTTCAAAGTCTTTGGATACTCATCACGCATCTCTAGAAAAGGTCGACTCACTTTTCAGAGCACCACAAACGGATCAAAGAAGTGCTGCCACGCAGACGTGGGCGGAGGCCGGACCGCGTGCTCTCCGCGGTCTGCCTGGCGGCCCCTAACACGCTGGGCAGACGAGCCACACGGGGAGAGCCCCGCACTGTCCATCAACAGCGTCATTATCCTTTGTTGTTGCCAGACTCGCCCAAGTCAGGCGCTGAAAGTTCGGGTTAAAGTGCACTCGGCGGATTGCGCGCACCCTACTCTCCCATCTCCGTAATCCTCAAATTAATTCCCTTTTATAGAGTCAATGCACGGTGAAGGATATTTTCGTATCGATTACAAAGCCACATGTTGTGCTCGAACATTTGCCACGGTAACGACCTCTAGACAGGAATTACTTCTTTTTTTCTGTCTCTCTCTCTCCCCGGCAAAGTGAGTCAGCAGAGAGATGGGTTTCAGGAATGGCGATTTTCCCAAGAAAATGAAAGACAGAGAACAATGAAGCAGGGCCTGCAGACACACGAGAGGCTTTGCTGTCGTGACATTTGAAAACAAACCATTAAAGCCCTAATCTCGCTTGCGTTCGAGCGCGAGCCTGCTGTGACTCGGCCCCGGTGAACGGATAGGGTAAAAGAACACCAGTCCATCATGTCTAGCTACTTCTGGACGCCACAACTGCCTTAGAAATTCCACCTTCTCAATCAAAGAACTCCCTTCATGGGTTTGTCTCTCGTTTAACCGATTTGTTTGGACGACCATCTTATAAGTTTACCCCACTGCGTTGCAATATAAACACTTCTGAGACTTTGTAATGCACTGTAAATAGACACGGTCGACCTAATAACCACAAAGAAAAATCTCCTCCCAAACGCGCAGTCTCCGAAGGCCACCCACAAATATGTCTTTCATAATACATTTTCCATCTTTGCTGATAAGCTCACGGCCAAGGCAAATACGAGCAGGCTTCCTCTCCAGCACCGAGCCTGCAGTGTAAACAGTGCAAACGTGTGCACCGTTGACGGCCCACAGCTCCAGTCTGACGGCGTTTTCTGAGATCAGTGCCCTCTGTCTCCTAACGCCACTGACGCCGCGTGACGGTAATGACGCCTCGTGTCCGTGTTCTGGTCCCTGGTGGATTCATCGCATAGTGCGGCCTCCCCTCCTTCCTGTCGCTGCTCAACGCGACGATGGCTTGACCTGGGATGAGCTCTTCCACACCTGCCATGGTTTGGCTGAACGGGGAACTGCCCCTGCCACTCCGGGTCTTATGGGTAGACTCCTCAAGTCAGTGTTTTGAGAGGCAGGCGCAGTCCGGCCTATTGAGGCAGCGCGGGCACACGGTCACGGAACGGAAGTGGTGTCTGCCGTCGCCGGTCTCACGCTTCATCCCCTCTGAGCAATGTTCTTTACTCACACATGGGCTTAGATCTTTTTTTAAAACAGCAGTGTATGAGCACTGTCTTGGTATTGGTAGAGTTCTCATGCACAGCAACTCTTTGGTTGGCAGGCGGTGGGGTTGGGGGGCAACCGCATCCATGGTGAAGGTGTGCGCATGGCACAGAGCGCAGGCAGGGAAGTAGGAGGATCAGTCCGTGTGCAGTAAACACCCCGAGGAGTTCCAGCCAAGCCATCCATCACAGAAACACAGATTTAAACTAGTCCTTTTATGAAAAAACACCACAATACTAACACCACAATACTGAATTCATGTTATATAAACATTAATTGTTGAGTCATCGCTGGTTGTTTGCGGTATGTATGCTTGTATATAAATACACCCAACATTTAATACTTAATGTCAGAGGAATTTCTATTAGTAAGCTCTTCCACTGAGATAAGATCAGCTGATGTCATCTGAAAAGAAATCCTTACCAAGCTTACAAGCACTGGGCTCACACTAGAGAAAGGAGTTGCTTTACTGGCTAACTTTACTACTAAATCAGTGCATGCAAACATTTCTGTGGGATTTTGCCTGGGCTTAACCTGGATGTGGCATATCCACACAAATGAAGCTGTAGGAATGCAAACAGCGGTACACATCATTACTGCTCACCGTAATCTGTTCAGGTAGGTGAGTTGCTGGGTTATAAAGATGCATGTCACTTCGGTCGACCTTAGCCACACAAAGTGCTCTTTCAGCCTCGGCCAAGTCCATACTGTGGAGTTGAGCAGCTGCCGCACATTTCCGGGTCTAACCCTCACCCGCCATTCACACCGCCTGGACCAAACACACTTTGGGATGCATGAAACTCAATCTTTCCCCCATCAGCTTCTGGTACGCCTGAAGACAGGCCTCTCAAACCAATTCTAACCTGCGCACCGACGACTGCGTGGCAGCACGCGATACATGCACGTCGCTGACGAGTCGTCCAGCAGTTCACCTGAAGCGATCGGAGCTCGGAGAAGCAATCGGGTGGAATTGATGGTTAGGGGGCGACGACGCGGTGCTCGAGTGTGCTGCTGTCGGCCAAACTCAAACAGCGGCTTGAAAAAAACGCAAGCTGGGTGAATATAAAGTGATGCCGCGCAAAGCGTGCTTGTGATGCAAGCCATGCGCACCCGAAGACGGCTTGCAGAAACAGCTCGCCCACCCTAGACCCACCGGAGTAGCAGAAACTCCCTCACATACACTGAACGGGCTACATGGACTATATATTATACGATAAACATGGAGTGTTTATAAGCCGGGCCGCACGGGGAGGATGGCTTCTCTTGCCACTTTTGGTCCTCCCAAGATTTCTTCCTTAATCCGTCAGGTAGTTTTCCCATGCTTGCCCATTAAGGATCTGGAGCCAAATGTTTGTAAAGATGCTTTGTAATGGCTGTATAAAGTGCTGTACAAATAAATTTGAATTTGACTTTGATGGAATTAGCCAGAGTGACATTCAGGAAGTTCTGGAACCCTAATGGCTTTGCCTTCTGTCTCGTGCAGCTAGGTAAACTCATTCATAAATGTGAAAATGCTCTTAGAGATCTAAAAGGAATGAAATGAGTTATAAAATGAAAAAGCGATAAATAAATAAATAAATGTTTTTAAAAATTGCAATATTTTTGCATAATCTCAGAACCGTGGCATTAGATCGCATACCGCATTTCATATTTCACACATTGCAAGTTTACAACAAAGATTATTAACCACTTTATTAGAAGAACAAAGTGCATGAGAATTCGACGAGTGTAGCAAAGCCGAGATGATCTTATCTACACATCCCGAGGTTTCCCTTTACATCGCTGCAGTAGCTTCACTGCTGTTAGCATGTTAGCATTGTCCGTTTGCCCAGTCACACACTATCGGTAAATTGTTGGCAGTCATGATGCCTTGCGAGATACAAGCAATTATTCAGGAGCAGCAGGGAAATGGGTCAAACAGCGTGCATGCTGGGAAGTTATCTTCTCTGATGAGACGCATGCAACATACGCATATTTTAAGAACAGAGTGTTCCCATCAGGAACAAACACTATACGCATCTTCTAAGAGTAGAACTACTTGTATGTTGTAAGTAAACAGCTTAAGGCATTAGGTCACATCTCAGCCAGGCTTCCTGTTCCCCTGATCCTTACACTCCCAGTTGTGACGAAGCACGACGCACTCTGCACTTAATCAGTGTGTTAAATCAGGGTAAACACTGAACCCTGCAGTGCTGGGGTCCTCTTGGACCCAACACCAGTACTTGTGTTTAAAGACAACACAAACAATACCGCTCCATTTGCTACCTATTACACCCATGATCCAAAAGTAGCCATAAGTAACACCTGCTATTTACAAACTATAATTACAGTAGGCCTTAAAGTGCTCTTGTGATGGGCTGACAGTTTTTGGACCTAGGTGACACCTTGTCAAACGCTGCTCATCAGCAACAGAAGTGTGTCTAGAGGCCACAGGCTCTGGGTTCATATCTTGCCATTTATTTAAGGCTCAAGTGTACAGGCCAGGCCCGATCGGAGTGAGCCTGGCACCATAGACAACTGCATCGCTGAGGTCATCACGGCAGCGGAAAGCCCCTCGGTGGATTTTCGCCCCAGCTCTTGTTAATGCGCTGCCTGCAAATGAAGGCACGCTAATCAGAGTATTTTGAGATCAAAGCGCGCGAGAGAGGCTTTTCGTACATAGCTGAACGAATGCGAAAGGCTTTAGTGCTCGCGCGCCGCCGTCATCGGGAAACAAGCCAGGCGCTGCCCACGCGAGCTGAAGACGTGGCTTGCGGAACCGTCACCGCCGACTACAACTAACCACACGTGACCTAAAGACGTGCATAGCTGAATAGTAACTCCGGGATCCAAAGCCGAGCTCTAGGTGGTAACTCGCGCGCCTTTCTCCCCTGCAAGATAAAGACTCGCAGTGTCCTCCGAGGCCAGCGCTGCACACGTGCTACTAGCATCACCGTCTTCTTTTCCATTTCAAAACACAGCGCACAGCTCATTGAAAAACATCAATTACGCACAGCTGAGAGAGATGCACCATGCCCTTTTATCTGAAACCTTCTTAGATTCCCTAGCCCTCATCATCTTCAAAACACAGAATTTATGAAATAACAGTTATTAGACTATAGCTTTTCAACAGGCAGGAATGTCACATTGTTAATGTTGTCAGTCAACACCATGTAACACAATCCTGTTTGATCTTCCATCGGTGGTGTTTGTAAATGTGTTTTCTTTTGATGATCCGGTCCCCATACCTCACGCGCCGCACGTCGGGACTTGAAGCTCTTTTGCCTGGATGAAAACGCCTCAGTGAAATGTTGCCATCTTTCACAGAGACGCACGTGAGAGAAAGGAATGGCGGCGCGGCGCGTGTGACAAAAGCGTTTGCACGACGCGCGGATGGGCAGCAGAAACCCGAATTCTGTTCCCAACCAACCGAACTCTTGACACTTGACTCTTTCGTTCTGCCTTTTGGCCGCGCTGGCTGACTTAGTGGAAAGGGATTATGCAAACCAGTGAGCATCGTTAAAGTCATCAGTATGACGTCTTTGGTCGTGTGGATTCCCAAAGCTCTTTCAAGCATAATGAAACCCCAGTTTAAAAACCATACACTTTATTCTCGAGATGAAATATTCACATTACGCATAACCCCCCCCCCCGACTATATGAACTTCTAACACTGCACCGATAAACAGAAAATGTAGTGTTTATAATTTGTTTGAGGATCAGGCCTGTAGTGAGAGTGCAACGCAGGGCACCCCCACGATGGCGCTCAGACCCACATAACCCAGCCAGCTCCACAGCAAAAGGGGCCGCTAGAGATCACGGGATGCCAGAAATTGCACAATAAAAATCATTTAAAAATTAAGTTAAGAAATGCCCCTGCGTGTGTGTTCAGTGTCATGTAGTTACAGTCCTTTTGCTTCCTGTCTCCACGTGGTGAGACAGTGAGGTGGCCCCTACGATGTGTGTCCAGTCACAAAGCTGCTACAGCTCTACTGAACTTAAGTTCTGTACAATAAACACAGAAGTAAAGAGGTCAGTTAACTGTAAATGCTTCATGGACCGGACGCACATGTAGAATGCCAGTACAGGCGGGCACACCTTGCTTCCGACATCGCTCCGACTCCAAAAATACCTCGTGCCCAGGCTGCGTCCCGCGCGCCGCCCCCGTCCTCCTCGCGGGTGGAGCATTTTCCACGGCCTGCTTTGGAACGCCATCGGCGCGAGACCCGGGAACAACCCAGCTTTCGGGAAAAACAACATTGACGCCGCAGCCCGGGGGATGTCCTGCATCGAGAGTTTCTTTTGCACCACACAGTTGCACATAGCCCAACTCGCATGCAGCATACGAGAGCCCGCGAGCTTATGCGTGCGTCTAAGGGCAAGTGCTATTCGATCCGGCTTTAAAGGCGCGAGCTCGTGGTTTCCGTGCCGGCGTCTGAAGGGCGTTGTTGGAGGAGCAGATTTATCAGTGGCAGACGGGGCCGCGCCAACTTTCCCACCTGAACTTGCTTTTAGTGTTTTGTGTTTGTTTTTTTGCAGAGCAATGCGACGCAGGTGCTCCGTCCGAGCAGGAAAAAAAAAGGACATTTAGTTTCTCACTGTCTGATGAAGACCTTGTGGATAAATATAATGTTTGGGGGGTTGTAAGGACTTTATCGGTGTGATGGATAAAAACGTATGATTTTTTAAAAATCAGAACAGGTGTGGTTATCCGTCAGAGAAGTAATATTTGAGGCAAGTGTAATCATTGTTAGCTTCAAAAGGGCGCCCTCTAGTGGTGGTAGGCGTGTATTCTACCGCCTGCTTATCTACGGGTGTTATAATGGGCACAAGGTAATAATCACTGTCTTCGTTATTGAGTGAATTTAAAAACGTTTGGGCACACAGAAACTAACTACGGTGAGCACATGTCCTCTTTTTAGAACATAAAATGCGACCGGCCGGTATTTCTACCATGCCCAAAGCCTCCTGGATTTGGGTTTAACTTCATTCTTTATAGGTTCCGCGTTCTCGCATGCAAAAATTGCTGGATCACCTTCACGCCCATAAATGTGAAGTAGCCAGAGTTTGCGTGGAAGTCGGTGTTACACTCGATTCTAAATGATTTACATTCATACACACATAATATATATGGAGACGAACAAGATTATATGGCGCATACTTTGAGGGCAATTGTTATTAGATCATATGAGTAATAAATATGTGTTATGTGAGTTGTATATGGAGTTATGTACACGTGCTATACAAACTGTTGTGTTCAATCAGGAGCCAGTGGGTGAGATTCACAAATTGAGGGTAACAGCTGAGGGAGGCAAGTTGCCCCACCCTGCCCTGCCTCACGCTGCCCCGCCCCACCCCGCCCCACGCTGCACTGTGGTGTAGGCAGAATGGGAGCAGATGTGCTGTGAAGATCACTTGGTGAAGTCCCTGCAGGCCAAAGGCTGGGCTCCAAGGTTGAAAAAAGGACAGAGTGCTGCCTAGAAGGGATGGTGTGGTGAAAGAGAAGAAGAAAAGCGCAGTGTGCGCGGTCACCTCAGAGGGATGCAATTATAACATACTTGTTGTTTCATGTCACTGTAAAAGGATTCTTCACACTCGCTCCCTGAAATATCCTCCTGTTCCTTTAAGGCAAGGATATGTAATGCTACTTTTTAAGAAAACCCTAAAACTGATTTTTGATTGACTTAAGAGGTGATTCATGTCACACATTTGTATAAGTACTCTAAAAGCTGAATATTTCTAATGAAATACTACACTGGTCTCTCTGTCATCTCCAAACAGCACATTTACGTTTAATGCACTTGGCAAACACTCTTTTCCAGAACAACTTATCACTTTCATGTTAAAGGTAGGCTAGTGTCCTTTTAGGAGTTTCGCCCGGGCACTCTCATTGCTAAAGCATAGCCCAGAGAGGGGTTGAACGCCAGTAGCCCAGAGAGGCAGCGTTGTTACCACTACACTCCAGGCCCAGGAAGCCTGCCCTGATGATTACACAGAATACACTTCAAAGCAGGGGTGAGCACCATCTTGCAGTGTTGTGTATGTCGTGTGCATTAACTGTACAAAAGGCCTTGAGCTCTGTGTGTGTGTGTGTGTGTGTGTGTGTGTGTGTGTGTGTGTGTGTGTGTGTGTGTGTGTGTGTGTGTGTGTGTGTGTGTGTGTGTGTGTGTGTGTGTGTGTGTGTGTGTGGGGGGGGGGCAACCTCAAGCTCAGTGCTAACTCACAAACAATCCATTCTTTCCTTGCCGAAGCCGCTGCTTCAGTACTTCAGACGTGCAGGAGACAGAGCAATAGGGAGCAGCGTGAACGACTGCTCAGGATCAACAGTCCAAGGCTTTAGTCTTCTGCCTTTAATGCTAGATGAAAAAAAAACAACAGGTTTTTGGCTCTAACGCCTAGGCATTGCAGTACCTAGTGTGGTCCGCTTTATGGCATGTTCATCTGTTTCTCACAAATGACAAGCATATGCCACAATTTTTAGAAGTCTGCACCAAACAGATTAATTTAGTGGTAGGTTTAATATGAATGGCTGTTTTTTTTTCCCTAAATAAAGGCATCTTTCTGTCCTGTATTTTATTACAGTGCAGGAGACTCAATGGTTGAGATTCCAAATAACCTTTCTCATTCTGACAAAAATAGGAATGAGAATTTGGAGCCCTCTATTCAGTATCACCTAGATCTGCGTTTTTGCACCATTTATTTTATGATGTGTCAAACTCTGAACACTTTTATCTGTGAACCACTAACCAGTGAACCAATTCAAGAATTCATTCAGGTTTAAGATTCGAAAAAGAAGATTTTTCATGCTCAGACAACAAAAGGCAGAGCTAAATGAAAGTTTCTGATATAGGCTCTTAGAGGGGCTCTCAGACACGGGCGGACCCCATTATTTAGTGTAATCTCTGTGGTATAACATTAGGTATGTTAGGAAAGTCAGCCAGGTGATTAGCTTTTGGAAAAAGATGCCGTGATGCATACTTTTATCAGTCTGTGATTTGTCATGCATAATAAATGCGTTTCCAAAGTGGCTGTTATTCTTTCCTTCTACTGGGAGGTTTTTGTTTCTAAATGGAACATTATACTCACTGCTGTGTGGTTGGGATCAGCACAGTCTTACTGACCAGCGCTGTAGTGAGTCATTTAATCACTGTTTACCACAACATGTTTTATTTCCTCCACTTTGTCTGCATAATTCCATTTCTGTTTCTGAACACCATCCTCTCACACAGTCATCCGAAGCCGTAACGTAGAGTTTGCCTTGCGGATTAAATAATAATGAGGACATCATAAACCGTACGGCGGACCTGGCCTGTAGTGTCAGAATTACCCTATCCTTGCGTGCCGGGAAGGTAAACCATGGAGTAAAGGGAGCCCAGGTATCTTGTTCTGGTGGAGTTTGGTGGAGCATCTCTGGTGCTGTGTGATCAAGGAACTATGTCTAGGACAGTCCTGATTGGTTGAGGGACATCACACAGCAGTGCAGCATCCTCTGCGGGCCCTGGTCCAAGCACTTCTCTCCCTGGCCTGATACTCAGACGAGGTGCTGCTGTTGCCCAGGGACGCATATCACTGAATTAATTCCTGTGCAAAGTGGATTGCAATTGCAATAATTGCAATTGATGCATACAGTTCTGCCAGCATAGAGCTGAAAGCTTGTGTCTGTCAACTTTGCATTTGTATCATGATTAAGAAACCATCGCTACGTATGTACCTCTACTGCAGGCTATAGATTTAGAGAGGAAACTCATCCCTGCTGCCTCTGTATAGAAGAAACGCAAAGGACATGATCTTGCTAGTCTGTTGATGGCCTTGGAGTTAGTGAGTGCTTGGTAACATTATAAATCCATTCAAAATTTTTGGATTTGGATTGGCAAAACTGGCATCATATAATAGATCTGGGTCTTTCTCAACATCAGATGACTCAGGGCTGGCATTAGGCGACACATGCTGTTTGTCAGCTAAAATAAAGATCTGTCCCCTATACCAGCCCCACTCTGAGCCCAGCATGGATTCTGTTTGTTTCCAGAGTCCTGTGTCCTGTGTCCTGTTTCCAGAGTCCTGTGTCCTGTGTCCCGTTTCCAGAGTCCTGTGTCCTGTGGCTGAAGACCAGGTGTGGCTGGCAGCCTGCCTGGGCAGTGAACCAGACAGAGAGAGATGAAGGTACCCGAGGAGTGAAGACACGGTAGCTCTACTATCATACTGCGTTTCCCGTAAATCTGGCAACCCTTTCATTTATAGATTATATGCTCTATAGTGTCAAGAATAGTATTATACAAGAAATTACTTTATTTGCATCACTTGCGGGCGTGTAGGTGTCTGGGCATCTTGAATGTTACTAGTCCCAGCCCTAGAACAGCCTCTGGCTAGCAGGGGAGGAGGATTTGGGTGTGTGTGTGTGTGTGTGTGTTTGTGCGTGTGTGTGTGAATTTGTGAACACAGCGGCACGTGCTGCACAGGTCTCCAAAAGAAGTGTCATTTTGATATGTATCATATCTCATATATCAAAATGACACTTCTTTTGGAAGCCCTTGTCATGTAATTTTCTTGTCAATCAGTGGCATGGTGCAAAATTCTGGGGCTTCACCAAAAGAGGCAGGGTGGATGGCTTTAGGGTGGAGGGACTTAGTGTGGAAGGATTTAGGGTGGGGGCCCTTTTTAAAAATGATTATTTTTTTAAATTTACCATTCCCTCTAGGGGAGGTCCCAGCTTGAGGCCTCTGCCCCAGTACTGTCAACCATGAACAAGTCCTGCGTGGAGCAGTAGACCTGTTACTCTGAGACTAGACACGCTGGTATGAACTTCTGAAAGTTCTGGTAGACAAACCCGTGTCTCTATCAACCCTGCTTTCCAAACAAGTAGCATAATGGCTGTAGAATGCTGCTTAAGGAATTATGTAGATTTTTAAGAGAAATTTAAGAGAACCCCACCTGTGCCAACACCATTTCCTTGGCGACCTGGCATGTAAACACAGGGACCAAATGCTCTGCTGACTACAACGTCAGTAGACCGAAACCATGTCGACCACTCGACCACCCCCAGCTATAGTTCTGACAACTTCACTGCTCTGTCTTCAGTGATCGCAGATCAGTTTCCCCTGTTACCTCTAACACATGTGACTGCAGCTGAACCTGGTCCTGGATCAGTGTCTGTGACAGCACTGCACTAGAGCTTTGGCACTCAGATAGATGTGTGCGGAGGGCGGAAAGCAGAGCAAAATGAGTGAGGCAGCGTTAGCATGCCTTCTCCCCTTGGGTAAATTCCTCCCCACAAACAGCCACTGCCTCCTGCCTCGGTTATGCCTCAAACACACAGCCCTGTAAGACCCAGCGGCACAGGGTGACATCTACTGGCGTTCAGACCTCGCTTGGGAAACCCCAAGCCACAAACACACATGATCAAAGCAGTTGGGTCCTGAAACATGCGTGCAGCATGATCGGATCTGTCTTTTATTCCAGGCACGGTTGCTGGCATTTTTTCCTTGTTGCGTTCTTCTTTTCAACATTTTCTTTCCTTCCTTTATGTTTTCCACTGTATGGCATTTTTGAAGTGTGTGTGTACCTTCATAACTACGACCATAATGCTCAATTAAAATGCATCAGTGCACAGGATTAGCTGTAGAAATGATATCTCATTAATTTTAATGAATGATAGCTGGAACACAGAGATCTTAATGGAAATAGATGCATCACCATTTGCATGAACACTCTGGAACATAACCGTAGTCCTTTTCCTATGACGAGATCAACATGGAATATTAATATATACACAGTGAAATTATTTTTCTGAAAGTGTAAGGTATGACCTATGTTGATTAGGTCAGAAGGACTGTATTTAATTAGAAGCACGTCAAAAAATGCACGGCTAGGTCTCCTGAATAAGGAGGTGTTCACGACATTATGTGTGCTAAAAAGACATCTACCACTTCATCCATGCTTCTGACATTTCACAAGTGAACTACTTCCTGGAATTGGGCTGGGAGGCTGCACCTCACGTCCTGATGGCTTCCTGTTATAACTAATTATGGACTGGAAAACCAAACTAGATGGCAAATACAGCCACTGCTGATAAATACCATTCCCGAATCTGTCTCATTTGGGATTCGGAACATTTAGCCTGAGCATCTGACCTGCTGAAGAGTATCTGGGAGGCCTGAGTGAGGCTGGGAGCTCTTCTGGCGTTGAGCTGGTGCGTGTGGGGTCGAGGCTGTTTTTACTCGCGCTGAGATGGAAAATGTGAGCACCTCCGGAGCGTTTGATGGGCCAGTGTTCAGACAGGTTACACCAGTGGATTGCGCAAGCAGGCATTCTTTGCACGAGCGCAGCGCAGCCGTTAATAACGTGCCTGCTTCCTAACCTCATCGGAAGAGCGGAAATGTCACGCTCCTCTGCTGAAGTAACAGTCAGTGGCAGCTCTATTGCAGCAATTCATTATAATTCGCTTAAATCTTGCCCCGAATTGTCTCATGGATCATTTTTTATTGAGGCTTTGATCAGGAGCAGATGAAATCGGGAGGAAGTGTCATGGAGAGGTTAGCAGATGTCTGTGTGTTATGAGGTTTTAGGTTTCAGGTTTGCTAATTTGTTGTCAGATGAAGCCTCTATTGGGTCAAGCCTTCTCAAACCAGTTGTTATAATGGTTTGTGATTTGGGGCGAGAGTAACACTATAATGGACTTGATTGGGTCTGGATTCTCACAGGCTGCCTCTCCCTAATTGCATACCTTAGGTCATGGGTGTCCAGTCAGTTACTCTCAGTCTTGAAACACTCGCTTGTGTGTTCCCGCTTGGCTGGAATGCCACCCTGCGGACTCTGGTCGTGTGCGGAAGAGCTCGGTCACCCCCGTAGTCTCTGCACCTCCCAGGTACAAAGGTTAGCATGCGATTCCGACCGAAGCGCTCGAGAGCGGCCTATGGCATCGTGTCTTCTCTCATGCTGCGCGACGTCAGCGAGCACCTTCACAACAAACAGGTGCATCACAGCCACCGCTCTAACCGGCTGGGCGGGGGCATGGATAGAAGGAGAAATCGACACTGAAATGCAAGCGGAGTCGGTGACCTAATAAAACGCCGGCGTTTTACGCTTTGACTTTAAAGCCGATCTGTAGAGCGTGAGGGGCGGGGGGGTCAAGTCGAGGGACCTGCTGCCCTGCTCCGGGAAGCGTTTGAAGTCGACCGTCGGCAGCCGACGGCTGATGAAAGGCTTGTCGACCCGACCTGTACCGCCGTACGCAGGTAACGATCGTCTGCCACTTTTATCTTCGAGTTCAAATTCGTGATCAAACGCATGGCAGAACACCGAGGCGGACAGCATAATGGCGGCCGTTCTCTCTGACCCCTTCTGCCGGCCCAATCCAGACGGATTTAATTATTACCTGATTCTGGCCTGTGCTAACCGAGCAGGGAGCACGTGTGGAGCTCATAGACGGACGAAGATGACGCACCCGGAGAAACGCGGGTCCTGGTTAAGCCAAAAGGAAACCTCCAGGATTAAAGATGTCAGCTCCACGGGGGTACACATGGATATGCTAAGATACATCAGAAGGATCTCGTACTGACTTAGTGACATTGCTAGAATGAATCTTCCTTGATTTAATGGCATTATGCGTCAGAACGTTTTGCTCACATGCTGTTCACATCCTGAATCTGATTCCATAAACGGTTGATCTAACAGAAGTCTTTATACTTGCCTTAGGACAGCAGCAGCGTGGCAACATGCTTTCAAACAGAACTTAGATCTTTTTTTGTTTGTTTTTTTTATACAACTGTCTTTTGTGTATGATTTTTATAAGGTGAACGTGAGCCTTGTCATGCCTGTGTAGTGAATTATTGGATAATGGGTTACCGATTAAGCAATATTTCTCAGGTCTGAGGCACAACACAAAGCCCACTGTCACTATAACAACTATCTGAAGACTAACCCAGCGCTATCTAAGGATTCATAACCTCATGTGAGCATCTTTATCACAAGATTAGCTGCTATGTCCCTCGCCGGCTCTGCCCAGTTGGGGCTGAGGGCACAGTCACATAAATTTAGCCATGCTGATAACGAATTCCAGGGGGAAGACGGAAATGAGTCGAAACCCGTGCACTCCCACGTGTGTGCAGGACACGTGAATGGGCGGAAGGGTTCGAGGATCATGACGGTCGACACGGAGGAAAAAGGGACCAGCTGTGTGACATGACCTCATGGAACATTCCGCCTCTGGTCATGTCCACAGAGACAGGCGTGTTTAGCTCAACGCCGATAAATGAACGTGAAATCTAGTGAAAAACAGTGGTTTAGTGTTGTTCAGCAGGTCCACTGTAGGTCCACTGTAAAGTTGAAGGCAGGAAGTGGGTTTTTTTTTTTTTGTAGTGTTCTACATTGAGGAAGTTGTGATTGCTATGCAAATTTCCTCTCAAATCTCAAAGGTCGGAGAGGATTTTCATGATTTAACACTGGCTCTTCTCCCACGCCGGAGGTTATCTTCAGTGCTGCGTTACCCACGGCAGTCCACTTTCCGATGCACAATAGGAGGAACGGTTGAACGCCCGACAGGGTGGACCAAGGCGCGATAGCCCTGGGCCCGGTGAGGCCTTCAGTGGGTGGCATAAACAGGGCACTTACACTTCCTTAAAGGCGGTTCCCCAAAAAAGCTAAAAACAGCATGTGCTTTTCCACATCTGCGATACGCTAAAGCTCAGGGGTGACGAGGGTCGCGTAGCAGAAGCTGCCAAAATGAACACAGCTCAGCCTTAAAGAGCAGGTAGACGATGAGTCAGAATTAGACCAACTCATACGTTGATGAAAGTCCAAGGGGCGGATACCTCAATGTTCACCACCAGGTGGTGCAGTTGACCTTTCAGAGAAACGCATTTTTGTTGAGAGGGTCAAGTATAAAGACACATTAAGAAAAGCAATAATAATTAACTTCAGCACTTTGAATTGTTAAGCTTTGGTCTTTGTGGTTTTATTAAGGAAGATGGTGATTGTAAAACCTTGTGATTGTTCCCAAAAAAAGAGGTTCAGCAAAGTGTGTCCTTGTTTAAAACCGCTGCTATGCGCAAGACTGACGGGATGATCTAATGTTTTTTTTTTACCCTGAGAGGAATACATAATGTATAGAAATAAGCCCAATACAAGAAAATAAACATATAACATACAATTCCTAAAACAATAATCTGATCATCCTCAGTGCTGTCGTAGCTCATACAGGGATCTAAGTGTGAATGTCAAAAGCACCTGGATTTGTTGTAAAAGTCAACGATGGGGTGAGCGACCTGCAAACATCACAAAAACAAACGAACAAAAAACATCCTTTTGATTGCAAAATATCCATCACAGCGATTACAAAATATGTTTTCGCAGTGCTTCCCTTCAAGAGCTCGAAAAAGAAGTGCTCAATGAGATGCGGATTAGAGACCCATAACATTTCTGAATACAGTAAATAATTGTTTTCAGATGAAAATGAGCTCGAGTGTGTGGAGGAGGCTGTGCCTCCTCATCTCCGCACTCTGCTGGGAAGCACTGCGATTGTGAAGAAGTTAATGGGGTGTTACGAAAAGCAAAAGTTTCAAGCAATCAATATAAATCGGTACAGCATAAATAACATCTGGCGCAGGGTTATTTTAATACATTAAAAGACGGCGTCCAGCTCAAAAGATGAGCGCCCCCCCCCCCCCCCAAAAAAAACCAACCAACCAAACAAACAAACAAAAAGCCCGTCTCTGCAGTCCTAGACCCTGTTTGTCCCCGAGTCATGACCGAACTCAAACGGCTCGATCCCCATCGTTAAAAAAAAAAAAAAAAAAAAAAAAAAAAAAAAAAAACCAGGTCGGGCCGGGTCGCCCTGTTGGCCTCACGCGGCGTGGGCCGTGATAAAAACATAAATGCGAGCTAGGAATGTGCTGAGGGCACCCTGCCGCAGCAGTTTCATCTCCACGTCGATAAAGAAGTCCCGGGGACCCTCCGGTTGCCGCTGCAAGTACACGGCGCCCGTGAAGCTGTTGAGCCGCCGCGTGCCGAAGTAGCCGTCCTCGTTGCCGCGGGGGATGCTGACGACGATGTTGTCGCCAGAGTAGGCCGGCGACGGGCCAATGCGGAAGATCTGCGCCGGGATGACGATGTTGGTCTGGAAGCTGAGCTGGTAGTAGGTGATGCGCAGCGGCATGCTCTGACACTCAAGCCAACTGGAGCAGCTCACGCGCTCGCAGCGTCTAGACACACGTGGGAGAGCTCTAAGGTCCAGCACGAACTGATGTGCCAGTTGCCATGACAGCATTTCGATTACTAGTATTCATCTAATTCATAGTTCACCTATTAATGGTTCAGCGTCAAACATTTCATTGGCAATAATGACAAAAATGATATACTTTGTTTTATTATGACAGGTGGGCTGCCACACATTTTTAGAGCCCATTGTAAGTTGCAATGCACTACTGCTGGTATCACTGTTAAGTGACTGTAGTCCCTGTGGGTGTGTAGTTTCAACATTTATTGCCCTTGTTCATGAGTGATCTGGCTTTGGCCAAAAGTGCATGTATTAACTGGATACCTTTAATATACTGTTTATAAATATGCTTGTAAACACATAAACTGATCTATATGCATTTATGTATACAAGCACAAAATATGCAGACATCACCTGGGCTTTTTTTTTTTTTTTTTAAGGGTCCTTCATGAAAGAGGCTACTGAAAGCAGGTAAGAACCGCACAGGAAACCGCACAAGAAACTGCACAAGTTCGCACCACTCAGTCATTGTCGAATTACACAGAGCTGGCCCAAGATGGAGAGTTGTTAGGAAAGATGCACCAATGTAGTCTCACAACTGGCGATAGTGGACAGGTGAAAGTACCTTTTCCCCCCGAGTTCACTTCTGTTTGATCTGTGTGTGTGTGTGTGTGTGTGTGTGTGTGTGTGTGTGTGTGTGTGTGTGTGAGTGAGTCTGCCCAGCAGAGACAGGGCTGAGGACACACAGGCGTGCGAGTCCAAGGCCCTGCGTGATATGTGGCAGCTGCCTTCATCTGTCAGTATAATGAAAGCATGCTCCTCACGGCCCCAGCTCAATAAAGTTGCCACTAACATAGATTTCCCCTACTTAACAAGGCCATCACTGGCAAACACACACACACACACACACACACACACACACACACACACACACACACACACACACACACACGCGTGCGCGCGCACACACGCACACGGCTGCCTCTTTTGACACCTTCTGCTCTAGAGTAAACGGACAGAAAGGATTTTTGGTCAGAGAATTCTAAATTAGTATCATTGCCCGTTTGTCTGTCTGCCCCCTGTGAAGCACGTGCGGCGATGGTGGGTGTGCGACTGGCCCGGGTGACTCACTTGTCGGACGCCCTCCTGTAGTTGTCGGGGCAGGAGAAGTCCAGGCAGCGGAAGCTTCCGGGCAGGTTGTAGCAGGTCTGGCCGGCAGCCGTGCAGTTGTGAGTCCCAGTTGCGCACTCGTCGACGTCTGGAACAACACGCGAAAGGAAGAAAAAAAAACAAACCCAAAACCGTGCAGGCCCGACACTAAGGCCCCCCCCCCGTCACCCTGGTTCATGTCTGTGAGGAAAGGATGACATCATCCTCTTAAAGGTGTTGGACTGACGGGTACAGCGCTAATGTGAGGGAGTTTGGGTCACTGCTATGGACAAAATGGCTACTCATAAAGTCACCCCAAGATTCTGGCGATACCACCTGATTGGTGGTGACAAACCTGTCAACGACGACGTAACCAGGCCTTCGGAAAAGGCCGATTTACAAACAGCGAGATGAGCTATGGTAACGCAAATCAGTTAGGGACCCGTGGTTTTGGTTTACGGTCATGGGACGGTGATTTTTGTAACCAACGGTCATTAACTGGAGTTGTTTTTCTAAGAGTGCTCGGTTTAAACCAGCCTGTCACAGATCTCTCATCAGGGCCTTCGTTCTGCTAGCAGCCAACAGCAACTCCTGTACCTGCAATTAATCCTGCATCTCATTCTGTGAACATCCAGTGTTCGTCACACCTCACCAGCTCCAATCCACTTGCTTACTCAGTTTCTCTCTCACTCCCTCTCTGCCTGTCTCTCTCCCTCTCTGTCTGTCTGTCTGTCTGTCTCTCTCCCTCTCTGTCTGTCTGTCTCTCTCTCTCTCTCTCTCTCCTTTTCAGGAATGCGCCACATTTTCCTCTGTCCTGAACAATGAGAGAGACATGAATGGAACTGCGGCCAGTGTCTTGCAATTCTAGTCACACTTCATTGCAAATTAGACAAGCGGAGGAACTGAGGAGCTCCAAGGTGATCTTCAAGGTGATCGTCGCTGAACTTGGAACCTCCGGATTTCAGCCAGCACGATTTCATGACTGCGGAGATGCCTGGATATCGCACGAATAGAGTAACGATTTAATCGGACAAGACGGGAGCCTGTCCGGTTTCCCTTAACGACTTTGACCTTCATTAAACATCGCGTTTCATGGCCTTCCCATCACATGAGCCGTTGTACGACTTTGCTCATTTGAGGTAAGATTACTGCTAATCCTTGGATTGCTCGTAACTTCAGTTGTGGGTGAGGCTAAGATCTGAGATTGTGTTCCAGAGAACAGTAGGAATACCAGCTTCATAGATAGTTTTAAATACAGATGGAAAACACACTTTTTAATAATTCAACTTATATATCTTTTCTATGTAAAGCACTCTGATATTTTGAAACTAAAATGCAAAAATATATTTAAAAAAATATTTGTATTAATTTTTAAAAAATCTATTTTTATTTATGTATTTAAATGACTATTACTATAGTTCCCCAGTCTGAACTTTATGCTGTATCAATGGCAGGCTACAGTGTGACAGCATGGTTTTACACACCAGTACCGTTTGGTTCTGGGCGGAGTAATGAGTAGATCCAGTTTGCCACACAGACCCGGAGGTGCCAGACAGCTGGTTCAGAACCGGACCCAGAGGTGCCAGACAGCTGGATCAGAACTGCATGCTGATGTTCGAGGTTTTTCCTTGTTGCTTTGACCTGATCATAGGGAGCTGGACCTGGATTCCCTGTAAAGCTGATTTCTGTAAAGCTGAAGGGCCCGAACGGACCGTAGCACGGACGTTCCGCGCCTCCTCTTACCTCGGCAGGTGCGTCCATTGGGGGACATGGAGTACCCCTCGGGGGGGCAGGCACACTGGTAGCTGCCCGGAACGTTGACACACTGGAAGGCACAGAGGTTTCCGATGCTCTGGGAGCACTCGTTAATGTCTGCGAGCCGAACAGGTGGAAGGGTGTTCAGTCGGGCGCACGGAACAGAGGCAAGAGCATGTGTGTGTGTGTGTGTGTGTGTGTGTGTGTGTGTGTGTGTGTGTGTGTGTGTGTGTGTGTGTGTGTGTGTGTGTGTGTGTGTGTGTGTGTGTGTGTGTGTGTGTGTGTGCATTTGGACATTAATAACTAATGTTGCCCTCTGCATCCATCATTAATGGCCAGGCAAACTCAATTCCATCACAACCGTATTGATCCAAATCTTCTCCACAAAGAGAAACACTGAATCATCCCTGAAATCGATACATAACACACCTCAGCCTGCGGGTCTACCTACCTGTGTTTAAACCCTGTACAAACCGCACTAACAAAACACAAAACAGTGGGACACATTGTACCTCAGGGTTATTAAAACTGGAATATGTCACTTGCATTGATTTATTAATATGTATTCTCAGTTTAAGTAGTGTTACCCCGTCTTTATGGCAGCAGTAACATGGATTTGCAGATACTCGTGTGTGTGTGTGTGTGTGTGTGTGTGTGTGTGTGTGTGTGTGTGTGTGTGTGTGTGTGTGTGTGTGTGTGTGTGTGTAAAGAGCCAGGCCGACGAGCATGTCACACCTTCACAGGTGTGGCCGTCCTCTTTCAGGTAGTATCCCAGGCGACAGTAGCACTGGTAGGAGCCGTAGATGTTGGCACACTCCTGACTGCACGGATTGTTGTCACATTCATTAAGGTCTGTGAGAGGGAACCACGATAACAAAAACAACAACAACAACAACAACACACTGCATCACCAGTGTAGGAAACAAGCCAGACTGCGTCCACAATGCAACAGCCAGTGGAATGGGGAGTTTGTGTACAACCTTTCTATGGCTTTACGTGTTCATCTAATAATGGGTCAGGGAGCTCCTGCCGTTTGTGAGGAGTGGATTTCCGCGATACCATCACATAAGCAGACCTAACTCGGGTGTGCACAGTCTCATCTACACTCTGCTCTGCCCTTGACCCCTAAAGGTCATTCAAGGTCTCCACAGACAACACTGAGCATGAGTGCGGACCATCTCCCGCACCTGTGTGGGCGTGAAGCCCCCTGGGCCGTGGCTGAGGCTGAGTCCTCGAATGCCCCTTAAAGGGATGCTGCCGCCTGGATGGTGTAACTAGGAAAGTCAGCCTGCCTGACGGAAGCTCCCAGAGGAACCCTAGAGGCGGCGCTAACCCACAAGGTCACTCTCTTTGCGAGAGCTCCATTACTGGACACCCCCCCCCCCCCACCGGCCCTCCTGCTAAAGCACCCCCGGTGCCGTTAGTGCGTGTTGTTCTGGGTGGGGGGGGGGGGGTGGACCTTCACAGTTCTTGCCATCGAAGGCAAGCGAGAAGCCAGCGGTGCAGGAGCACTGATACGAGCCCACGGTGTTGTCACACGTCTGGGCACACAGGCGCCCGGGGTATCGCCAACACTCGTTCACGTCTGCAGAGAGAGAGAGAGAAAAAGAGGTCTTTATTGTCCGGCACTGCGCCCTCTAATGGACACTCACACATCGTCTACAAAAACGAGCTTGTTTTTACTTCTGCAGCGATCATTACTGTTCATTTTGAGAGAGACGTGCGAACACTCTCACTCCTACAGGCCTGAAAGGGAATTTCTGAGTGTGATAGGCTCTGTCGTTTTGAAATGTGTGTGTGGGTGTGTGTGCGCCTGTGTTTGTGAGCAGGCCATACCCACGCAGAGCCTGCGGATGGAGTCGTACTGGTAGCCTGACCGGCAGTCACAACGGTAGCTGCCAGGTAGGTTGTGGCAGACCTGGCTCTCCGTACAGTGGTGTGTTCCCATGGCACACTCATTCACATCTACACACAGAGAGATACTGTAACACACACACTCATCCACATCTACACACAGAGAGATACTGTAACACACACTCATCCACATCTACACACAGAGAGATACTGTAACACACACTCATCCACATCTACACACAGTGATACTGTAACACACACACTCATCCACATCTACACACAGAGTGATACTGTAACACACACACTCATCCACATCTACACACAGAGAGATACTGTAACACACACTCATCCACATCTACACACAGAGTGATACTGTAACACACACACTCATCCACATCTACACACAGAGTGATACTGTAACACACACACTCATCCACATCTACACACAGAGAGATACTGTAACACACACTCATCCACATCTACACACAGAGTGATACTGTAACACACACACTCATCCACATCTACACACAGAGATACTGTAACACACACACTCATCCACATCTACACACAGAGAGATACTGTAACACACACTCATCCACATCTACACACAGAGTGATACTGTAACACACACACTCATCCACATCTACACACAGTGATACTGTAACACACACACACACACACACACATCCACATCTACACACAGAGTAGAATGGTGTAGCGTGCACTAATCCAAATCTACACACAAAGCATGACACTGTAACACCCACTTCTACACACACTCCAACACAGCCAGGAAGCACCCTTGTACACTGACGTCAAATGAGAATAAAAGTTACCTTACAATCTCATTAGTTTTGAGTTATGGGTATATAACAAACAAAGTCACTATGGAAGAAAAGTGTGTGCGTGTCCATCTTCTCACCGACACAGCGTGCTTCATCGGGGCTGGAGTGGTATCCACGGTTACATGTCATAGTCTTGCGCTGGCAGGTATAGGAGCCTACCGTGTTGATGCAGTGGAACCCAGCGCTGCACGGGTCCTGAAGCCTGCTGCACTCGTCCACGTCTGGGAGACAGAGGTGCTGTTACTCTCCCGGAGAGCGGGTACAGCCCAAAAAAAGCACATCACGGAATCGTTTACTCCCCGGATAACGGCAGAGTGAAATGTGGACAGACTGAGAATGAAAGGCAAACTGCCACCGAGAGATAAGATTCGCCTGGTCTCAGATTGGGTTGCTCTAATCAATCGTCTAAACCTTCGCTAACGTGACATGCCGGGATTTCGAGGTTTACGGGCGTCCTGTATGAGATGTTATCAAAACTGGACGTGTCTTTTCCAATAATGTAGTGTTTTCTTTCAGACAGTGAGAGGTTTGTCTTGCTAGTCGAAACCGACGTCAACTAATCTAGGTTCTGTATCTTAAAAACAGAGAATACGACGTTCTTTCTATGTCCAGCAGGGGGCACTGTGCGACGGCGTAAAACCGACACACTCCTCTCACCCGCCGACTCCTCGTCTCTTTCGCTTACTCAGCCTGTCTCTCGGCCACACACTCCTCCTACCCTTGCCCGTCTCCTCACCGATGCAGTTGCCGTGCGGGTCCTGGGAGAAACCGCCGAGGCAGCCCCGTTGCTTGCAGTGGAACGAGCCGACCGTGTTCAGGCACTCGGCTCCCGGCTCGCAGTCGTGGCTCCTCACGGCGCACTCATCAACGTCTGCCGGGGCAAACCAGGCCAGGCGTTATCATTACACGAAACCCATTTGCCTAGGCGCTGTCTGAAGGTATGGCTAGGTGCATGAGTGACGGCTCTCCTCCGGACGAGGTCTGCGCACTTCAGTGTTGAGTAATGAACGTCAAGTTGGAGGAGCAGAAACGCTGACGCAGAGAGCAGTGAGCAACGCTGGACACTAGGTGGCACTGTGGCTCAAAGTTGGAGCACGGCTCTCGTAATGTTCTCGCAAAAATCAGCTCCCAGGACGTTTTACTGCTTGCCAGCACCCCTCTGGCTGCATGCTTGTTTTCTCAGAGGGGTAAAAAAAGACACCAACATTTTACTTTCGTAAAACTTTCTTTAGTGCCTCACCAGATGAGAGTTAGCCAACTAAGCAGCGGTCTTGGAGAGCCTAACTAGAGGTATTTGTGGGTCAGTCGTAATCCAGTACAGCCTCCAGTACAGATGTTTTTTTGCATCATAGACTCTGTGTGTGTGTGTTTGTGTGTGTGTTCATGTGTCTGAATATCCGTTTCACACGCAAACGTGCCCACCCCTGCTAATCTGAGCACCTTGGTGAGGTACGCTGGGCCCGTGACGGTCGGGGGGGGGGGGGTGTGAAACGAGGCGGAGCCGCACCTGCGAGGGGCATCGCGGGGGCCCGTTCGTGCCCGCCGCCCGGCTGGCTTTGACAGGAAGGGGCAGGAGTAGCGTCAGGGTCCGCTGCTCTGCCAACTTAACAAGATTCGATTTAAAGTTTTCACGGGACCCGCGAGACCGTCTGGGCGGACCGAGGGTCGAGGTATCGGCAGCCGGCTTGAAGTCGGCTGCGGCTTGTCCACGGGAGAGCCGCGAGACGGGTTTGTACAGCGAGCTGAAGGAACAGCATCGATCTGGAACAGAGTTCTCCAAAAGCCGCCGGCGTGCAGACAGCACGGAGGGAAGGATAGAGACACCGAGCAAAGAACAGAGTGCTGTTCTGACCCAGGAACTAAAAACCGACAGTGCGTGGTCTGCTAAGGACAATCTCACCTATGAGACCTGGGTATTTTTAAGAGGTATGGCACAGGGAGTAAGACAGAGACCCACCTTCACACACTCCGTTCCTCAGTTGGTAGCCACTGGGACATGACATCTGCTTCTCGCACATGAAGGCCCCCACCGTGTTGACGCAGCGCTCGTGGTGCTGGCAGGTGTGTGTGTTGGTCACACACTCGTTGAGATCTGGAGGAGGGAGAGGGAGGTACGCGTCAGCGCCTCGTTTAGGGCGGACGGGCTCCCGTCAGAGCGGCACGATAACAGGCTGACGAGCGACAACCGGGGGCCAAGCACTGTGCGAACTACCCCCCCCCCCCACTTCTGCTCATACACACCCCACTGCAAACAGCCCGCCCCTGGGCACACACCCGCCATCGCGACAAGCAAGCGGAGCTGCGGGCAGACAGGTGGATCACAGCATACATACACACGCACAGGTTCACCTGACATGCAGGACTAGAGTGGATGAGGTGTGACCCGCCCTCACCCGAGAGTCAGCAGTCCCCGTTGTGGTATCGACCAAAATCCAAAACTTTAGGGGGTGGGGGGGTGTTTGGGGTTGGGAGGGGAATTAAGGATTAAGGGCAGTAACTTTGGGAAAGGTGGGAATAAATGAGTCCAACCAAGGCTGGGAAGACAGAGAGAGACTAAGAGAGAGGGATGCAAGCATAGAGAAAGAGGTGGAGCTAAAGGAGAGCATGCAAAGAGAGGAAGGAAGGAAGGAGAGAGTACAGGGTGAGAAAAAAAGACAAGGAGAGAGACAGTACAGAGAGAGGAGAGAGACTACAGAGAGAGGAGAGAGAAAGAGAGAATGAGAGAGACAGTACAGAGAGAGACAGTACAGAGAGAGAGTACAGAGAGAGGAGAGAGACTACAGAGAGAGGAGAGAAAGAGAAGGAGAGAGACAGTACAGGGAGAGACTACAGAGAAAGACGAGAGAGACAGTACAGAGAGAGACAGTACAGAAAGAGTAGAGAGACAGTACAGAGAGAGGAGAGAGACTACAGCGAGAGGAGAGAAAGAAGGAGAGAGACAGTACAGAGAGAGACAGTACAGAGAAAGACGAGAGACAGTACAGAGTGAGACAGAAGGAGAGAGACAGTACAGAGAGAGGAGAGAGAATACAGAGAGAGGAGAGAGACTACCAAGAGAGGAGAGAGAAAGAGAGAAGAAGAGAGACAGTACAGAGAGAGACAGTACAGAGAAAGACGAGAGGGACAGTACAGAGAGAGGAGAGAGACTACAGAGAGAGGAGAGAGAAAGAGAGAATGAGAGAGAGTACAGAGAGAGACAGTCTACAGAGAAAGACAAGGAGAGAGACAGTACAGAGAGTCTACAGAGAAAGACAAGGAGAGACAGTACAGAGAGAGGAGAGCGACTACAGAGAGAGGAGAGAGAAAGAGAAGAAGAGACACAGTACAGAGAGAGACAGTACAGAGAAAGACGAGAGACAGTACAGAGTGAGACAGTACAGAGAGAGAGTCTACAGAGAAAGACAGAAGGAGAGAGACAGTACAGAGAGAGGAGAGAGAAAGAATGAGAGAGACAGTACAGAGAGAGACAGTACAGACAGAGGAGAGAAAGAGAAGGAGAGAGACAGTACAGGGAGAGGAGAGAGACTACAGAGAGAGGAGAGAGACAATACAGAGAGAGACAGTACAGAGAGAGTAGAGAGACAGTACAGAGAGAGACAGTCTACAAAGAAAGACAGAAGGAGAGAGACAGTACAGAGAGAGACAGTACAGAGAGAGTAGAGAGACAGTACAGAGAGAGACAGTACAGAGAAAGACGAGAGACAGTACAGAGAGAGACAGTACAGAGAGAGTAGAGAGACAGTACAGAGAGAAAGAGAATGAGAGAGTACAGAGAGACAGTCTACAGAGAAAGACAAGGAGAGAGACAGTACAGAGAGAGAGTCTATAGAGAAAGACAAGGAGAGAGACAGTAGAGAGAGAGTCTACAGAGAAAGACAAGGAGAGAGACAGTACAGAGAGAGACAGTACAGAGAGAGGAGAAAGGAGAGAGACTACAGAGAGAGTAGAGAGACAGTACAGAGAGAGACAGTCTACAGAGAAAGACAAGGAGAGAGACAGTACAGAGAGAGGAGAGAGACAGTACAGAGAGAGATAGTACAGAGAGAGACAGTCTGCAGAGAAAGACAAGGAGAAAGACAGTACAGAGAGAGGAGAGAGAAAGAGAGAAGGAGAGAGAGTACAGAGAAAGACAGTACAGAGAGAGACAGTACAGAGAGAGGAGAGAGACAGTACAGAGAGAGACAGTCTACAAAGAAAGACAGAAGGAGAGAGACAGTACAGAGAGAGACAGTACAGAGAGAGTAGAGAGACAGTACAGAGAGAGACAGTCTGCAGAGAAAGACAAGGAGAAAGACAGTACAGAGAGAGGAGAGAGAAAGAGAAAAGGAGAGAGACAGTACAGAGAAAGACAGTACAGAGAGAGACAGTCTACAAAGAAAGACAGAAGGAGAGAGACAGTACAGAGAGAGACAGTACAGAGAGAGGAGAGAGACAGTACAGAGAGAGACAGTCTGCAGAGAAAGACAAGGAGAAAGACAGTACAGAGAGAGGAGAGAGAAAGAGAAAAGGAGAGAGACAGTACAGAGAAAGACAGTACAGAGAGAGACAGTCTACAAAGAAAGACAGAAGGAGAGAGACAGTACAGAGAGAGGAGAGAGAAAGACAGAAGAAGGCAAAGGTAATTGCTTCAACCTTGACGATGATGGCTTGATGAGCCAAACACAGAACTCAACACTGTCGTACTGCTGCTGAAGAAAATCATTTTAATGTGTCTGTGTCTGGGTGTGTGTGTGTGTGGGTGTGTGTGCGTGTGCGGGTGTGTGTGCGTGTGCGGGTGTGTGTGCTGGGCTTGCTGAGATTGTTTGTCTCTCTCTTGGCTGTGTGTACCATGGGGAGGAAGTGTAAGAGGAGTGTTATCAGCGTGGCACAACACCAGCACGAGGAAACATCCGTTTACAACATCAGGAATGAGCGGAGAATCACATCCGAGGAAGACAGCACTGAGGCTGAGATGAAGTCCCCTCCCACGGGTCATCAGGGAAAGGTCACAGAGCCGGGACTGTGTGTGTGTGTGTGTGTGTGTGTGTCCGTGGCTGCCATCCAGCACTAAAGTTCATACTGTTCATGGTGGTCCGGAGGGAGGGGCTTATATCAGACCCACCCATTCAAGAGGAACTTCAGCAAAAGATCAGGTAGGGCCACAACTCTCTAAAGCGCGGACAGCGTCCCCGCACGAAGGCGCGGTAGGAACGGGACGCGGGTAACAGGAAGAGGAGTTTAGAACAGCAGGAGAAATCCGTGTATCCGAGCTGCACCCCCCCCCCGAGGCTGTTCTTTCTCCTGAACACCATCCAAACTGATCCTGGAGCAGCAGGCCTCAGAGGGACAGTGCTGGGCACAATATGTGCGTTGTAACATCCCTCCGAAGTGAACAGATGGCTGAAAGACAGAAGAAACTATGGGTGCTTTTTTGTGCATTTTTGTGTTTGTGTGTGAGAGAGAGAGACAGACAGAGAGAGAGAGACAGAGAGTAAGAGTTTTTGGTGCTCAAATGCAACTTCCTACTATTTTGTTCTTCTGAAATATGAGCACATCCAAGAAAATTAGACAATTATTTTCTATTCAGAAACAGAAACAGCCTTCAGATCAAAGCAGAGTTGCACTCTTCGCCTGCCCTCCTCTGCCTCGCGCAAGCGCTGGTTCTGTTTAAATACCATCTGCTCCGTGCCTTTCCGGCCCTGAAGAATTTAGAGCTTAGATCACAGAACTTGTGCACTGCAAAGCCTCGCTTTCGACGGCTCCTGACGGACATGTTTATTTTCTCAGGTTACCAGGGCGGTGGTTGCTGGGCTGTGGGGGCTCAGGGGAGCCTGGGATATTTCCAGTGAGTCATAGGGCGCGTAGGGCGGGGGTCCAGGGAGACACCCTTAGTTCAGACCCCCTCCTATAGACGTGCTCCGCGCTCTTTTCCTGAAAGACCAACCTCCAACTTTCCCTCTCTTCATATAGTTCTGAAAAAAAAAAAAACTCTCCCTCAAACGCTTCTCTCCCCAAACCACAACCCCCCACACCCGCCCGCTCTGAGTAACCCGGCAGCTATCTCTCTCTCTCTCTCTCTCTCTCTCTCTCTCTCTCTCTCTAGTGCAAAGGCAGCTCCACCCAGCCTCCACCCCATCTCCACAACCACCTCTCTCCCGCTGCATTCGTGCTGGGGGGGGGGCTTGGTTAGCATCGGGCGCGGGAGGAGACACATGCGGTGAGGATTACATGGCACGAACGGTATTCCTCCGTCGGAACCCAACACAGCCGGAATCGCGCAGACGGCAGTGAGGAAGCAAGCCTGGCTCTCCGGTTAGCAAAGCCAGCTCCGGTTTGCCAGTCGGATTTATTTCCTAGTATTTGTTTTCTTACGAGAATGTCCTGGTCAAAGCACTCTGAGATGAGCTCAGTGTATTTTATGTCCGGCAGCTAATTAGTAAAGACTGACTGATCACTCTGGTCAAATAGCCACCGCATTCTGACATCATATATAAGTTTGGGTCATTTTACAACTAATATAATTGGTGTTCAAGAAAAAATATACTTAAAAACGCACTTATGAGCTATTCCTCAATGAAAGGTACAGGTCTGCCTGGTGTTTAGTTTAGGACCAGTTACCCTCAACCAGAGAACTGGTTTTTAACAGACTTCGACATTCTGGCTCCTCAGTGGCCTGTGGCTCAGTGATGGGAACGTGGAAGCCGAGATGAGACGCGCGGAACAAGGCACGCATGGGACGTTTAAGGAATGACACTAATCCATTGGACTCTGTAATTGCTCGGGGTCTGTGTCTGTGTGTGTGTGTGTGTGTGTGTTTGTTTTTGTGTATGGGTAACAGTACAGGATCTGGCAAACCAGAGCGCAGCATCACAGAGGTGCAGTAGAGAATAAGTGCAACAGTGTTGTGACACTGCACCATCTTACCCACACACCCTTCGTTGTGGTTGTGTATAAAGCCCACGTCACACCTGTCATTCAGACGTGCACACTGGTAGGAGCCCTCTGTGTTCACACACACCTCCTCCATCGAGCACTTGTGTGTGTCCCTGCTGCACTCATCCACGTCTATGGTACACACACACACACACACACACACACACACACACACACACACACACACACACACACACACACAAACAAACACATATACACACACACACAAACACACACATGCACACACGCACACATACACACACACACACACACAAACACACACACACAAACACACACACGCACACACACAAACACACACACACACACACACATATACACACACAAACACACACACACACACACTCACACACACACACACAAACACATATACACACATATACAAACACACACACACACACACACACACATACATATATATATATATACATACACACTGGCATGCACACAATCATACACACCACCGTTTTCACTCTGTACAGTAAAAACACATTTTAGGTTCTTGGCTCAGACATTCCTGCGATGTCCTTCCGAGGGTTGGAAGGTGAGGTCGTATTAAAAGTTAATTAAGCTCAGCCTGGCGGGTATCTTCTTCAATAAGGCCACAAACTGACTGGCATTTCCTTGTGGTGGAGTGTGTATCTCTTATTCCGTAGAAGCATTGCGCATAATCTGCATCATGCGAATGCGCTATATGAAACACATGCTTGAGACAAAGACTGCAGTGGTCTGGGCTTTCCAGGGCTTTGTGTTCTGAGGGCCCATACCAGTTGGGTGAAACCTAACCTGAGAACACAGCAGAGACGTTTCTCCTCGTCGGTTTCTTCCACACTGTGACTAACATATCTGGCTCTTAATGCAGGCTGTCGAAAAACCTGCTGTTTGTTTTGGTTCAGGACAAATCAATCTCACGGCCCACCCGCAATTCCAACATATGGGAACACTTCGGGCGGAAAGAAAGTGAAAGAAACGAGAGAGAGAGAGAGAGAGAGAGAGAGAGAGAGAGCAGGAAAGGAACACCCTCATCAAATAGTGTTGATTTTTAAGCTCAAGCTGCCTTTTTCAGCCGAATTCAGGCAGACACGCAAAACGTGCGCTGCTCAGAAGAAGGAGACTCATTCAGGTTTCGCCTCGAGGCGGCTCGTGTTTTATTCAGACCCAGAGCGCGCTGCCAGTCTGCCTGTGAAGGAGGAGCTATTCTGAACCAGCGCGCGGCCGCTGAAAGCCCTGCCTCGGCACTCGACGCCGAATATCGTTCGCTCGAGGGCTTCTGAATGGGTCCGATCGCGGCGCCATAACGCGCGCTTTTAAAGCGCCGCCTTTCACGAGCCCCGGCTAGGCTCTCTCGAACAAAGACGCAAGTGCGCAGGCAGCTGCGGTCCTTGGAAATGTCGGAGCCGAGTTGCACTGGAGCGCCGTAAATCAAGGCCAGAGAGCTGAGCCGCTGCAGACGCGAGACCGCCGCGCATCCGACTGCAGGTAGGGTATTTCTACACATCTCCCGTGCATACTGTAAAACCGGCAGAATTAAAACACATCTATTTGGTTCCTTAGTTGCGAATGTAACCTTGTCCTGAAGCAGAAAGGACGCCCTGTTGGGGCAAACCTGAGCAAGGCCACAGAAAAATGGAAAAAGTGTGTGAGCGACTGATGAGGAGAGGCGTGATGGAGGGGGAGAGGGCTGGTCACTGTTTGTCAGCGCAGTCGAGCTCAAGTTAATTGGCTACGGAGCAGATCAGCAGGAGGCTGTGGGATTCACAGGTGAGACCCGAATGTGTGTCATGAAGCACCTTTCCACTTTAATCCTGATTCTTGGTGAGTGACATCCTGCAATATGACTTAATAAGAGAAATGATTCATCCCTGACTTTAGGTTGTGTTTCACCAATGTGTGTGTGTGTGTGTGTGTGTGTGTGTGTGTGCAGATATGATGTGAGTTAGGGAGGACGTGTGCACCACCGACTGAGCGGGGGTGTGGCCCAGGTGCCAGTTTACCTTCACACGTGTGTCCGTCAGCCTTCAGTGAGTACCCAAGGAAACAGGAACAGCGAGGCAGCCCTCGGACCACGGCACAGCGTTGTGAGCACGGCCCACCTCCTGTGGACAATACACAAGCCTCAACCGACTCATCTCCCCGTGCCTCTGCTGGCTTGACTTTGAAAGGAAAGAAGCTTGCAAAGGCAAACAAACATTAAATGACTTTTGCTGGGTTTGCTATTCAGATAAAACCGATAAAACGAGTTTATTTGGCTACACTGGTCAGTGATTTACCCCGTGCAGTGAACGATGTAAACGTAGTCAAGGTTGCAGGTTTCCAGAGAAACGGGATATTTCCAACAACACTTTGCTTGCACAGTTGATGAAGCACCTTTGTCCGAAATGTCTTGTTTCTCTGGAAACCTGGAAATCCCAGCACTGTATGTTGTCCACGGCACTGCGATTTTGACTAAACCTTTCACTCTCTATCTATCTATCTATCTATCTATCTATCTATCTATCTATCTATCTATCTATCTATCTATCTATCTAATATATATATATATATATATATATATATATATATATATATATATATATATATATACACACACACACACACACACACACACACACACACACACACACACACATACATACACACACACACACATACACAGTGCTGAGATGTTATTCCCCACAGATATATAGACTGTATATATAGTCTATGAAACAGACAGCGAAAGCACTGAGCAAGTGGTGAGGACGTGGCTTAAAGTGGTGAGGGCGTGGCTTAAAGTAGTGGGGCGTGGCTTAAAGTGTTGTGGGTGTGGCTTAAATTCTGGATCTAAAAGCCTGATGTAGACAAGCAAAAGCCCTACGCTTCCGGAAGCTTCAGCATGGCCCTTAGGCCCCGACACAGCCCAGAGCCCAGAGAAGCCGGAATGGGACTCGGCAGATGATGGGTTGGCCAGATGCGTCCGGCTCAGACAAAGAGAGGGAGAGGCAGAGAGAGGACACTGCTAGGCATAGACATCATTCTCTCGTTTCATTTTACACTGCCTCCTCTTCTCATGGGTCCACCCTGAATGGGAGGTTTGGCCAATGCCTACAGGAAACGGCAGAACGTGTGGTGTGAGCTGAGCCCTGACATTTACTCCAGCACACTCTCCGGTGAGCGCCGCCTAAAGCCTGCCTGAGTTCAGCGAGACGTGAATAAAATAAGGTTGAGCGTATATTAAAATAGCATGCCGTCCATATCATCAGCTCATTAGCGCGTCAGTGAGATCACGTAATAAGCATGCAGCTTCTTAATGAGCTTCTTAATGTATCTCCTCGTTTCAACCACTAGGTAATAATTCCTCTGAACATCTGTGTGTAGATTCTGTCTGAATTTCAAAAGGTCAAATATTGCTGGTAGGAATAAGAGCTGGTTCGATCTGAGACTTGGACCAAGCCCCGTGTGCCTGGAAATGGAAACGGATGCTCAGGCAAAGCCCTGGAGTTTGGAAACACCTACCCAAATGCACGAATGTCCTGTAGAGGGTGTGTGATTGGTGGGGACAGGTTGTGTGGTTGCTAGAGAGATTGTGTGCTAGTGAGAGAAGGGATGTGGGATTGGTTAGGTTTTGGTGACGGGGTGTGGTTAGTTTAAAGTGGGTGTGGTTGGTAGCAAGCGGTGTGGCTGTGAGACAGGTGTTGTGGGACAGGCGTGGTTGTGCGGTGGGAATATGGTTAGAGTGAATGGGGGGGTAGTTTGGATGCAGAGAGGGGGTGTAGCTAGTGTGAAGGGGGTGTGGCTGTGGGGAGGTCATGTGGCAGAGAGACACGGTACAGGCCCCTGGAGATAATGTTGGGAAGCCCTATAGCTGTGCTGTGCTTTGGGTGGGGAACTGGAAAACGAGTGGAACATACTACACATTCTCCAGAACCCTTGCGTATTAGCCTGTTAGATATTCCAGGAGGTCACGAGAAGATGGAAATAGAAAAACTACAGCAGCAAGAAAAGAGCAAACGCGTCGTCCCGTATTGCCGCGCATGTAGGTTTCACGAGAATCAGAGCATTCTGTGTGTATGCTTGCGTAAGAAACAACGCAGCATGGTGGTGTGTATGTGGAGCATACCTGCACATGGGTCATGTGGGGGGGGGGTTCGTGTGAGTGTCTCCAGCTGAGACGTGGCCAGTGTAAACAGCCTGTCCTCCTCCCGCACGCGGTTGTCTTCCTCTGGATTCTCTGAGAGAAGAAAGACAAATAACAAAAGCTGCCTGACAGAGCCGGGCTGTCCCTCACCTTCTCGGGAAGGACTCCGCACCTCAGCGATGCATGCGAGAAGGGTTCAACTCTAGAAAACTCACGGAAACCAACATTTCTGGAATTTTGGAAACGGTTTCTCCCGTCCTCCAGATTCCTGCTTCATTATAGACACAAGATCATTAGTTGCGTATTTGCAGTTTCGGTGACCATGGGACAATCCCTGCAGAATGTCGCCAATGTCACCAACACTGGGAAAACAGCATTGGCACGTTGCAATAATTTCATCAAGCAGTCAAGAGATTCATTCTCAACGTTATCGCCAGGGAAACGGGGACAAATAAACAAACACTGGAACCAGTGGACAGGGCAGAACAATCTACCCTTGGTGGCAGACCCCTTATCGTGGGTGCGATTAACTATTTGTGTGCTTCATAATGAACCAGAGTCAACAGTTTAATCTACTAGCCGACAGCAAGGCAGCTAATCTGCACGTTTAGCCACATGGCTATTATGCAGGGTATTATGAACACACACAATGGCGTCTAAAGTCAAGCCAGACACTCATTCAGTGTCCGAGAATTGAAAACGAATGAAAACATTCTCAGCATGTGCTCCATGTGACGGTTTCTCGTTGTGAAAACACTCGCTGTCTTCTGAACGCGTATGCACGTTCTTGGGCTGGCTCGCATCCCTCGGGCATCTGGGGTATCGCGTAAGGTAAGACAAACCCACAACACTGCTCTGCGGGTTGTTCTGGTGGTTCTGATCTGCTCCGACAGGTCGTGGAGGTGGCACGGCATGGAATACCTCTCTCTCCGTGAAGGGGAGCGGCGATATACCATGCCTGCACTACTCATGGTGCTTGGGAAATGCAAACGGTGGCTGAACTGAGCGAACCGCAAAGGAGAGGTTCTCGCCTCCTGTCATGGGAATGAGGGATGGAGTAACGGTCCGAGCTTGAACGGAGCTTCGCAGAAACAGTGTCCGGGAGACGGAAACCAAGGATAACCTCTCTGGTCTCCACGCTGCTGCTGGCTTGTGAAATTCCAATCTTAATGGCCTTTTTTTGTGGTTTTCACCATCAGCAGCACAGCAGTAAGTGAGAAGCTCTGCAGGCTAACACCGGGCACGTACCGAGGACACACGCGTGCCCGTCCTGCTGTAGCACATATCCAGGGTGGCAGGCGCATCTGTACGAGCCCGCGGTGCTAATGCACCTGTGATGGCATGGCTGGCGCTCATGCCGCTGACACTCGTCCACAGCCTCGGGTTTCTCTACGGAGTTGGCCACAAGCTCAGAGTCCTCAACAGACAGAGG
>NC_137518.1:3062500-3090000 GCF_041902795.1 Electrophorus electricus
TTTAATTTCAATAATCTTTCAAACCCCCTCCCCCCGACACACAGCCTACCCCACCCCTTAACACCCTCCACCACACTACCCCACACACACAGCCTACCCCACCCCTTAACACCCTACCCCACACTACCCCACCCCTTAACACCCTACCCCACACTACCCCACCCCTTAACACCCTAGCCCACACTACCCCACCCCTTAACACCCTACCCCACACTACCCAAAGCTCAACAAACTAAGTCAAAAAAAATTTAAAAGGAAGAAAAAAAAGAAACATTTGGTAATTATTCACATTTATTCTCATATCAGTTTGAATAATTCATCTCTCTGTGGGAGTGAGAGGGCCTGAATCTAATTACTGTGACAAAATCAACTCACTGAAAAGAAGCGCGGCGAAAAAACCTATCGATGAAAATAAAAATAAATCTTGGCATTCACGAGTGGCTGACATGCTGTGAATCGGCTAAATGAATGTTACAGGCTTGGGCGTAATTGCGGTTTAGAAGTGTGAGCTGTCTGTTTATGAGCATCAGAGCATGAAAATTCAGAGTCAGGTCACTGCTGGCAGACCTCTAGCTCTTCTGTGCTGTTACTGGGTCACCAGCAGGCGAGGACACACTCCAGTACTGTGGCGGGGCTGGTCTGTGTGTGCCAGGCAGCTCCCGAAGTGAGATGAGTCTCTGCAGAAATGCGGTGTCACGTGGCGATGCAGCAGACCAGTGCAGGCTTTGTTTGTTGCTGCACAAACGCGCAGCAGGGGTCACGACTTGGGCGGGGGGTTCCAACATGAGTGGGTACCACCAGAGTAACAACAGCACACGCGAACGGTTCAGCGCTGAAAGTGTACGCTCACATCACAGACGTCACCTCCGGGCAAACCAGCTACCGTTTGCGTTAACTCTGCCTCCAGGCACGAAGACGTTTCAAAATCCGGTAAGGATCGCCCCGGCGGTTTATCGAGCGAGGTCTCTGATGACTAGAATACTTGTGTTGTTCTGCCATCTTTAGTCTGAAACGAAGCTATCCTTAAATATCCTTTTCCCAGCGCAGGCAAACAAGGGATGAATCTGCACGACTCCGTGGGAGCGGCTCCGGTGTGTAACGGCCGAGAGCCGATCTCGATCTCCCGAAGCCTGACTTTCAAATGGCGGCGTAAACACTCATTAACTAAGCGCCTCCAAAGACGATGGGAGACAGGGAACCTGTAACAGCTGCCTGGGTGGCATCAAGGCCGCTGAAACGCTCCCCGGGTGGAAACGGGCCTGCTGGCGTCAGAGCGGACGGCCCCTCAGCCTCTCCACTTCATGACTGATGCTCCTTTTTTTCCCTCCGTGCAAGTGTTGGCGGTTTTGATTTGTTTATTTCTTCCAGGGCGAATGCGAATGAGCTGATCTCAAACCCGACTCCGCCGAAGTCATTTTTACGAGACTGTAAACGCTGGAACGCTTGAGTAGTGGTTTGGGAAAAAAGAACGGGCGGAACAGTGTCTCTTTCTCTGCGCCGCCACGCTCCCGGTGAAGGATATCTCCCTACACAGCAAACGTTAGACTGGTTGTCACGGCTACTGTGTGACAAATAAACAGGGGGGGGGGGGGGCACTTCCTGAAACTGCAGCGCACAGCAGAGATCGGGAACGGTTACTACTGCACAGCATTATTTAGATGTTAGATGCAATTCCATCTACAGACTGACAGGAGAGAGGGGTGGGGTGGGGTTACTCCTCTGCCACCTGCTAAAACGCAGAGCCACCTGGAACGCCGTTGAACAACCATTTATTTAAGTGAAAGTGCTTAAACAAGCTTCCCAGAATGCTCGGCGCCGTGCATAACCCCAGGTCTCCGAGACCACTGTTGTTTAAAAGAGAAGCCGTGGCTCCCTCAGCGTGATTGGCAGAAACAAAGCCCTGGAGGTGTGACCTGCTCCGCAGTTCCACGGCCCACACAGGGAAAGCCCTGAGCCGGACGAGCCCACGCAGACGAAGCCAACCAGCTCGAAAGGGAAAGAGGAATAACTACCGTTTACACCACTGGGAATCTCTTTGTAAAAATATTCGTCAGAGGTAATTGCTCTTAGGCTAAACCTTAGTACAGCCCTCCTGCATGTCATAATCTCAAAACAAATATGCAACAGATTGCAAATACTTTATAAAATCCTGACTTTGGGAATGTACTGTATTGTCAACATGCGGCATATATTAGGTCGTCAGGTTTTCATATGAATTTTACTGTTAGGATGATTTCTACTGTTAGCCTTTCCAAGGCCTTGTCTTACAGCAAGCAGACTGGGGCTGGTCATGTGACCTACGGGGCTGCTGAGTGGGTCACTGCAGGGCACTCTGGGTTGTAGCACATGGCACCGCGCTGCCGATATACGACACTGTCAGGTCCTCGTCTGTGAGGTCAGCGCATGGTTTGGCATGTAGCAGGGAGAGATTTCAAACGGTCTGCTGCTCTCGCGCCAGCGCGCCACAATACGACCCACACCGCGCGTGCGACTGAACGGGGCTCCGACTAACTGGGCAGAAAGGTCGAAAAGCAGAGAGCTTGTAGGTGAGGGGTGGTGAGCAGTGGGATATCCACAGCTGACGTCCCAAAAGCCAGAATGTGTTCAGCGAGCGGCGCTTCATCCAGTGGATTTCCACCAAACTGACACACCCCCCCCGGCGGCCCTGAGCAGATTCTCTGTGACTATAATGCAGCGCAGTGGCAGTGGATCTTTCGTGCGTCCGAGTGGAGACAGCGTGGCGTTAAACGCTCACATGACCCAACGGATTCCCTGGACTTAGCTGGGGTCCCCTGGAGGCTCATTTGCAGAGCAGATGAGTGCGAAACAAAGCATTTTCAAAGAAAAACAACAGATCCTTAAAGTGATGAGATCAAAAGTACGACTGGAGGGGTTATGAATATCAATGTTTCATGTATGTGGGTGTAGATGTGTGTTTTAACCCGGTAAAATGGGGAGAATTTTGGCACTGGTCTCTTTGTACCACAACACATTTTAAACACTCATGCTTCGAACAAAAAGGTGACTAGACAAATTTAAGAGGGTAAAATGTTTTTATTTTCTTGGTGGGGGGTGTACTTATCAAAAAAACCCGAAACAAAACAAGAACCTCGTTAAGCTTTTTCAGTTTGGTCAGAATACCATTGCATAGCTTGCTGGAGTCGTGCGGTAATGTGATCTTTCGGAGATGGGAAGTTTATTGACTGTCACTGCCATGTTCTTGGACTAGCGTGACCCTGTTAACCAGTCCCTCTTCAGAGTGTGAGTGTGCACTCCTGAGAACAGACCAGTATCATGCATGAGGTCGTCTCTCAGCAACAGATGGGAATAAAACTCAAGGCACGTATTCAGTTTGAGTTTAACCTCTGGCTGCATACCAACAGCATATGAAATGTATGATTTTTGGAATGTCGTCCCAAGGGAAATTGGGACAGAATTTACAAAGTTAATACAACAAAGGCAAAAAAAAGCAAAAAACAAAGAAAAAATCACAGAATATTGCATGATAAAGCACAATAAGTCATAAATGGATATTTCCGTGTCTTCTCAAGATAATGCAATTAAATGCAGTTTAACGAACACAGTTCTTTATCAGTTCAGAATGCAGTCATTATGAACACTGCCTGGGGAAAAATATTCACCCCCATCCATGAAATCAGTCAGCAATCGATTCTGATTGGTCGTCGTTTCATCACCTCTGACCCCTGGGTAAAGGCAGGGTGATAAGTCAGCAGGAACCGACACTCAGGAAACCCCACGTTCACCTCAGGTTTCGAGAAACCAAAGCAGCATGTTCTGAAAGACCAGGAACACCAGACAACGACCCAGAAGTGACGAAACAGGGCAGTGTGCTATCAAGCAAAAACGTCCTCCTGCGAGACTGTAGTCTGCGAACACGGGTTACGGCCTCGCAGATCCGGCCTTAGCAGTGACAAATGGATCTCCACGCGCTAACGCACAGCCAATCCCAGCAAACAAACGTCCTGTGGACTGCATTATTCTGACTAAAGGTGACAGAGGGGTTTTAATGGTTTGCTATATTTCCAAATGCAATTTAGCGAAACGGGTCTGCTGCGCACTTCTCCGCGTCCGAGCAGGACACTCGAAACCTTGCATTTGATAAACCGAACCTCTCGGTTCGTTGCTCTGAACGAGGGCTCGAAGGTTTTTCATTTCAAATGAGCGAGCCAAATTGTCCTTTGTCCAAGAATGAAAATCGATTTTTTAATTTTTTTTTAAACAACAAATTAGCAGACCTCCCAAAATTACAGCTCGTATGCTGCCTGGTCCACAAATGCGGATGTGAAAAAGAATAAGGACAACTTGGGCTTTTGCAGCTCAGCCGCAAAACTTTAAAAGACAGTGTGTCATACAAAACGGAATAATATCAAAGAAAAATGCAGAACAAATACCACAAAGGGCAAGGCAGTATATACAAGACTGGTGTGGAAGTAACAAGCCACAGTGGTAGTTGGCTCTTGTCGGTCTTTAATCCGTTTTGGCTGGTTTCAACACTGCCTTTCCTTTCTCTAGTTACCAATCCGTCTGTCTTCACCTGTTGACATCCACGCTCCGAAACGAGCTGTCCGTCACAGCGCTTCCTGTGTAAGCATTCCGAATCCTCTTTTCTCATTATCCTGGTCTGATGCATCCCAGTTCAATTTGAATAAGACTCAACTTCTCAGTTCAACCAAATGAAATCCCTCAGCCATTCCCAACAGTGTTAATTAAGCCCACTACAGAACATAACTGATTAATTAGTGTTAATTAATACAGACACAAAACCTGTTTCCCACAGAAAAAGAACATTCCAGTTTTCTGTTTTAACCGCGTGCCGTGCCTTTGTTTTAAGTGACCCCCTGTATGCATCCGGTCTCCAGACTCCCATCAAGCCAATCACGTCTGGTAATCCATCACCGGCAGACGCATGTCGGCTCAGACACTGTACACGAGGACCCTCCTGGCAGAGAGGCTACGGAAGCCAGGGTGAGGATGTCTGGGTTTCATGCAACTGCTTTCATACTTCAAAGCATATGACATCCACAGCTGTAGTTTCCCATCCTCCCTAATTTCAAACTAAACCTTTGTCTCTTGCCAGGTACATCATCAAAGCAAAAAATATTGTTTTGAAAGTTTGCTTAATAAGTAGATTCAGATGCCATAATCACGCTATTTGAACCATGTATGTAATGGTTCTTATAATAGCCGGCCAGGATATTTAATACAGTATTTTAGAATGTTATGCTCTGTATTGCTGTTGTTTTGGAGATGGAAGGACCCCATAGCCTCTCTGTCAAAGGGTCAGAAACTCTTGATCATGTTGTGCTTTGTTTCTTGGGACTGTCCACGTGTCGGCCGTCCTGCTGCTAGCAGGTCAGACGCAGCCGTTGGCTAAGCCGTCTGGAAGATCGCCAACGGCAGCTCACTCAGGAAACGCTACGGCGCGGACAGGGCTGTGGAGACGTGGACATGGGTCAGGATGATTGTACGCCAAGCTCCGGTTGTGGCACAGCTTACGTTTTCACAGCACACAGGATAAGTCACATCACTGGGGGAAACCAACGGGTTCGGGCGTGTTAGCCTCAACTTCTACTAAAAGGCTTATATGAGCTTTCTGAGGACAGAGATTAGACTTGGTGTTGTGATATCAGAGTTCTTTAATTGGGAACTTTGACTCCTAATAATTTCTTTCCAAACATCCCCTCCCAAACAAACTCTCCCTCTCTCATTCCCTCTCTCTCTCTCTGTTTCTCTGCATTGCAGCGAGATCTTTCTTGAGACTGCTATTGTTTCACATATTTATAAAAGATCTATATCTTAATGCCCTGAGAAACACAAGCGTGCTTGTTGATTGAAGAGCACATTCCTAGTAGCAGTCAAAGCCCTTAATGAGCACCTCCCCATTATAACTCTCCCAAACGGGGCTTCTCGCCCAGTAAACCAGGGGCTTCAGAGAGCAGCAAGCACTTAACAAGGCTGCCTGTGTTCTCTGTGAGTAAACAAGCAACAGGGCTAATGGCGTCAGGACAATAGGTGGAAGGCGCTTGGCTATTCATCTTACTGTACTTGGAGATAAGCTGAGAGACTCCGGTGGGTCAAAGGACAGAACAGAAACCAGTTATGTGGTTGGTGTAGTTTAGTTGGGGACTGGGGTTCAGTCCGTCTGATCGTCTGGTCAAATGCACCATGTTATGCCAGTAAGAGTCCTGCTCTGGTTAAGGGCATCTGGCAAATGTCATAAGCGAGGTCTCCAGAGTTATGGCAAGTGTGAGTTGAGTTATTAATCTTGGTTAATAAAGACAGCACATTTGAGCCTGGACACAGGCCTCTTTGTCTGCAATTTATTGGATTGTGTAAACTGTAATTCATCTAAACGCTAAGAGAACAGCCAGCATGAGACAAGGAGCGCAACACAACACACATTCGTGTGCTTCATTGTGTGTCTGCAGCATATAACTAGGAATTATTTTCATTTGGCCATAAGACTAATTTGAACTTGTTAACCTTTTAATCACGGCCTTTCGTGGTTAGCTAGTTGTAGAGCAAATCATTATTTCTACCATCACTGCACAGCTTTAATTACGAGCAAACCCATCCACAGGGCAACTTATATTCTCAATGTAATAAGAAATATTCAAATCATATTTTGTTGCCTCAATTTACACATGTATGACTATTCAGAAGCAGCAATGTGACAGAAAATAGAAAAAAATGAAATGACAGGGTGTTGAGGATTGCGACCCAATATGACTGGTGTGCTTAGATATCCATGCATAAAAGCTGTACATATGAGCTGGCCTACCCTGGGCTGGGATATCCACACATAGGAGCCGCAGAAATAGGTCACTACAAAGTTAAGCTATCAGCTGAGATGAGAGAATTATTCCACCAGCTCCTATTTCCGAGAGAGACTGGACAAACTAGGAGGACATTCTGAGCGGAGAGGCAACGAAACGCAATAATATTCCACAACTTCTCAAGAAGGTAATACACCAAGTCTGCTTCTGGCCCAAAGCCAGCCATCCTGCCAGTGGGGCAGTGTTTCCCTTGGCCTCGGCTCAAGAGAATTTGCAACGTTTTCAAGGCCAGACAGCACGATTCAGTTGATTCTCTGTTGTTAGCGTACGGGTGTCCAGTCTAGGAGCACGGTGTTGCTGTCCAAGCAGTGACCCTGGGGCGAGAAGGAACCGGGGTGTCGTGCGTGTCGTACCTGCTTTCATGGTTAGAAGGGAAGGTGTTTCAGCACCTCAGGGCCCGCAATGGGACGGAGGCGTACTGCAGCTGGGGCGATGGTGGAGCGCCCAGACGCGGCGAAGAGCGAAGGAAGCCCTTCGTGTGATGTGCTGTTTTCACAACCATGTAAATCTGTCACAGGATGTAAACTGGTCTCACTGCCGCAGCTACGCAGAAGGCTTAGACGCTCCTTGCATGGGAGCACATTATCACAATATGAAGGCAATTCAACAGGTGATTAAACGCAGAAACCCGTTTTAAATTCAAATTGACCCCAGGCCAAACTCCCTTTCCCACCCAGTGAGGTCGACAGTGAGCTCAAGGCTGTGTGGAGCAGGCTGTCCAGGCCTGTCCAACATCAACCGTAATGTTGGAAATACAATACTACTCGAGACCGGACCACGGCAAGAGTCCAGAAATGGGGAGGGGGGGTGTATTTGAGAATAAACTGTGACAATCCTGCAATATTTGTCACGAGCAAGGAACCGCACTGCATCGACGCGGTGACTTAGACATGCTGCTTTGAACACGTATGTTTTCGAACGGACAGTGTCACTGTGCGCTGCGCTGGTGAACATAATATATGGGGTCCTTTTAAAGCCCTGAGGAAAGATATTTCATTATTTATACCCACATGATTCAACATAAGGGTCCATCTCATCCCCACTCTCTGAGAATAGACCTATAGTCACTTGCAGTAGAGGTTCTTGTAGCTCTAATAGTACATTTAGGTCTCACAGTACAGGTAGGCCTGCTAGTACAGGTACATACAATGGTACAGGTAGGTCTGATATTACAGGTAGACCTAAATGTACAAGTAGGTCTGATATTACAGATTAGTCTAATGATACTCTTAGGCCTTATAGTACAGGTAGGTCTGATAGCACGAGTAGGTCTAATACTGACATAATCACAACTGTTATCTGTGAAACACAGATTGCATCCAGGGTGACTAATACGACAACCAAAACAAATATCCTTGGTACAGATGTCAAAAGGGAACATTACCAATATTTTGTGGAAATATTCAACTGTTTCAAAGTTTCAAAAAGTGTCACAAATACATGTATCATGTAAGCGTTGCTCCATTTCATGCTTAGCTGCAAGCAGGTCCACCATACAGTAAAAAGCAGCATGTGTGCTTTTCTCCGGTAGTATGTTAACGGTTGCAGTGTGTTTGAACCTCCAAATGTACTATGCGGAAGCTTTAATCCTGTCCGGATCCCGAGGGCGCTCGGGACAGTTCCCTGTTCCCAGGACTGCCAAAAGTTTGCCTCACACATCAATCCGCGTCGACAGTTTCCCCATGGATTGGAGTCCAACTTTTCGGAAGAATCGTTCATCAGGGAGGCTTGACACACACCACTGTCCATGTCCTCCCCGAATAAATCTTCTTTTTCAGTTCTAATAAAAAGGAGGCAGCATGTTGCAATAAGGACAGTTTATCTTTCCATTTTGTGCATGGGTTTGGAAGTTTAAAATCACTAAATGAATGTCACTCATGCATGCTTAATGCAACCCAGTAGACACAGCACTGTCTGAGGTTGACACACTGTCCACATTTTATTTATTTATTTATTTATTTTTTTGCATAGAGCGAAAAAGTATCAAAGAATCTCTTTAAAATGTAGCGGTACGTGGGTGGCTTCATGTAAGGCATCTGATCACATGAACGGTAGAGCGCCCGTTTCTGCCGCCGTGCAAGCGGGTGAGTCACCTGAACAAACTGCCGAGTAGAAAAACTCAAACTGGCTCCTACCTGAATTCTGCAGTTCACGCCGCACTAAGTGCCAGGCTTGGGATAATCAGCTCTCCCAACGAAGCCCTCTCGTTATCATCTACGTACAGCAGGCCGTCTGTTACCTGCTTTTCACTTTAGTCTGTCAGTGGTGGCAGAACTGGAATGGTGTCTGAAAATGACTTATATTGTGTAAAATACTTTTCCCACAGTTAAGATGGCTCACAGAATCACTCTGCCATATCATGGTTACAGTAATGACGTATTGTTCGGCGTTAATTGTGGTTCAAAGAATCACTCTCTCATATCTTGGTCACAGTAATGACGTATTGTTCAGTGTTAATTGTGGTTCAAAGAACCAGTCTGTCATATCACGGTTACAGTAATGACGTATTGTTTGGCGTTAATTGTGGTTCAAAGAATCACTCTCTCATATCTTGGTCACAGTAATGACGTATTGTTCGGCGTTAATTGTGGTTCAAAGAACCAGTCTGTCATATCTGGGTTACAGTAATGACGTATTGTTCAGTGTTAATTGTGGTTCAAAGAACCAGTCTGTCGTCTCCTGTAACTTACAGTAATAACACGTGTCTTCCAAATGCAGGAAACAAGCTCTTACATGTTCTACCAGTTCATCATGTACTATTAATGTGAAATTGCGACCTCAGACTTGGTCCTCAATCATGTCCGTCATCCATGATTCACAAGGCATTGCTGACAAACTGGACATATCACCCAGAGCACTCTGTAGCTGGTGCAAATTCGGGGCATGTTTCTTGTGACCATACATGAGCGTAACGATAAACAGCTGGGCTGCCTTGCAGCATCTGTGTTATCAGTGCGATAAAAAGCTTTCTCCTCGCACTGCTATCTGACATATAGGAGGTGGAGAAGCTACCTGTCATGAGCCCCGAGTGCTGCTATTCTGAGAGAGCCCTTTGGTTGAGGCATAGCCCATTGCACACAACAGGATAACGAGAGTTCTCCTACTTATCTGGCCCAACACGGAATGTGCGTTCTGGGTCCAAGACACCCCTCAGCACTGACCTAGGGCAGTTCTCTCTCTCTCTAAAAACCCCTTGCAATCAAACCTTGACCACGAAGGGGAAATGTAGAACTGATCTTAAATCAGCATGCTACCTACACCAGACGTGCAGGGCCGGCACCTCCAGGTGCTCACACACAATTAGTTGACCTTTTCATCTAAATGAGATATACGACCGCGCAGCTGTAATGCTGAAATAATGGAAAGGCTGGCTCTGATTAGCTGAAATGCCAGACAGTAATTAAAAAAGCAGCAAACAGAGGACACACTGAATCGTCAGAGTGACACATTTTCGAAAGCTGTGTCAATACTGCATAGTTCTATTTGAGAAGGGATTAAACACAGAAACCACTCATTGTGTTCAGCAGCGTAGCACCTCAGAAAGAAAAAAAAAAACACAGGAAACTTGAGCTAACTTGATTTACGTCAGTGATGATATTTTCCACTGTTGGCAAGGGTTTATGGGTGTGAATCTAAATCCACCCTGATGCCACATTCTGTGTCATGTTCACAGTTTTATTTGGAAAAAGACAAAGTGCAGAGGTCCCCTCGCGCCCTCGCTGAACTGTTCCGTTAAACAGTTTCACAGATGCGGTTCGAGTCTAAACTAATTTCACGAGCTGATCGTATAAACGCTACTCAGGCACGCACCGCTTTGCAGCCTAGGGTGCAGTTACAAGTCTTGGCATCCTGTGCTAATAGAGTCTTAGAGCTCACTAGACGATACAAGGGTGCTTTGTTGCGCGAGGGATTGTGTTAATTTGTCTGGGAAGAGCGAGGAGGATGTGTTCAACGGGGAGGTGCGTTGTTGAATATTTGTGCTCGCCGATCCCACTGTCGAATGCTTGCGCTCGCTCTCAAATTTCCAGTAAAAAGTCAACAGGCGTTAAAGTGCCAAAATCAATTACGGAAGGCGAAAACGGTGTTCGCGCGTGCTGTGAAATCACAGCAAAGTGTTTTGCGGTAGAGGTGTCGTGTTAGCTGCGAAAGCAAGTCATCGCGGCCTTTGTGAGAAAGGCCCATTTTGATCGGCGACACTCTGCGCTCCGCAGCGTCGCCGTTGTAAGCGTGCAGCCACAGCTGTTAGTGGGATCAGGCTCGACTGTGGCGTGCCGTGCCTGGTCAACGTCAACCGTCGGTCAAAGCACATTAAAACCGATCTCGAGGTCCGAACAAGGCCCAGATGCACGTGCGTGGCTCGGAGCAGTTGTTAGGGAAAACAAAGCGCTTGTGTACTCACCCTCATGGCCTTTGGGAAAGGAGCCGAGGTGGTGTTCTTTCTCTTCCCTCTCCACCTCCTCCTCCGCTCCCACGTGGAATGGGCCCAGGGTCTTGTCCTCCAGTGGTTGGCTGGTTGGGCTGAATCTCATGGTAGGGGCCGTGGAGGACCCCGGCGTCCCTTCAATCTCGACCCTCCTCCACGCCGAACGGACGGGGCCTCTGCCCGAGTCGCTTTCCGTCTTGGCCTCTAAACTGCTAACGGTGGTTTCTTCCCATTTGTCATCCATCCGGTCGTCCTCGGGATTCCTGCCGCTGTCTGTGACATCGTTTGACGGCACCGTAGTCAAGGTCATACTGACCTCATCTCTGCGCCAGACGGAATCAGCTCCGGCATCCGGCTCGAGCGGCAGAGTCCGTTCTGCCCAAACACTGCGGTCGGTCGGGGGCCACGGTGCCGTGGCCTCTGTCTCCCATAGACGAGGTGGGGTTTGAGTTGTCGCTGCCGGAGAGGGCGTGAACGCGTCAGTGTATGCGATGTGCTCGTAGTCAGACCCGCCACTATCCGCGGTCTCTTTGGGAATGGCGAAGCCCTCAAACTCTGTGTTCTTTTCTTCTGGGACATTGTTGTCAGTGTTGACTTTATAAAGGCTAAAACTCTGGGTATCTCCGTGAACAGAGAATTCCTCGTTATCTGCATTCGCTCTGTAAATTGGAAATTGATCCTCATTTGTGCTGTCTTCGGAAATGTTTAACGCATCTTTTTTGAGGGTGTTGTTGTGAAACTCGTATCTTGTCCCACCAGTCGTTTCTTTACTGTCCAGGAGAGCCAAAATGGAGCCGTCTTGTAACGGAAACGGCTGCCTGTTTGGGGTCAGCTTGTGAACTCCGAATCTTTCTTTTAGCTCCTGCTTGGCACCCTCACGGAAAGCTCGACCAGCAGGAATGTTTTCTGCATGAGGTGCCGGAACAATGGAGGACCCCGTGGGAGAGACGAGGTCGCGCGAAGACGGCTCAAAGGAATCTGTAGTAGTGTAGTCGTAGTCATCTTCCTCCCCTTCTTCCTCTTCCTCCTCCTCATCACCAATGTGGGTTGGGCTCAGATTGAAAGGAGGCAGCTTGTCTGCGTGCAACAGTGCAAATGGTTTGGAGAAGGACCCTTGACGGTCGAGGACGTGCCGGATGGGATCACTGGTACCCCTCCAGGCTGGACTCTCCTCCGTGGAGGTGGTGAGCGTGGGTTTGTGGGTTCTCCGTGGGTCACAGTCAGGGATCGGGTAGCACATTAGTTTCCCGCCATCGTTGGGGCAGTGGCAGACTTGGCAGGGGTCCACGCGGAAGGAATGCCCGGCCTCGTACTGCTGCGCCATGTGGGTGCAGCCAATCCGCTTGCACTGCGCACACCCATCCGTGGGCTCCAAGACCTCAATGCAGTTAGCAGGCAGCTCCGGGCACGGAATGAAATGGCAGCCGATCCTTCCGCCCCCCTGCGGGCAAGAGCACTCCGTGCTTCCGAAATCTACGAAGTAGGACTCTCCCTCAGGCACTCGGCCATTCTGGAAGCCGGCGTGCATGCAGTCGTAGTACTGGTAGCCCTCGCAGCTGCAGCCGATCTGTAAGCAAGTGGGGCAGCAGACGTTGGTCTCCAGAAGCTGCTCGATACAGTTGTGAAGGACGGGGCAGTCCACCCCGGTGCAATCCTGCTGGCACAGACAGCCACTGATGCACAGCAGGAGCAGCAACCTCAGCAGGTCCATCCTGACCAGCCGCTTCCTGGTCAGCCTGGCGCTGACTTTGGAGGGTCTCGGCTGAGCTTTCTGCAGCCCGCAAAGAACGGGCGGAAGGTTGCCTCCTGTCCCAGAAACCACCGGTGGTCAGAAGAGCCTAGGGGAGAGTGAGAGAGAGAGAGAGAGATAGACAGAGAGAGAGAGATAAACAGAGAGAGAGAGACAGAGAGCGAGAGAGAGAGAGAGCTAGACAGAGTGAGAGAGATGGACAGCGAGATAGAGAGAGAGAGATAGACAGAGAGAGAGACAGAGAGTGATAGAGAGAGAGATGAACAGAGCAAGATAGACAGAGATAGAGAGATGAAGAGTGAGAGAGACAGAGACAGAGCAATATAGACAGAAAGAGAGAGTCAGAGAGAGAGAGTTGAACAGAGTGAGACAGAGAGCGAGATAAAGAGAATTGAACAGAGCAAGACAGAAAAATAGATAGATAGATAGAGAGAGAGAGAGGGAGGGAGCAGAAGGCCAGTTAGGAAGGGTGCTCCAGATGTCCTGTGGTGCTCTTTGACCCAGTCTAGAGTTCTGGATTAAAAACCAACATCTGGCTTCCTAGTTGAGCTCAGCCTCTTAAAGTCCATCCCAAGACTTACAACCACAGGGCTGTTCCATCCTGACGTCATGAGCAAATTTCCCCATAATCACTCAACTGTATGCATGGCAGAGGACTGAATTTAGTGCCATTAATGTGCCCCTCGATACGGGCAGTGAATGTTTTTCGAAGAATAATTGTTTTTCATTATTTTTTGCTAACAAGAGTACTAAGCCTTGCGACAGGAGTATACTGACATTAGTATTAAACTGAATTATGCATGCATTCGCTTATTTTATGCAGTTTGCCTGGCTATTCATTGCGCAGCTGTGATTTTTCTCTACCGTGCACTGCAGTCATTGAAACTGTGTTATGAAAGAGGTCTTTAGGGCCAGTGCCCCTTATTACTGGCGTTCAGCTCCAGATGGTTTCTGCTGAGTGAACATTGCGTGAACTTAAGCCCAAGCAATTTGCTGATGAGGTGTTATGTGGCTCTTTAATGCAATGTAGTACTTCTGCAAGAGCCGGAGTCTTTCTTTTCTGAACAAGTGAAAACCACAGTAAGTGAAGTTATAGACCGCCATTAAAAAATGCATACCAATGCAAACCATCATTTCTTTTTTTTCCGGTTCATTATTTAAGTTTGTTCTTTCTGTTGGAAGTGTCTGGTAAATTGCTTTTGCCCTGAAAGCCCTACTGCCGGAATCAACTTTTGCGCAGGTTCTGTTTGCTTTGGAGATCTTTTGAGTCCTTACGGAATTGAACCTTCAGATTTCACTACAGATGAAGGTAAACGCTCTTTGAGTTTCCAAAGCTCGCATTAGCTCTAAAACGCCTCGAAGTCTGGGCTGTGAAAGTTATTTAAAACATTTTGAAATGTTTATATATATATATATATATATATATATATATATATATATATATATATATATATATATATATATATATATATATATATATATATATATGAGGCATAAAAAAGTGCTTCCAAATGAATAAGGACGCCTATCTGTGCACGCTGACTTGCGAGTTAATAGAGTGCTGCCAATTAATGCAATTTATCCGGATTTATTCCAAGATCACCGACAAACCTTACCCTTCTCCAAATGCTCAGTAGTTTTAAGAGCTACGAATTTGCGTGCACAGTACCGATTCCATCACGGTAAACCGGCTTAACAAAATTTACGTGCGCTTATCAAATATGCAAATACTACAGCCAAAACATCAACAGATGTTTTACATGCATGTAAAAAAAAAAAAAAAAAAAAAAAAAAAAATTACTGGAGAAAGGGAGAACTGCTAAAACACCAGTGGCAGGAGTTGGGTAACAGTTTGCGCTTTGGCATTCAGCGTATGTAACTTAATGTTCTCCCTTAAAAAGGGGTTTTGTACTCTGGCAATAAAAGCGAGCGTGCACGTTGTTCAATAATCCCCAGTAATATCAACATAGCGAAATGCGTCCCGTCTGCGGCGCGCGCGGCCAGAACCGACGCTCGCGACAGCTTTGTCTTACCTCGCGCCGTTCCTCTCACTCTGCCATGCAGTTACAAAGTTGCAAATTCCGAGCTCGCCTGTGCGCGCTCTTCGGCTCGCAGCCTCTGCTGACAGCTGCACAGCTGCACAGCCGCGACCTCCAGGTCCAAGGGGAGGGACAGAAGTTGGGAGACCCCCAGTCACAAAACCAATCACGGATTAAGACACAGGCGCGGTATTTCGGAAACGGCCCTCGAAACGTCTTTTCATTTCATCTTCAGCGCATTTCACGAACACCTGAGACAGACTCAAATGGGTTTGAATGTTGTACTGTTAAACTGCGACCCTCACTATCGTGAATAAAGTCCCGTTTCCCGGGGGGGGGGGGGGGGGGGTTTCTTCCAACACTAAAAGAGTTTCCAGACGATTTGTACTTTACCGGCCTCTGCAAACACACACCACGACAACTTTGTTTTTGTTTGAAGAACTTTTTATTTAGGCTACCAGATCACAGTAAGGATTATGACCTCGGCTAAATAAACGAAATAGTTACTTAAGATCATCTTTCTTCAGGAAAAACAGCCCCAACATTTCTGCTTAGATTGGAGTGTTTTAGTACCAGTTCTGTTTGGGTTGCTTGCAAACTCAACATGACAGGACTCTGAGTCTCTGCTCTCCTCTTCCTGCCAGGCGTTTATTCTAAACGCTGCGGGAGTCTCACCATCGCACAGAACAATACCGGCTAAACACTGGAATTCATTTCATCCTTGGGCATCCGACAATGACAAACGATTATTGTTTCTCTGTGCTGGAAAGTCCTCAAGAGCTGCCTCAGGATACATGTACGTCTATTTGTGTATGAGTGTTTTCATAGGACAAAAATCTTTTATTGAATCATAGAAGTTGATATTCAATACTCAGCTTTGCCATGACCTAAGTTCCAGAAATATGGCACGGGGAAAAAAATGGAACAGTGTTTCGGAGGAAAAGCTATCCAGTGCCTGTGTTCAGCATGCGTTTCTGAGCTTTCACACCCACAACACAATAGCAATGGCACACCAGGCTTGCCAGAGACTGTTTTACTCCAAGCCGTCTTAATCTTCCGCTGAAATCTATACAAAGACATACACATACAAAGACACGATGCTCAAATTCGCTGTACTGCCAATACTACTGGATCCATGCAGCGGTGCATACAAACAACAGCAACAGAATGTCGACCGTAACCGGCCGGCGAGGCATTCTTTCCTCTGCTAATGTTGCAGTCACACCTCAGCTGTGCTTTTGTCTGCATACGCGTATCATCAACTCATGCGCTTAGTTTTGGGTGGTGGGACGTTGTCCTTCGTGGTGACGCCTCGCTGTCATGCCTGGAGCGATTCCATTCCTGATGGGATCTGGCAGTGTCTTTCTGGCTGAGCGTATGCCTGGTGGATGGGATGAGGAAATGGGAGTTCTCCCAACGCATGCAGACGCCCTGTTCCGATCTGCTCGACCTGAAGCGAGTTGAGGCTGTTTGTTAAAGTGCATGCGTTAGTGGTGGAGTCACGAGGGAACAGGGCCATATGCTTCGACATGGGTGTCGTGATGCCAAGCCAGAAATAATATCACCATGGCAATAACAAAACATGAACAGGTAGAGTGGTGGTGGGTGGTGTTAGGTGTCGGTATGGCGATGAGGTTCGCAGGTCGTAGGTCGCATGTGTCTTCGGTTGCTGTGGCGGTAGGTGGTGTTAGGTGTTGTTATGGCGATAAGGATTGGAGGTTGTAGGTCTTATGTGTTCTCAGTTGCCGTGGTGGTAGGTGGTGTTAGGTGTTGTTATGGCAACGAGGCTTGGATAAGTCGTATGTGCTCTTGGTTGCCGTGCAGCTCTGTCAGGCATGCGCCCAAGCGTGAGATTGGTGGAATCCCGGTGGAATCTCAGAAAGAGGCAGGGCTTTTCCTGCAGGCTCCGTTCACCGAGCCAGGGGTGATGTTTCTCAGAGGTCACGTGAGATTTGTGACCTGCCTCTGGCTCTGGCGCTCTGACCTGTTTCCAGTTCATTTACAATGGACAGACTGGCACTGGAAATCAGTGACACGGATGCTCGGTAAATCCCAGTCACATGACACTGTTGGTGGGTTGGAGTTCACCTGACCGAGGAAGAAAGGACTCCCATCAGCATCTAAATGCCCGAGGCAGATGACCATTAGGCAGACGACCGTAATTCGTAATCCATTTGCATATACAATTATTCTAGACACCATAAAATTGCACCTAAAGATAGTCATAAACAAAATTATATTTGATGCAGTTGTAAAATGAATTAGAATCAATCAACTCAGTTTGTTTTGGGTTTTTTTTGGCTCTGCAGTATAGCGCACGTCACCTGTGTTGAGAGCATCGTAAGATCTCTGTGCAGCTTAGGGACACACAACCTTATTGTCTGCATCATTTTTACAAATACATTATACAAATCCACTGTGGGAAGCAGGATACAATGACAAAGTCCTTGACACTTGGGTTCTGTGCCTTACCAGAGCCATGCAATCAACTTATTTCATTAGATAAATAAAACTGAAATGCTATCAAGTGTCACGTAAAGTAGGACGGTTTTCCCTTTTGCAGTTGGGTCCTGAGGAGGTCTGTTCCCTTCTCTTAAGTCACTGTCGCCTTTGGCTTGTTTTTTAGGAATTTAAAAGACCTGGTTCCTTTAACACTGCTTTCCTTTAACACTACTCAGCTGTAATTTAATTGCATAAATACAGTGATTATGCGTTCATGTTTAGTGGGTAAATATAAGTTTAATACTTGCAGATCACACCCCAGTACAGAATGATGCTTTGGGACACTTAAGATGGTCTTATCTTGTCAAACGTGACATGAAACGTCCTGGTGTCTTTGTACAAAGGACAGTACGATCTGGCACTCAACGCTTCCACATAAGACGTCTGCCATGATAAAATCTCTCAGAATCCAGTGAGCTTTTCCATGTGAAATGGACTCACTTTTCAGCTGAGAGAAATTCACCCCTTGGGTCCTGCTCAAAAAACAACAACAACAAAAACTACTTATCAATTGCACTTCAGCCTTTTATCTCTTCATGTGGAAACTCGAGGAAAATTCCTGACAGTGCCTCCCTCAGATGTGCTTAGCAAGATGTCAGTATCCAGCAGGACCGTCCATCGAGCAGACACCAGATATCTGTGCGACGCTGTGATGTGACAGTGTGGGTGAATTGTGGAGAAAGCAGCCCTGTCCATGTGTGAGAGGAAGGGGCCGTAGCGTGGGCATAGCGTGGGTGTAGCAGGCCCTGCAGCACTGTGATGAGCAGCCACGCTGCACAATGGTACCAGTACAGGGAAGGACAGGGATAACACACCGGTCAAGAATGCTTAACATTGAAGCTTCACTAATTAACATTATTTATAACATTAATACACTTTAGCATCATTAACCTATAAGTAATGTTAACCAAATAAGGCACACAAAATCAGTCCAGTATTACTGGACAACTCTAATGTTAGTTAAGAAACTCTAATGTCAAGTGTTACCAATTACTGAGACTCTATCACACAACATTCCCCCACTCAGTGAATGATCCACTCCACGGGCCCATGTACTCCACATTTGCACAAGTCACCGTGCATGGACAGAGTGGATTTTAAAACACAGGTAGACAGGCTACGCGGTCTCGCGTGTTTGTCTTAAAGCTCTGAATCGCAGGTGTATGTTAATTGCTGGCGAGCTGAGATGCAGCAGGCCTCTGTGCCTGCTGGTTGGCACGCGCCGAGCCGCTCTGCACGCTGGCAGGGACTCCCTGCAGTACAGACGCAGGTAGGCACAGAAGGCGAGAGCCAGACTCAACCAAAGGCGTTAGAACTCCAATTAAACGAGGACTCAGACAAAAGTAAAATTACTCTGAACAAGATCTACTTTCATGGGAGTCCACAAACTACCAGGTACCGAGTTACCTGAAGTACTGCAGTGTAAACAAAGCTTTCAGCATTGGGAATTACATTTGTTAGGCAATATTCTTTTCTTTCTGGTGATACTTTTGATGGTTCCAAAATGAACGATGAAGTTTGAAGGAGAGAGTACTGACAAAAAGCAAGGCAAAAAAAAAGTTAAAACTATTTTTTTTTCTTCAAAAATATACTATAGAAAAGTCGAAAATGAATTGAAATTAAATATGTATATGTAACTGAACAAACGTAGCCACTACCCACCTTTGGACACAGAAAAGGTCACAGCAAGACTAAGCAGACCCGTGTAGAGATCTCACCGCTAGGCCGCAGTGCACATGAAGCAGGTTAACAGCATTCTTAAACAGGAAATGGTTAACATTACTTCCACCGATCGAGATGTTCACCTCAGTTTGCAACTGAGGGAGAAAAAGAGAGAGAGAGAGAGAGAGAGAGAGAGAGAGAGAGAGGGAAGAGGGCAGTAGAGACAAAGAGGACCCTCTGTAGAGATGCCCGCCAGGGGCACCTATGTCAGCCCACCAGAACCTTGGTCCATCTGTAGGCTCCAGCGTAGTCTGCCTTGTGCCAGTGCCGATGATCAGAACAAAAGAAGCCATTTGTGTGTGTTTGCCAGAACAGGAAAAGCTCCCGCCAGGAGACTCGATACGTCTTAGTCATTCAATTATCTCTAATGAGCACAGTCCCGCACAGTCCCGCAGTTAGAGCAGAAACTGCCGGGCTTTCAGACGGACGCCGCCACGCAGTCGCACGCTGACAAAGGTTCTAGACACACACATTTTAACTCACCTCCTGCTGTTTTCCACTCAGGGGTCGTGATAAAATGTGGAAATCTTTGAATCGGCGCATTTTAAAATTCATTTGAATTTGCATATCGTTGTCATGGAACCTCCTACACATCCAGGATTTACCTCTGGCTCCGCCCACTGATCATCAGCCACACCTCCAGGTCTGTTATGTACTCATTAGGAGGCCTACAAGTATAACCCCATGAATTCTTACTAGTTGCGTGCATTAGTCAGTTGCTCATGACCCAAAATCTCACATTTTCATCATTTCATCTTGTCCATCATTCACCTTTTGCCAGAGATGCCCCTGCCTGCCTGTTTGTTGACCCCTGCTTCTGTTAGACACAGACGTCTGACTTCTGTCTGTATATAGAGCTTGTTATGTCTTTCTTTACTCTGCGCCTCTTTTATGGTTTATCAGTGTAAAAAAGTATAAAAATTACGAGTCTAAAATTATAAAAAGTACATAAGGAAAACTGGCAGGCGCTAAACTGTTTAGTATGAGTGTACTGTCCCAGTCATCCAAACTCTCAGCAGAAGTTCCACTCCACCTCACACTCCCTTCCCCGTATCCTGGGAGGACCCCGAGGCACTTCCTCTCTACATGTTTTGTTTGCGTATGTGTACTCCGGTTCTAATGACGAATCCCGTTCGTGTTCGCTACAGCTGCTATCACTTCAGTCAGTGCAGGTAGCCTCTCCTTTCCGAGATATTTGCTGCTATTCTCTAGAGCCCGGGTTACAACTGTATCGCCAGGCATTAAATAATGAAGAAAACCTACTACATGAAATGCATAATTACATTATCAACTGACTTACACGATTTCTCTGAATATCATTAAGTGAAAAAAGCCTGTTATTAGATCACCTATAATTAGAGAGCTGAGCTGTGGAATCCAAGACAGAACAAAAAACCCCACCTACATGGATCTGCGCTATTGATATGATCAGAGACTGGAATGATTTGATTGGATTTACACGCTCATCGGTTATTAGGTGTGGATGACAGATCGTTAATTATCTCTTAATTATCTCTGAGCTTAATCTGTCATCTCAGCAGCGTCCTGGTGCGCGTCCAATAGCAACTTTAGAGGGTAGATGGAACACAAAACCCCCCAAAAGAAATCTTCACATGGATTCCCGATAACGAGGAAGAGGATTGGGAAGTGTCCAGAGTGAGAGGTGGAAGACGACGGAGGAGGATGAAGGATGCTTCGTCTCCGCGGATGTTTGGACTAATGTCCGCGGAGTGTGTGCCTTTCTGCGGGTGAGGGATGGACTCCTGACTCGAGTTATCATGACCTGCTCACTTAATCAGCTCCTGGTGTCATGAAATATTCATCCTTCACCTGCAGGCTCTCAGCGTGACTCTTTGTGTCAGAGGGCTGTGCGAGTGCACGCGTGGTCACGTGCAAGTGTGTGTGTTTGCACACATTTGTGGGTTTGCGTGTGCGTGCGCTCGTGTGTATAGACCTAGCATATACCAACACAGTACAGAAGTAGTAAATCATTGTATCAAGGGCAAAAAAAGCCCATTTCTGCACATATCTAGATCTTAAGCTTACATTCACAGTAAGATTATAATGGCATCTCTTTTTCTACATTTTACATGAGGCAGTTCTGGACAGCTTGTACATTTTTACCATTAAAAGTGCAGACATGAACATAAACATACACTGGCATAACAGGTAGGTGTTTGTGTGTGTGGGTATGTATGTGTGTGCGCGCATGTGCACGTGTTTGTGTGTATGTGTGTTTGTGTGTGTCTGTGTATCTGCGCGCGCGTGTGTGTGTGTGTGTGTGTGTGTGTGTGTGTAAAATTTGCATCCAAATCATTCAGCTTTGCTAACCGTGCCGACGGCTCTGTGGAAGGAACAGCATCCGTGACTCATCCCCGTTCCTGCACATCAGCGTCCAGACACAGTGCTGCTCTTTCCTTCAACACTCAGCCGTGCCGCACAGACCCGCTCAGCGGGCAAAGCTCTGTGGGCACATCAGTACTCCTGTTAGTGGCCCGGAGAAGACGGACAGATAGAGGCTGGGGCTGATAAGTGGGCGGGAGGGGTTACTACCCCTGCACACGGTCTGGAATGTGAATGCTGGAATGTGAGGAACGTGGGGTGTGTTGTTAGTTCAGCACCCTGGGCGATCAGACACTTCATCTGCATGTTTGATTTGGTAATCTTGGGTGTTTGGTTAGTATTAGGTTCTGTTGTGATTGGATGCGTAAAGCTTTTTGAAGAGTAAGGTTCACGTAGCAGTAATGTTATTTCTTTCGCCGTCAGGAGGTAATGTGCTTGTGGACTAAAGCAAGTGAGCTGTAGTGTGAATAAAATCATTTCAGACAGTGATGCATCTTCAGTCACTAATCAAACATTACTTTTAGCTTAATCTCAGCTTAAGTAGATACCTGTCACGTCCTATCACAACAGTGTGCGCTGACGTTTATGCTTGATGTGGGATTCCTTTGCCAACAAGCTGTGTCCAGGGGTGGGTGCTAATACAAGGGTGGGATGCGCTGCCGAATTTAGTTTTGACTCGCGAGGACCTTTAAATGTCAGGCTTGTCCAGGAAAAGCTTAGTAGGAGAACAGTGCATAGCCCACGATGGAAGCGGAAGGACTGTATCCCACACAGGCCGCAAATGAACTTTCCAAAGTTATGTCTCAAATGTCAGTAAAAAGTCAAACTCACTGGTCCGCTGCATCTCCCGATCTGGACGGAAGCCAGTCAGCAGAGGCCTTACGACGTGCTTGTGAACCTTCGCGAGCAGGAGCCTCGAGACGGCTTATTGACAGACCGCTCCCTCGCGCGAACCATAGCCGCCGTCGCACGGGTCTCGCTGCGTGCTCGGCACGTTATATAAATGTGTGCTGCTTTATCCATCCGCGGAGGGGACGGTAAAGACTCTTTCGGGAACGGCAGGAGCTGAACAGATTAGAACAGAGCCATTTCTGCCTTTTCGGTTTCATTTTAATAACTTCCTTTGTCGCTTATGAGGTGTTTTTTTTTTTTTTAAGAACGTTGAATTATTTTTACATTTCACAGGACAAGTACTTCCTGAAGTATCATGCATGTGGTTTTATATATATATATATATGTGTGTTCATAAATATTTGCAACTACAAATAGTTCTTCCATTCTGTCTCTTTTGGGGCATTTGCCATGAAGTTTGGATCTGTGTAGTACTGCCTTGCATTTGAAAACAGGGCAGATGATTGGATATTTTGTGCCTGTATAAACGGAAAGACACCAGTAAAAACCTGCACACAGGACTCTGGGACTGCCAGTCAGCGGACTTCAGAGTACAATGGTGGCGCCAGCAAACTTATGGCTATTAGGCACAGCCGTAAGTAGGTGTAACTAATCACATGATCACTCTGTGCGCGAGACCTGCGTTTGTTTATTTGTTGCGCTTGCATCATGCTGGTACACGTGAAGACCCGAGCCTGTTCCCGGAGGTCGTTAAAGTTCAGAGCAGGGCTGACGGAGAAAAACCACCCGCCTACATCGCCTAGAAGCCACATCTTTACCATGTGCAGAACATTCTCTCTGAATCAGCCTGCCATGCGGTGGTGGTGGTGAAGCCCTACGGCAGGATTCGTTGCTAAGAGGGGAATAAAAGCATCTCCTGCCATATGGACTGCAGAGAGAGCGGACATAGCCCTAGGCAGACACACCGCCTCCCTCGTCCTGTTGTATTCCTCTTCCTCTCTCTCTCTTTCTGTCTCTTCCTCCCTCGTTCTCGCTGATGCAATGACCAGAGAAGCTGCATCCCCTCAGTGTTCGCTCCATTCTCTCTGGCTCACCGCCCCGTGGATGGCTCATGTTCCAGCGCGGTCCGGGCCGATGTTACGTGGTTCCCGGGCAATCAAGAACCCCTTGTTTCCTACTTCGCTTTGCCGAGGTTCCACTTTCAGAGAGAAGGGAGCCACAATGGAACCGAGCCCCTCCGCTGTGCACCATAAAGCACGTCTCCTTCATACGCCATGGGAAAAACCCACACTGCCGTTGGACGAGCGGAGGCTGCGATCATCGTCGGCGCTAGCGATTTTCCCAAACTTCACATGAGCCAAGAGCTCCATGCCAAGACGGTACCAGTGTGCTCCCACCTGTGATGACGATATGGTGTCAGGCGCTGCGTCAAACACGATGAAGGCATGCGTTACAAAATTGCCACAGCGGGAGGCTAATGTTCTGTTCCCTTCCGCTCAGTTTCTTTGTTGTTTTTAGGCCAAAAAGCAAAACATCTCCACATGAACCATGGACGGAGTGTGGTGTGGTCAGAGCGCATGCATCAAATACACCATTTTTTACTACTTACAGCCCAAAGCATGATGACTTTTTGGTTTCATCTCTTTTTTATACTTATAAAGGGCTCATCATTCTAACACTTCATAGCAGGATTCTCTGCTGTTTCAAACCCAGATGTCAGACATTATTCACTAGTATGTAATGGCTACAACCTATTATGGGAATATTAATAGCAAACAGTTTCAAAGGTCTTTATTGTTCGAATAAATCCTTTATTATATTTCTGTACGTCTGGCTTGATCCTGTCTATCATATATCGTCACAGGTCATGCTGATGTGCTGTAATGCTGAAGAGGATTTCTGCACGCATCTCGTCTGGGGTTGCTCTGGCACTGTGGGTGGCCCTTTCATTCACACGCAGTGTTAAGCGTAACCACGGTGTTGCACGGATCTGGATATTACTTACAGTAATAACTGTTTGGATGTGATGCTTGAAGACAGGAGTTCCATATAGCTTGGATACACTGGCACCTGGGTACACCAGCACCTGGGTACACCTGGGTAAACCTGGGTAAACCTGGGTACACCAGTACCTGGGTACACCTGGGTAAACCTGGTTAAACCAGTACCTGGGTACACCGGCACCTGGGTACACCAGTACCTGAGTACACCTGGGTAAACCTGGTTAAACCAATACCTCGGTACACCAGTACTTGGTCATTGCTCTGATCTAAATCATCTCCTGCCTCATGTTCAAAGATGATGTTGAACATGCAATTCTGATCTTTGATCTCATAAACACGGTGAATACCTTCTACTTGACCACTGAAAATCAAATTTGCTCTAAATATAGGAACTTGATTCATGTTTTACTGCTAAAGTAAATACATGGTACAGGTTAATAAATATAAGTATAATAACTTGGAGTTTACAGGCGAGAGGCAGATATTACTGGATAATTGAGAGAGCCATCATGGCAGTTGGACTTTTAATTACAGACACAAAGTTGTTTTACTAATCACTATGGCGATTATAATGAATTCTAAATAACTGATCTGCAAAACTATATAAATGTGAGAAGTACCAGAGTCTCTAACAATTGGTTTTTTTTATTTAATTAAGATTTTCTAAATGATCTGGGTATTTCAGTGTAGTATTAGTGTAGCTGGTTCATTCAGTGTAGCCTGCATGTTTGTGCAATGCTGTAACAGGACTGCAATGAAGTAAACGCTTAAACACAGTAATTAAGGTATCCAACCTGTTTGCATGTTTGTGGTATGAAGTAATGTGTGTGTGTGTGTGTGTGTGTGTGTGTGTGTGTCTATGTGTGTGTGTGAGTAGGGAGGAGTGGAGAACTGCATGTGTTCAATTGGGAAAATGTCTTTGTCTGCAGGTGCCTCCATCCTTACCTCAGTCTAATCAGTACTTGCTCACACACACACATGCACACACACACACAGAACAACTATGTTAATAGGTGCAGGCACACATCTTTGCCTGGCTCATCATGACTTCATCACAGTCTCTTGCTTTTTAAAGGGCACATACACACACGCACCCTTCATGTTAGTGATATTTGTGGGAAATGTCTCCAAGTTTATTCCCTCTTACGTGTTTACTCAGGAACACAAGACAATCCACAGTGAAGCTGGGAGTCAGTAATTCACACGTTGTTTGAGACAGGTGTGTGCACACAAGAGGGCTCAGAAAAACCAGCCATAAATCCAATGGACAGAGACTCCGATGTCCAGTGAAAACCTCAGAGAATCTGATATCTCTCGCAAATCACGGAACCAAGGGCTTCACACAAACCCGCCATGTTCCAACTGGCCACAGATGGTTGGCACCCAGACGTATTTTTGTAAATCCCAGAGAACCTTAAACTATCCTACTTCTATGCACACAATCCTCCTCCGGCCTGTCTGCAATTCTTCACATACCTTCAGTTCATCTAGATGGAGGTTTCAATTTCTTGTCTTGTCTTGCCAAGAATTCTTCCCTCCATGGGGAGGACTCCAGGCAGACTAGGAAGCTCAGCCTAATCCCGCACTCCACCAGGGATTCGGCCCAGTCTGGTCCCCGTGAGGGACATCTGCACACGCTTGTCTTTTTTTCTATTCTGCCATTGCTAAGGCAACAGAGTGGAAGATGCAACCAAGTGAAACGTAGATGTTTAGATGTTAATACTGCCTGCCAGACCACTAGGTTCCGAGCTGAGGACTTACACGCATAAGGGCAGCAGAGGCACAGATGTACAGGACATTGGTGGGAAGCAGCGCTGCAGCAGATAGGAACTCCCAATCGGAAAACAGCTCCGGGTGTTCAGAAGCATGTTGACTCAGTGCCGGAGTGCTGCGTTGCACTGTCGGATGCCCCTGTGTCCCGCCGTGCGCTGCTCCAGACGGGGCAGTGTGGTGAATGAGGCTTCGGAAAGTCTAAGAGCCTCGTTGAAATCTACTGTGGTGTAAACGGTGTTTTTAAAACAGCAGGGAAGACGACAGCAGGACACCCCTGGAAAACTTTGTCGCTTGCATGAATGAGATGTTTGCACAGCCTAAGACGTGTTGAGCCTCATCAATCGTTTCTGCAAATTCCAACATTAAGCCGGACCATTTGGCATTCCCACTTTACCTTCGGAAACTCTTTTGACCTTTCGATATGTCTCAGGCTTACAGCACATTTCCAAGACCTTTCCTTGCACTCTGAGCATCACAGCAAAAGATCCATTGTTGCCTCAGTTCAGATGGTACGCTTAACCTCTTCCGGCTGGGTGAGGTGGTGTCAGAGAGCCAGCTTTGTTCGGGGGGGGGATGGAAGAACCAGTTCTGGATCCCGGCCCAACGCTGGGCCTCTGCGCCGTCTAGACAGTCCAGCAGCTCCCTGGAGGGGCTCCTTCAACGGATCAGGGACTTACCCCCATTCCCTGTCCGGGCTGGCGTCTGTTCATCCTGGCTCACTTCCCCCTGGCGTTAGGGATGACGTACGCAGGTTTTGCAGAAAAGGCCAACTGACAGGAACACTGGGTGAACCGGGACAATTGAGAGCATGTCGGAAAACCCTCACTGCCAAAAAATGTGGTCAGTTGTGGTAAACGATAAAGTGTGTTCTGGTCTGGCTGGGAGAGCATGTGTGTGTGTGTGTGTGTGTGTGTGTGTGTGTGTGTGTGTGTGTGTGTGTGTGTGTGTGTGTGTGTGTGTGTGTGTGTGTGTGTCTTGGCCACTCGACTGGGTGATTGATTAAGAGCTAGGTGTGGTCCAGAGATGGGGAGACAGACCCAGCTGCCTGGTTTTGATGGGTCTGTGATGATGAAAGTGCAGCTGTCCAATCAGCTGCCTGGTACTGATGGCCTGTGATGATGAAGTTGCAGCCGCCCAATCAGCGGGCTGACGAGCCGTACACTTTTGAACCTCTGTTCTCCGAAAAACTTCATTAGTCAGTATGTTGTTCTCCATCATCGCACAAGGCACTGGGTT
>NC_137518.1:3095000-3107500 GCF_041902795.1 Electrophorus electricus
TAGGCGTGACATAAAGAACCTCTTAGAGATGTTTGTTTGCTGACTAACAATGACCCCTTTTTTAAATAATCCATGACATCATCTGAACGTGGATCTTAAGCGTGTGCACATTCCCACTGGAGCTCTAACCCTCACTGCTACTCAATGGTCTGTTTTATAGCACTATGTGAAGCTCTTTGTACTGAGAAATAAACCAAAAGGGAAAAAAAACCAAAACACACACCCACCCACACCCCAAACTCACCCTGCTGCAGCAAGGCAGGCCGTTTCAAACTGTGGTGTGCTGGACACTCACACGAGACACGTTAATTAGAGCCGCAGCATTCTGTGCATCCAGACCTCTCCGAGAATCGATGCTCTTCTTCCACGATTCCGGAGGCGTCTCTCACACAGAAATTAGCCACGCTCTCATATCTGCTGACCAGGCAGCCGCGCGCGTCAGGCTAGAGCGCGCCGGCGTGTCTGTTTGCTCCGATCGGTATAAACCCGCGGAGGGTGCTTTTGCACATGGACCCAGAACGAGCAAACAAAGAGACAGCGAGAGAAAAATGATGAGAAATAACGTTCCCTTCTGTCACTGCTCATGAGAGGAACGCCGATGTTCTCCGGAAGCTGAACGGGTCTGGAAACGCGGTGCGCTAATCGAGAGAGGACTACACAAACAAAGCAGACAGCTAAAAGCAGTTCACACCAGGTCAACCATAATTGCTGAGTTAAAGTGGATTTATTTTTCACATTTTCACATAAAAGTGGTTTAAATGTAAACACCAGATACACACACACACACACAAAAAAAAACAAAAAAAAAACATGAAACCATAAATAAAAGATGATGTTTGGCACTTTTGTTAATTGTTAGAATGCGTCACAATGCGGAATACAAGGTTACCGAGGACAAAAATGTCCAGTAATAAAGCACATAAGTAAACGTATTTACTGAGACACACAAGTGCACTGAACCAAACTGCCCTGAGAGGGACATGTGAGCGGACATCAGCTTTAATTAAATTCATATCAATATAAAAAAAACATCTGCATCAATAAAGGGAAAATATTCCAGCGTAAGACCTTAGAGATCGTGTGGAAAAACATGAGGTTAGTAAGTATTATTCTGTACCGCTAAGGACACTAGTATTGACCCGGTCTACTATTGACCTGCTGACAGCACTGCTATTGACCTGTCCTTGCAGCCATCAGCCGAAAACGTCGCGCGCTGAACCTCGCGCTCGCGGCCGCCTTCACGCACTCCTTGTCGGCGCGAGCTCATCAGTCTGGCAGAGCTCTCTGGGAGGCCATTATAAAGCTCTCAGACGGCAGATGGGCCCACAGGCCCCGCCCCTCTCAGATAGAAGTAGAAGATAGAGAGAGAGAGAGAGAGAGAGAGAGGGCCGAGCGTCTTAACGTGCTCGTTAGCAGCCGCTACCAGGCTCCTTCCAGCGAGTCGGCGGGCCTTGACTAAGATGGACCCTTGACTGTAAATTCTTGTGTCCGGTCGGGCGAGGGCAGGGGCAGAGGGGAGGCCCTGAGGGGAGGTTGGTGCACCACCTAGGAGGCAAGCGTTAGGGAGGACACCCTTCAACAAGAGCTGCATCAGAGAAAGCAGCCCTTTCGGAGGAGGGCGCTTTCACGTCTGGTCCACCTCTCGCTGCTATTGGACTGGAGAACAAAGAGCGGTGACAATAAGAACGGATTCGCTGTTGGGGTCGTTAAAATACATTTCCAACTAATTAAGTGCAAGTTGTTTTCTCTTTTTGAAGGGTTTCGCTGGGGCGGTCCCTCAAGGCAAACCACTGTTAAGAATCTGGCTTCTGGACGGAGCCATTTCCTGAGAGATGGAGAGGACGTCTCTGAGGCCCCTCCCTTAACAAGAATCTCTTTTGCAACACATCAGAATGATTTAGTGTCCCCTTGTTCCACGGTTTCGGGTCTAGGTGACAGGGTCGTTTTTTTAAAGCGTCTCCAGAGCGGATAAGGGTTACTCCAGACTACAAGTTCGCCTCAGTGTGATTTGCAACCCCGAGACTGACGTTAGCCCACACCTTCATGTTCAGTATTGCAAATTCCGACCTGCCTTCCTCTTGGAGTAGGGCCCAGCTCACAGACTAAATGAAGGGCAAGTTCCTGGCATAGTGTAACAGAGCTACGAAACACCCAGAATGGATTCAGACTAAGCCTGCATTGCGCTAGACCAAAAAGATTTAGTTCAGACCTCAGAAAAGATGATCTACGGGTTATGGTACAGCCACAGAGGTGGTTAGTATCCCTCCATTCAAAAAGAGCGCAGAGGAAAATTTTGGCAAACTTGCTCACAGCCTGATGAATCTTTGCTTATCTTGGAATTGCTGTACTATTTGTTATCATCATTTAAAGTGGAATTTTAAAACGCAAAAGGAATGTAAGCACGGGTTATTTTTTAAAAGGGGAGGGATGAAATATGGCTATAAGATCTGATCTGTCACTAGTAAAGTATCACTCAGAAATGGCTGATGGGATGAGGACCATGAACATGAACATGAACATGAACATGAGCCAAGAACATAAGCCAAGCAGTCCTCTTCCTTCAGATGAACGCCGACCCGTAGCGGGTCCCATACCACCCCTTCTGTTACCAAGGACAGCGCTGCCTGTTTCAGTCAGATGGACCAATCACGGCGGTCACACATGTCACATGGCACCGATGGCTGCTCCCGACGACACCGATTTGCTCATCATGACCGGTACCGTGGAAGGCCCCGCCCCGTCCAGCACTTCTTCACCAATCAGACCCTGCCTGTGCAGGTTGAGGATGGAGTCTGCGATGACGCGGGCCGTTTTCTTCTGGTAGCCCCCCGACGTCACCATGAGAATGGGGATCCCCCGGCTACGGGCTGCCTTAAACACGATCTCATCTCTCTTCACGACACCCTGTGAGAGAATGACAGCTGGCACTCGCCACTGTGGCAACACTTACCTAAATGCTCTCTGGCTAATCTCCCCCCAGCTGCTGCTATAACAAAGAGCACACGTAGCTTGTAAGGGTGAACGGTTTAATGGTGAACGGTTTAATGGTCTAATGGTTTAAGAGGAATCCATTAAGGGATTACGGAGCGGCTGACCCCACACCTAGGTCCGAGTTCCCGCTCTCTGCCGACGGTCAGCTCAGGGAGAGTGAACCCTTGGACCTGTGGCAGGTGATCGTGTCTGTGATACAGACACTCATCACCACCCTGGGTAAGACTCCACATCTAACCACTGTAGCACTCATGTAGTAAGTACAGTGGAGGGAGCGTTAAAGACACTACAGAAAAAGTTATTTCAAACCTCGGTTTGGTGGTTGTTTTTTCTTTTTAGGAGCAGTCTCATGTTTGAAGTAGGCACAAGATAGCTGGCAGCTGTTCAGGATTATGAAAAATTATTATTTTTTGATGCTCATAAACACATTTGATGTCTTTAAATGCACAGATGCTCTTAAACGGATGTTCACTTTCGCATAATGTGCCTTTTTTTTGAGGAAAATCTTTTTTATATACTCTGACTGATCATTTTTGTGATGTGTGAAACACAAGACCAATGTTGAATGGCTTGTCCTCCGGTCTACGATTATACTGCAACAGACACTGACATGCGTGTGACCAGTATCATAAAGCCCATATCATGTCCGGTACCTTAAGCGCCCCTCACCTGAACAGCTAGAGCATTACCATGGTGAAATATAAAAAAATATATTTACCCTAACAAGACCCCCCCTCCCCCAAACTCCATTTCATTGGTTTCTCAAATCATTGGGTTCTCCAAGAAGGTCTTAAATATTGATGCATGAGATTGCTGATTAGAGTAGGAGCTTGCCAGGCAGTGGTAATCAATCCCAGATTACACAGTGAGACAGGCAGATTGACCGGCAGCTGCACCTGTGGCGATATGGCCAGGCCTCCAAGAGGGTCGCCGTCCAGGATGTCTGTGCCCGCGTTGTAGACAACGATGTCGGGTCTGATCTCGTTGAGGGCACCCTCAGAGTGGAGCTCCACCTTCTGCAGATACTCAATGTCCTCCGTACCCCAATCCAGTTCCACCTTCCTCCGAATGGCCCCTACAGACACAGAACCAATCAGTCTTCCATCCAACACATCAGGAAACGACCAGCGCAGAAAATCCTTGTCCTGACTGAGGCAACTTGCCCTTCCTGAAATCCATATTCAGGTTTGAGAAACACTTCCACGCCTCGTCTGACATGGTGCAGGAACAGGGATAGAAAAAACTCAAAAAACTTCCATCCTCCCTGTGGTTTTTGCGCCCGGGCTGAGAGCGCTTCAGACTTCTCCAAACCCGCTACAGCGTGACAGAGTCTACCAAAAAGAGTCCCGTGCTCTGCTAGATGCTTTTAAGACCTAATTAGTCTCTTGTGCCTTTAACTCCTCTTGAAAACAAGAGGAGAAGAAAACAAAGTTGCTGAGGAGCAACACACTTTGTGTTTGAACACAGTGAATGAAACCCCCCTTTCTCCCTTGAACAAAGGGGAATGAAACCAAGCGCACCTTATCTGGAGGAGCCAGGCTGCACCTTCAAACGCTACACGCAGGACTGACAGACAAACTGCTATAATTGAGCTTTTGTTTAGGGCCCAGAGAGCATAAAGGTAGAGAGAGGAAGTGCAGAGTCACTGTTTCGCCTGACAGGCTGGCGTTTTTTGGTCAAGGAGAATATGGTAGATCAGGTAAACTACATGCTAAATCCATAGCACCCAGGGCTAACAGTGATTTAAATAACAAATCCATTACTAAGTCATTCATTAAGAATTCCGTGCATTACCGGTTTTACGTTTTGTTATTTGATCACAGAACAAGTTGGCGGTACTTGCGCAGTCTGAACCGTTACTGGTTTGCGCCACACCAACAGCGCGCTGAGGGCCACACATGAAAAATATGGCTCACTTGCACAAGACTGCCCCCTTCAGGCGAGTGAAGGTTTCGCTACCCTCTATCTCTTGCTTTCTCTCGGTAATTACATGCAAATAAAGACCTCGGCCACGCAAACTCGCTCGAGGGGCCTTAAAAATCAGTTCGAGGTTTGCACGTTGCACGGCTACCTTCGCACAATCGCTCTGAGCAATGAGAGTGGAGACTCAGGATCTTACTCTTAGCGTAGCCGTCTCCTGGATAGATGTAGCGATTATAGGCATCCATTATGTAAACCCGTCTGTCATCCAAGAAATCTCTCTCGTGTCCGTTACCCTGGGAAAGAGAGAGAGAGAGAGGAGAGAGAGAAAGCAGATGGTGCAAAATGAGTTCAGCTACTCCGCACCGCGGCTTATGCTCACATGACCGCGTGTAACATAATACACCGGATCCATTTTTATAAAACCTTGACTTTAATATTAATGGTCTTAAGTAAGCCTCCGTAATCTGGAGCCATGATAAAGGACAGTAGGATCCGTAATGGCAGCTCAGCCTCGGCAGTGGTGCGGCCCTGAAAAGTTTTAATTACTTTGTGCGCTTTGGCCTGCTGAAGAACCTGCAGCCACCGCTGAGGAGGAAACACGTTCGTCATCGGCACGTGGCGCGTGGTGCTGTTAGCTTGGCCTTCAATGTCCCTTCACGCTTTAGCGTAAAACCTTTAGGTGTTTGGAGTCGTTTTCCTCTTTTATTGGCTGCCTCTCTGCCTCTCTCTAAATTCACCGTGAGACTCTGAAACAGTGCTGATGGCAGCATCAATCTCCGTCACCTGCCTCTCTGGGTGCGATGGACAAAACAAACAAAGCACTGGTTTGTTTCCGATGGAAAGCATGAGTGACAGGGCGAGATGAGTGTTTCCTGCCCGCGTACGGCGCCTAAGCTGCCCAGCCCCACCCCCACCAACCAAACCTCCATCACTCTTCATTATCCCCTCTCTCTCTCTGTCACTCCTACAGTCTGGATGCCGCGACCCCACCATCAGTGGTGGGATCCGGGCGTCGGACGAGGCACTCTGCCTTTCGCTCTCTCCCTCCGACTCCGGCCCAGAGAGAGAGAGAGAGAGAGAGAGAGAGAGAGAGAGAGAGAGAGAGAGAGAGAGCGTGAGAGACCAGCACGCGGGTTAGGGACAGATTCCTGCGCTCTCCTCCGCACCGTCTGAGCGGTGAAGCAGAAGGTGGCGGAACATCCTTAGTGAGCCGACCGTGGACAAAAGCCGGACCTACCGACTACGCCGACATTGGAGCGAAGGTTCCATTCACGCAAAGCCAAGGTCATCGGAAACGACTCGCCAGACAGGAGCAAAAGCCAGCTTTCCCGGGCTCTTACGTGAGACTCCTCGGAGAGCAAAATGGCTCACCCAGAACCAGTTTCGACTTCCGTATCCTAACGAGTACAGACATTATGGACAATGCGGATATGTAGGAATATGGAAGAGCTTAACCAAGGCTCACTTTCCCCCCAGAGGACTGCCCCAATGAACAAATCTACTGCCCCAGTGAAGGAACCAAAAAGAAAACTGCCATAGCAGTTCCGAGTGGCTGTCCGCACATGGTCCGTCCCTGGCTGTTTGCTGTCCCATTGTGCAAATATCACAGTTCATTAGCACTCGTGAATTCATACAGGCCAAGGACCTTCCCACTTGAGAACATTCACTAGCATGACGGGCCGTAATTCAGGCCATTTAACTGGGGGCATAGCGCTGGCTTTGTGGCTCTGTATTTTTCGCTGTTGTTGTTTTTTTTTTTAAGCTGAGCCAAGGAAGCGCGTGCATCCGTCCCCGTATACATGCCCACGCTCGTTTCGGCCTCCGCGCAGCCCTTGAGGAATTATTCACCAGGCTTCTGCATCGATCTGATCCCCTGCGCCGCGGTCGATAAGCAAAAAGACCATAATTACAGTCAAGCTATGACTCGAACTGCCTATTGCGCCTCTATAGGCAGTGGTCCAAACAGAGCACCCAGCCTCCAGCGTCCACACTAACTCAATTAATTAGTCGGGTTCGTTAGTCAGGGATGCGACTCATTACAGTAGAGGAGAACAATAAAACGCAAGTAAGATTCCAATAGGCTGCCTGGAAATTATTAAGAAAAAAACAAAAAACAAATAAATAAAAATAATAAGGGTTAGTTTATGTTTACTCAAAACAAATCACTCTAGATTGTATGAAGCAAGTAATTTTCCCTTCAGGCTAATGATGTATGAAATATTATTCCTGCAAATATTAATACATCACGGCTCTTTACAACATGCTATTATCACGAGATTGCATAGTAATTTACTCCACCATTAAAGAGATTATGTGTAATTATCGCCATGGTAACTCTCCGATAAATGGCAGAGGAATGTTCGACATACCAAAGGTTAAAAAAGGTCAGAGGCCGGACTGCTCAGCCACTTATATGACGGCATGGCACCAAATCCGGCGGATCCAAATGCTCCGCCCACTTCGTTAAAAACGCGGACACTGGTAGGCCGCTTCCTTAGTCAATCATTTTACGGGTGCATTTCAGTAAGAGTACAGTTACAGGCCATAGCCCACCTGTAAGCATGAACGATGCCACACTCATCCCAGTTTATCGCTGGACACGTCATGTCCCCACACCCGATAATGGACTAGATGCTGGTCAACACAAATGGCGTATAGCCACAGCTGGTTGGGGGGGGGGCCTGACTGTACACCGTGAGCTGCGTCTGCTGTTTGTATGTCTTGTGAGAGAGAGAGAGAGAGAGACGCTCCCCTGTGGGATGTGTACGAGCGCTCCAGGGTGGCCATCTTGCTCTGCTGATTGACTACAAAGCCTCAAAGCGACTTTGCTTATACAGACAGCTCTCTGCTCATTTTGTTCTCTCTCTCATCCCTGGGTGCTTGCTGCTCTCTCTCTCTCTCTCTCTCTCTCTCCCTCCCTCCCTCTCTCTCTCTCTCTCTCTCTCTCTCTCTCTCTCTCTCTCTCTCACCTTCAGTTGTCCTGGACTCCGGGCCATTTCTCTAAAGTGCGTCTCAGGTGACCACGACACGTGGTCTCATGAGCGCTTAATCACGACTGGGTCACTTCAGGCGACTCCTGTTATGCCATACTGCAACACCCTGGCAGGGCCCGAGGCTGCTGTGTGTGGATTAGTATGAAGGGTAATGTAATAACACGAGACCCAAATCAATCTGTTGTTCCTTTCTACTTCAAAAAGGGTGACCTGCACGATTTCAGATCCAGCTGCTATGGCGAGCAGATACCGATCACAACGTTCCTTCCACGCCAAAGGACTCTCAAAGTCCCCAGAAGCCACACAGTCCACCCCGGTATTACACACGCTGTCCAATCAATTTACGAAGGGGCGTCTGACGACAGCAGATCAGACTGTTCGGAGGCTCCGATGGCGCCTCTCAACTGTAAAAGCCATTAAATCCAGATGCCGGCGGTGTGTGCTATGGCGAACACAGAGGACACGTCTGAGGATTGAAACTCGTGTTAGGGACAAAAAAAAACCTCGTGTGTGTGTGACGTGGCTATTGAGATGCAGTCTGATCATCCTTGAAAGGGCAGAGAGGGTTGAGAGAATGAGCACTTTCTGGACACACACCCACAGGACATCAGAGAAGAATGTCTCAATTACAAAAAGACACATGCTGGTGTGTCTCCGCTGTCTGTCCAGTCCAGCATCTGACAGGGTATCTGTCTCTCTGTGACCCTGACACTACTGGTGTAGTGCTGAGAGCCGATTGGCTCAAGGGTTACGTTGTCATGGAGCATTTGATAAGTAACAGGAGCTGGATATAAACTTGAGAGAGTCCACATGAGCCGCCAACACTCTCGCGTTAACGCTTTTTGTCGACGGCCAAGACGGCGTTCTCCACACACCGCGCCCTTTTCTCAAAACCGAAAACGTGATGCTCGAAACCCAAACCTATTCATAGAAAACGCAGAATCTCGTTACAAAGTCAACCAGCTCACTCAACCACGTATATTCTCCTCCATTTCGATCAAACTTTGCCCTCAGATGGCACGTAATGTCACAAAAACACACATGTTCAGGCTCTCGATACACTGGCGCACGACTCTAAACACCTGGTACTGCAATGAAGCAGGAAACAAACAGGGCTTGTTTGTGTGCAACCACAAATGGACATTTATGTGTAGGAAACTGAAGCGAGATGAAAACGTCCTTAAAACAAACCCAATTCTCAAATGAAACGCAAATTACAGTGCAGTAAACAACACACAAAAGCAAATATGGTCTGTATACATACACACTCACCAGCCACGTTATTAGGTACACCTTGCTAGCACCAAATTGGATGTCCATTTTTCCTCAGAACTGCTTTCATTTTTCATGACAGATTTAACAAGGTGCTCACAACATTCCTCAGAGATTTTGGTTCATGACTGCGTCACGCAGTCGCCGAAGAACTGCCGGCCGGTGATTTGGTGACTGTGGAGGCCGTACTTCTTGTCATGTTTGTCAAGATTGTCAAGTTTGAGAGGATCTGAGCTGTGTGACATGATGCGTTATCCTGCTAGAAGTAGCCATCGCAAGATGGGTGCACTGTGGTCCTTACGAGACAGACGTGGTCAGCAAAAATACTGAGGTAGGCTGTGGTGTTTAAACAATCCTTGGGCAGGCTGTGGTGTTTAAACAATCCTTGAGCAGGCTGTGGTGTTTAAACGGCACTCAATTGGTATTAAGGAGCCCCAAGCGTGCCAAGACGTCCACCAGCCTGAACCGTTGCTACGAGGCAGGAAGGATTTATGCTTTCATGTTGTTTACATCAAGTTCTGACCCTACCATCCAAATGTAGCAGCAATAATGGAAACTCATCAGACCAGGCAATATTTTTGCAATCTTCTGTTGTCTAAATTTGGTGAGTCTGGGGGAATTGTAACCAACTGGCAGCCGCCGTAGTCCAGCACCCTGTCGGAGTAAAGGTTCTTCAAGGTTCGGCGTGCCGTGCGTTCGGAGACGCTCTTTTGCCCTCCTCGGTCGCAACGAGTGGAGATTTGAGTTACTGTTGCTTTTCTATCAGCTCAAACCAGTCTGTCTGTTCTTTTCTGACCTCTGGCATCAACAAGGCATTTGCACCCAGAGAACCGGCACTCACTGGATTTTTTTTCTTCCTTTTTTGGAACATTCCGTGTAATGAGATGGATGTGTGTGAACATCCCAGTAGATCAGCAGTTTCTGAAAAACTCAGAGCAGCCCATATCTAGCAACAACAAACATGCCATGTTCAAAGTCACTTAAATCACATGTCTTCCCCATTCTGATGCTGAACTGCTGCCATGTCATTGGCTGATTAGATATTCGTGGTAACGAGCAGTCGAGCAGGTTAATTAGTCAACCCTAATTAAGTTGCCAGCCCGTAAAATCTCCGCCCGTAATCTCAGCACGTAATCTCAGCAAGTAATCTCATCCTAAAACATGTATACAAGGACAGCTCATTATCATTACGATTACAAGGTCAGCAGGTTTAACACACACATGCACACCCACAGGCACACGTACACACACATACAAAACAGTGTCTGTTAAAGCACTCTAGTGAGCGCTATAATGGACCTGAGTTACAGTACTTCAGGAATAAGCCACTTCCTCTGCAGGAAAAATATGATTGTGCATCTTTTTCCATGCATGACCACAGTAATTACTTTATGACCACATAGGTATTTACTGATATTTTAACACATTAAAAATATACTTCAATTAAATGGCAGATCAACTTAATAAAAGCTTTTTTTTTTTTTTTTTGAAAATCAATGTAATTCTTTTTTTTTTTTGGTCACTCTTTTTCACGTGTTCTTATATACTGAAAGAATCTTATGAGAACATCATCATTAGACAATAATTACCCTGCAATTATCTTAGACACACCCTAAAAATCTGATTAAAACACTACCATAAGAAATCATAACCAACTGCAAATGAGGTGTGAAAAGGGGGGAAAAAAATATCCCAGCATGCTGCGGGGCTGGGAGCGATGAGGCTGGCGCTGAAGACCTGCGCGGGCAAAGGGGACTGCCATGACGACAGCGCCATGTGGGGGTGGGGGGCTGCTGCCATGGCGACGGCACTGAACGGGACACAGTGGCAGCCGGTGCGGGGCTGTTCCTCACCTGGTGAGCATCCAGATCAATGATGGTGGCCCTGGATACGCCTTCGACCCTCTCGAACAGGAACTGCGGAGAGAAACACACAGGCAGGGAAACAAAGGTTGACGCTCAGACTCCGGGCGGGAATCGGAGGAACGACAGGGAACGTGATGGATGCCTGACATGCTGTAGTGCTTTGGAAAACGTGCGGCACACGGCTGTTAGGAGCAGACTTCCTGCTGGGACCACATCTTCCGTGGAATTCCTCCATCTCACCTAGTAGAGCATGTAGGGGTAGGAGGTGCCACACACACCGTGTTTCTATTAAACACGGAAGTTGCTTTGAATAAGTGTCTGCCCAATGCGTGCAAAGCTAATGAGTGCAGCTTTCTAATTAAACCCTGCAGGTCTTTACGTGTGTTACAGCCAATGACGCAGTCTCCAAAAGAAGCGTGGATATGGATGCCCTACAATTCTCCCGACATCTTTGCGTTTAAATGCCCTTTAAAGGTGCCTCGGAATTTTCTAGACATAAGCGAGACTTAGAGGGGAACTGTGGATTAGTCGTTCTGCCGTCGTACCTTGATGGTGAGCGTGATGTCCGCATACGCGCAGAAACCGCCGCCCTTGTCACTGGAGCAGTGGTGGAAACCCCCTCCTGAGGGAGGACGACAGGAGAGCGACCTCAGCCGAGCCTGACCCCTCCGGAGACCCCCATTACACACAGTCCCGTCGCGCGGTGGGAAAATGAAACGGAACCCGGCGGAGGAATACCCAGTAGCTGTCGGGACGTTTAAGTGATGCAGTCAGGCCTCCATCATATTCGTCTTATTAAGCCATGCAGTGGACGTCTCCCGGATGGATGCCTGGCCTGTCCTCGGTTAACCTGCCATGCTCAGCTTCATTAAATGTCTCCCTGCCATGCGCGTCTCCTCTGTGGATATACTGCACAGCCACGTGACCTCTCCTATCCCTGTGTGACCTCTCCTGCCCCCACCGCGACCTCTCTCGATACTGTGTGACCCCCATCGCCCCCCGCCCCTCACGCTCAGCGCTATGGCAGGCGGAGACGAAAGGAAATCTATGGACTCGCGAGGTTGTGGGGGGCGGGGGTTCAGTCCACAGCCGTAGAGCAGCCCGACTCAGACGCTCTCCATCTCCGAGTGATTAAGGCTGACACCACAGCACACTCCTCTCAGCTTGTGCCTTGGGGGTAGGGCAGCGGTTTGCCCGGGTGCGACTCTCGTCTCTGATTGGCCAGGATCGGGGGCCGTGCTGTGGACGGTGGCGACGGAACTCACCTACGTTTATGGCCCATCCTCGGTCCATGGCGAGCTTTCCGGCCTGCAAAGCGAGACGGAAACTGTTCAGAGAAAGCGAGCAAAATGCAATGGAGCATCTGGAAGCGTCTGTAGTGCTCTGATCAAAGTATGATTCAGAGAGCGCCTGTGCTGTGATTTGGGGAGCATCTGTGCTGCGTTTCAGGGAGTGT
>NC_137518.1:3110000-3145000 GCF_041902795.1 Electrophorus electricus
GTGCTAGCAACAGCCATGCTTCCAGGAGCACAGAGCAAGAGTTAGAACTGCAGAAAAAACTCTCACACTTATCAGATGAATGCAGTGCTGCTTGGAAGTCTGTGAATCCTATAGAAGGTTCTAGATTTCTGTATACATTTGACCTAAAATGTTTTCAGATTGTCACACAAGACCTAAAAGAAGATAACAAGCCCCAAATCAAGCAAATGAGACAAAATATCAACTCTGTCATTTATTTATTTATTGAGCAAAATGATCCAATATTACATATCTGTGAGTGGAAAAAAGTATATGAACTTTTAGGAGTAGCAGATAATTTGAAGATGAAATTAGAGTCAAGTGTGGTCAGTCAGTGGCACAACAGGTGTGATTGGGCGTCCTGTTTTATTTAAAGAACAGGGACCCAGCAAAGACTCTGGCCTTCCCAATGCGTTTGTGGACGTGTATGATGGCATGAACAAAGAAGATTTCTGAGGACCTCCAAAGATGAGACGCTGATGCTCCTCAGGTTCCAAAATCGTCTACAGAGGTGTGGACAGATTGTGTAGAAACGGAGGAAATTCACGACTGTCATCGCCCTCCCCAGAAGTAGTCGACCAACAAAGATCACACCAAGAGCAGGGCGCGAGGTCACAAAGGAACCCGAGGTGACTTCTAAGCAACCAAAGGCCAAAGGTTAACGTTCACGAGTCCACCATCAGGAGAATGCTGAACAACAGCGGAGAAAGTCGGTGCTCTCCAGAAATAACGCCGCTGCCCATCTGAAGTTTGCTTAAGATCACACAGACAAGCCAGAAGGCTGTTGGAACGAGACCAAAACTGTTGTTTTTGATTCACATGTGAAGCGTTATGTTTGGAGAAAGGAAATCACTGCATTCCGGTGCAAAACCCTCTTCCTTCCTGTGAAGCAAGGCTGGAGGTAACGTCACGGTTCGGCCCTGTCCTGCTGCGTCTGGGCCGGGACGGCTTGCCATCGTTGAGGAGCTACGAATTCTGAATAATACCAGCAAAATCTACAGAAATTGTCAGGCCATCTGTCTGTGAATCTCAAGAGAACATGGGACATGCAGCAACACATCGACCCCGAGCACACAAGTCATTCTGCCCAAGAACAGTTAAAGAAGAACAAAAGTTAAGCTTTTTGGAATGGCTGAGTCAAAGAAGTGTTGTGGAAGGAGCCAAAACAATGAGTTTATGGGAGGAACCCCACCAACATTACTGAGCTGAAGCTGTTTTCTAGAGAGGAGTGGGTTAAAACTCCTCCAAGCAGATGTGCAGGACTGACCAATAATTACCAGAGATGTTTAGTTGCAGTTATTGCTGCACAAGGGGGTCACAGTAGATACAAAGTGCAAAGGTTCATGTACTTCTGCCACACACAGATATGTAATATTGGATCATTTTCCCCAAGAAATAAAAATTGGATCATTTTCCTCTGACAGGGTCTAAAATATTTGTCTCATTTCTTCGACTTTTCATGGATTTATGTGACAATCTGATGAAGTCTTAGGTTAAATGAATGCAGAAATACAGAAAGGGTTCACAGACATTCTAACACTGCTGTCCAGATCTTATTAGCAGACATAATTGCATACTAATTTCTTCAAATCTTTGGTGTAACCACCACGGGGAACTTGGCTAACTTGTTGGTAAGTGTAGAAACTAAGAATTATATATATTAATAATATATTAGACATTAATCATCTGTCTCATTCTTTTTTCTCATTCAGTTTTGACAGCTTTTTTCTCATTCAGTTTTGACAGCATCTTCTTCCTATGATCAATTCTTAGTCATGCAGAGAAGGCCATGCTCATCAGAGCCTTGTTCCACGTTTGTGACTCCGCCCCCATGTCGCCATCTCTTCTGCTAGCACCGTGCTGAAGCCTTCCCACAACCGAACGTGCCTACTCTCTGCCCCTCTGTGCCCGCTCCAAAACTAACGCACTGCGGAACGCCCGCCAGGGCTTCATCCCAAACATGGAAACGATTCCTCAGTAGCGCACCACATAAACAAGTGAACGGCAAACCCGGAGGGTGATGAACAAGCTTGTGAACGGGAACTGGGTGCTAGGACCAGGTGCTATGGAATCATGGGAAATCTGCAGAACCAACCGAAACTGAGGTCATGGCAACATGACCGCTACTGAGACAAGTGGCTTTGATGTTAGATGTCAAACAAGGCAGGCCCTTGGGGGGGGGGGGGGGGGGGACATCAGGGTGACTCATCTAACAGACATGCTACAGTGCATACCATATTTAGTAAGCATGGTTTTAGGTCTTATTGCCAAAAAAAAAACCAAAACTGCAAATAAATTCAGTGATCAGTGTTTTCATTTCAGAAAATGATCCCTTTTTCACTCGTTGGGGTTGTGTCTATCTCAGTGCGACTGTAGCGTATAGCGTATGTGCTTTCGTTTCCTCTCCAGTGAGACATCGAAAAAGGTCACATCCGTGTTGTCGAAAAGAAACGCAGCATTTAAATAAGAAAAGTCGTAGTGTGAGTGTTTGTAAAAGCTGATATCTGTGAGTAGAGCGTCCTTGAGTCTGAGAAAGGTGCTATATAAATGTAAATAATAACAACAATAATAATAAAGGGAACCAAAGGTCTAGGGCTTATTGCAAGTTGTCCTGTGAGTGAGGTTCCCTAAGGAACCTGCTATGGTTTATTGTGTGTGGCTGCACATGTGGGTTTACGTACGCGTGTGTGAGCGGGCATCTCCCCGGAGCACCTACCATGATGGTGCCACCCGTCTGGGTTCGCAGTGGCCTTAGTACTTTACGCTGAACCAAGAAGTTGGGCAGGAATATGAGAGGAGGGATTTCTGTGATAGTGGCAACCACCAGGGACCACTGGAGACAGAGGAGAGGGAAAAACATGCACGCGCACGCACACACGCATGCACACACAAACACAGACACATTTTCATGCTAAAAAAGAAGTACTAAATATATTAGGGGTTTTTATCAGCATTTGATCACTTCAATCTAGGAAAATACAATAAACAACAACAAACAAAGGACAAAAATGCACCAGTGAGACATTAAATAAAAGCATAACACAAAGAATACCAGGTAACCATAACTTCCTGGGGCCAGTTCCCCAAAAGCACTGCAGTATTAAGGTCAAGATTATATTAAGAGAGTGCGTTTTGCGACAGGCTGCGTCATTTCGGCACTACAGCCCTTTTAGGAAACTCGGCCTCGAGCTGGAATATTCGACTTGAAATTCCGTGTGTGGCTCTTTCACGTGGGTTTGCTTTTGGGAGCTGCCGAATGACAGTGGCAAAACCAGTAGCAAAATGTTAAAACACGATAACAGACCACTACTGACGTACATTCCACAGTACAAAAGGAAGGGGAAAACTCAAAACGTAGTCACAGTGGAACTGAGGTACCTCTCTCGAGCCCTCCAAGAAACCGTTCTGCATGCAGAGGGAAAAAATAATAACACAGAGCCAATTTAAGGCGTGATGATCTTCAACAGACACAGCTAACACCTTCCAATGTAATATAAGCTGCCCTTTAACACTGGTCTGAGATCAGCCCCAGGCGTCCGCTCAAAGCGCTCAAGGACGAGGCCCGGCCAATCCCAGAGCACACGGGGAGTCGCGCAGCGGAACATCCCAGCTACAGAGAAGCAGCGGGCCGCGCTCCAACCCGGTCGCTCTGCGGGGCCGTCGGGGGCCGTCAGGGGCCACCCCAAGCCAAAGCAAAACAGCCGACTCGCAGCGAGGACTGCAACAGAGATCGAAGGCACCTCGGGAAGCCTTGGCCATTTCGGGCGCACGCATTCTCTCCGCTGCCACCTACAGGCTATAAAACGGAGACAACGGCACACACGGCCGGCGGAAGCGACCGACTGGGAGCGGTACACGGGAAGGTGAACAGTTCGGTCATTTAAAGGCTAATTTAGCATTTGAATGCTAATGTATCCAGCTTTTTGAAGCCTTGTCAATGAGCCCCAGGATGTCGTTCACACATTCGGCTTTCGGGGGTCCTCATTTCTTATATCCCCACTGCATGCCAGCGGGAGGCGGAGGGAGAGCCGTGACATTTTCCAGGCAATCAAAGAAAATCCAAGGCCGAGGCAAGGATGAGGAGAGGGCTGGGGGACTGTACCTTGAGTCTGCTCAGATAGCGTCTGGTGTGAACCACGAGGAGGTCCTCCTCGCTAGCCTCCCTCGCTGGGACTATGGTCTCATCCGTGATGAACTGCTCCTCTGTCAGATCAGGGGAAAACGTTTCAAAGCTCTGAAGAAATGGGTCTTCAGGAGAACGTGCGCTGTCGTTGCTACCTTCCCAGACCGTTCCCCACCTCTGCCATACGCTTAGCAAGGTGATGTGCAGAAAAACACCACATTGCCACGGTTAAGAGATGGCCTGTGGAATAGGCCATGAGACAAGTTGTTTTGTTCAGGTTTATCCGAAGTGCTAGTCGAGTCAGTCTGCCTCTAATCTCGTGCTCTGAGTCGGAGTGGTTGGAGGAGTGAGGCAGCCCTGATACCCCACCCTCATTATTAGTCCTTACCTCCACTCATTCTTTCACCTCTCGCTACACCCCCCCCCCCCCCCCCCCCCCCCCCCCCCCCCCACACACACACACACAAACAACTCCTTTGTTTTCTGAATCTAAAATGCTGACATGTATTATTCCATCTGACATTAGCTCCAGGTCTACAATACCCCCCTCGGAAGGTTTTGGGCAGGGGTACCTTTTAAAAAGTGGATGACTTTGCCCCATTTGCCTGCATCAAAGGGGTGGAGCTTCTCCAGCCCCATAAAGGTGATGTTATACTCCGGGGAGTAAACGATTGGCAGGCATGTGGAGGGAACCCCCACATACAGCTCCGTCTGGTGTGAGCTACTGAAAGAAAACAGAAGGAAAAATATTCCGTTTACTACGGTTTTATTCCACATTAGGATAGTGTTAAAAACAAAACTAAACATTAGGTAATTATATTAATTAGATTATATTAATTAATATGCTGTGACATTGTTTTCATACTTATCAATAAATCTTACTTCTCTTTACTCTTAAAATATAAATCTTATTTTTCTTCAATTTCACCCTTGGATCTGTAAATAAAGGATAAATAAAGTTCGGTCTGTCTACCTGTGGTGGACTGGGGTTCAGTCCCCTGTCTGGGCAAATGTGCCATGCTACACCAATACGAGGGCTTGGGCAAGACTCCTGACACCACACACACCTACCTCTGAAATATGACTGAAAATTGTATGTCGTTCTGGATAAGGGTGTCTGCCAAATGTGTAAATGTAAAATGTTAAGTATTAATTATTTCAAAATTAACATGCATTTAGGACATACTACTGATTATCACTGATAATCCAGTGTGGTATACAGTATGAAGGCAGAAAAATCCTTGTTTAGTGGGTATAGGATGCCAATCTAGAGTACATACCTCTTTACTTCTGAGACGTCTGTCCTGGACATAGTGAATCCTGCATCAGTTTTCACCTGTGATAAAGTATATCACAAATATGTGTATATGTATGTGTGTGTGTGTGTGTGTGTGTGTGTGTGTGTGTGTATTATGCATATAAATGTGTATAGGGGCTATTTATATATACTCTAGACCCGGGGACCGGCGTCGCAGAAAACTACATTTCCCACAATCCCCTGCCATTCGTGCACACGCTCGCCAGGCAGTTCTGCGACACAACGCCCCCGTGTTTTTGGAACGACGTTTCGTTTTCATCGTTTTATTCGAGGTGTCGGACGAACACGGTGGGTTTAGTGCGCACTGTGATCTTTAGCGCGCTCGGATCGACGCCCGTGCCTCGCTGGCTCTCACGGAAAACCGCTGTCAAACGCGCGAGAGGCGCCACTCACCTGCTAGCTATCGGAAGGTCTCTTATTTCTGGGGTTATTTCTAGGGCGAGGTTATTGTGTCCGAAACGGTTGCAGACGGTCATTGGCCCGGAAGGTTCATCCCGAACTTACAAACCGCCTTTTTCCTGTTTTCCTCGTTCCCGACGCATGCTCGCGCTGTTCACGTGTGCCTCCCTTGGTTACGTCATATTTCGTTAACCGGGGGCCGTATCCGGAGCTCGTGAGATTTGTCTGCAAATACTCGCAATCGCCAAATGACGCAACGAGCGATGATTCCATAGTTTGCCGTGTCCTGAATCAATACGGAATAATAATAATAATAATCCATTTTTGTTTAATTGTCATTATAGTGTAGTAAAGTTTACTAAGTGTATTCAACAAAAATAATTACTGCTACTATATCGATATTTATGTATATATATATATATATATATATATATATATATATATATATATATATATATATATATGCACATACATTATTAAGTATCACATAATAATATTGCATATATCAATACCACATATATGTATATAATATAATATAATATTGAATAATACATCTTGATTGGAGGCTGTGAAGATATGGGTTGCTATAGCTTGCAGCCGTACTGCTGCTGTGAGAACGTTATCAGCGCCTGTCTGTATCTTACCACAGTGTACCTTTCCCACAACGTAATCACTAAGAGAAATCTGTAATTTTACAAATAGCCATTTCGGCATGCTTGCAACACTATGGCCACCACGTGTCTAGCATGGCGAGAAACACGGCCTGTAATTCTCCTGAATTGATTTGCCGAGTAACCCATTACTAAGGCAGCTGCCTCCAGCATCTTCGCTTTCTAAAAATAGTGTGTAACACTCGCGTAACGACACCATCGCTGTAGAGAATCAGGCGTGAGGTCCAGACGGAGCCGCTCCACCGCTGGGTGTCTGTACACCCTCTGGGCCGAAAACCATTTTCTGACCAGCATGTCTAAAACCCTGAAAGAAAGCGTTCAGCTGCTTCATATAGCCAGTTTTGAAAAATGATTCTTAATGGCTTCAGAGGTGGTACAGGCAGGAGTTCGCTGCCTTCTGTCTTCTGCATCCTCGCTGTGGGCCTATTTATCTACAGTCTGGTAACTTGTAGCGTGAGTAGCTATGTGAGTAGTTCTCTCTATGACAGAATATTTTCTCTTACCGTAAATCGAGGGTCAGTGCTGTTGATTTTCAGATCTCAGTGTTGGTTTTTTCTTATCTTTTCTCAGCGATCCCTAGGTGAGCTTAATTAGTGCTTTGCCATCCTGCACAGAACCGCCTCTCACCTCTGTCCGCCTCTGCAACAGGTGTTTTAACGCCTAACGGTCGCTTTTGACCTCTTGTTGAGATTAAATAGCCCAGTTGTGCCAACACTGTCCAAGAGGAGTTTCTGATTTTAACTGAAGTACAGTATGTCAGAGAATGAAGGATTGCACCTCGTCTCGCCTTCATTTTAAAAGGTTTTGAGTCTTAGAATTATATTTTTCTCTTTAGTCAAAACCTCCTCTGTAAAGAGGGCTTTGTCCTTTAAATGTGACGACGCTGCCAAATCATCAGAATACTTGAATACTTATTCAATATTATATTTCATAATTAGAACCTCTGAGCAAGAATCGTTACATTTTTAAGGCTTTTAAAACAAAAAATTATTATTCAAATAATAATATCCCCATGAAAACCTACATGTGTCTGTCATATCAAACAGCAAAATCACAGTCCCGAACTTAGGAATACAGTGCTGAATTTGCATCCCAAAGTTCAGCTGGACATGGTATGAGCACAATGAGTCCAACGGTACGGATTTTCGCTGTGTCGTAACAGTCAGTGCTAATCCTGGCCCATATGGCACTGCTTTGTTATTCCTGAATGGAGTTTTTAAGGATTTGCTGAAGGCCAATGTTAGCACTGCACAAAATGAGGGTTTCACACAACCATGGTGACATCCCTGCAGTGAGACCCACAGGGTAACATGCACAAGGTGACGTGCATAAGATAACATCGCCACAGTTGACATCGACAGGGTGATATCAACAAGGTGACATGCACAGTGTGACATGCACAGGGCTACATCCACAGAGTGTCATCCACATGGTGACAGGCACATTTTCCCTGCAACATTACCTGGTCCTACAGAGTCCCCACCACTCTTCCGTATCAGGCACGTTGGGTGGCTCTCATATCTAGTCGTTGCCTCCTTCATAAACATGGCCATCAGATCTACTGTGCCCTGACACCGTGGCCTGACACCTGAGTTCGCCTTGTTTTCCACATAGGTAGTTTCACAGTACCTCCTAAAAAGTAAAACCAGTGCATTCTTATGTTTCACTGAGAAATTTTGCCCAAAAATGAACAGCTAGAAAGAAGTCTGTTCCTTAGTTGAAACCATTAGATAAGGTAAACACTCCAAATACCGTGCACAAAAGGATAAACTGAAGACTGGCCCTCAGGATGTGTTTCTTGTGTCTGTTGTTGTGTCTGTTGTTGTGTCTGTGTCTGTATATGTCTGTTGTGTCCGTTGTGTTGTTGTGTCTGTTGTTGAGTCTGTTGTGTCTGTGTCTGTATATGTAGATGTCTGTTGTGTTGTTGTGTCTGTTGTTGTGTCTGTGTCTGTATATGTCTGTTGTGTCCGTTGTGTTGTTGTACCTGTTGTTGTGTCTGTTGTTGTGTCTGTGTCTGTATATGTCCGTTGTGTTGTTGTGTTGTTGTGTCTGTGTCTGTACGTGTCTGTTGTGTCTGTTGCTCCATGTACTATCCTCCAATGGATGTCAGGTGACCTTTCTGTACAATTGTACAATTGTACAGTGTCATCCTGCGGACTTCAGGGGAAGAACTGGTGTCAAAGAAACCAGCCCCCCTAGTTGAGGGAAAGTCCTCTAGAAGGTGTGCATTAGATAGAGGTGTCTGTCTCTGGGGTGGTAGGGCACAGGATCACCACTCACCTTCATTCCAAACCCCCATTGTCACAGTAACAGGGAAGAAAGGCTGTACTCACGGCCTCTCCTCCACCCACCGATGGCTGTCGGATTATTCAGGGATGTTCGGCGAATTCTTGACATCGACCCAAATACTTCTGGCTTGATCTCCGTTTTGTCACCCAGCTGTGCGATGTCAGCACATGCCAGGTGGTCTAACTTTCTATGCCCTGCACGTAACAGATGCGATAGCATACTGTCTGAAGATAGATAGAATGATGCACTGATGGAATAAAAGGATTTAAGAACTGCGGTTCCTCCAGCTTTCCAGTAGGAGTATCCGATGCCCTTCAAAGCGTAAAAACACCTTCCGTGATTCCAGAATAGATCTGTTTAAGAGAGTCGAGTTGAGCAAATACTGAGTTGAGCAGCCTCTTGAAATAGAGGAACAGCTGCATGTCAAGCCCTTTTCACCCCCCATTCTCAAAATTATGGTTGCTGCTCCCGGCCATGTGGCCTCCTCGCCCTACAATAGCCTGAAGAAAGGCCATGGTCCCCACCATACACTGTCCTTCTGTATAAGAAAACAACTCCTCATAGGCAGTACTGGCCAAACCAAAATAGGTCCTCTAGATTTCCTGCACCATTGCCACATGTGGCAGTAGCACAGTGAACTTGTACCACGTTGTGGAGGCCACACCACTAGGTAGTGAGCAGCTGGAACTGTGGTGGTAACCATTCCAGTCAAACCAGTCTGGTCCACGATGCCATTCCTGGTTTTTTTTTTTTTGGAAGTCTGTTCAGCCTAAGGAAACTCCTAAAACTTTTAATGTTTCCTGCACCTTCTTGACATACCCTGTCATCTGCATTATATTTGAGGGCCATTTATATTTTCAGACTTTTGGCAGACATTCTTATCCAGACCAATTTACATATCTTATCAATATGACAGTGTTTCAAGACCATGGCCCTGGTACAGCTGGTACCATGTTCCATCTAATCTACAAGCTTAGGAGATGGTCTCAAGGGCAGTATTACAGATCCACAGTATCATGTCTATCATTAATAAACACTGTGATATCATCTGTGTGAGTAGGGAGTGTACACTCTGGACTCTGACAAACCTGAAGTATTGGAAAACCATCATACAGCAGTGCAGTGGCTCAGTGGCTAAGCTGTACAGCAGACCAGAGAGTCCTCATACATCTCGAACACAAGACTGGTCAGTTAACGGAGCCCCAGCGTGGAGCATGATGGTCTAGCAACCATAAGCTGCACCCACTTCAAAAATGCGGCACCAACACAGTCAAAGGCCTCCTGTTGGACAAGAAAGATCAATTCAACCTTTCTACTGATAACTATGTATATTCCAATAAAAAAGAATTATGTTTTTAGGGCAGATGAATGCATGCTGTCTGATCTTATTGTACCACCGAATGTTCTGGTTTGCAGAACCATAGTGCCTGGGGCCCCCATAGGTGTGAGAATGTGGCTCTCAGAGGTGTGTGTGAAGGGAACCGAGATCTTCACCTTCTTACTTACATAGGATCTCGTATTTTTACACTGTACGTGATAAGACAAACCGGGTCAGGTTGGAAAGCAATTTAAATTTCATACAGTGAATATCATTTTCAAGATCTCAAATAACTTTCTTTACCCTTCTGCTTGAGTTTTTAATTTAGTTTTTAGCTGTTGACAAAGTTTTGTTGTTTTTTTTTTTTACTTTCCATCATCATCTTACATTTTTGAAAAGCATTTTCCTCTCTAGTGTTCCAAAAACCGCAAATCTTTCAAGGAAACCGGAGTCTGGCAATGACGTGACGTTAAGATAAGAACGTGCGAGACTGTTGAGGGCTTTGTAAAGTTATGTGAGAAGGAGGATTTTTGAAATGAATGTGGTACTTAACAGGAAGCCAGTGGAGATAATGGAAGCCACTGAAGATAACGTGATAAAAAGAAATCAACGTGATCGTGTTCTACATTAGAGGCTAATTAATGCTAAATGTCCCAGATTTAAGAGCCTCTCAAATATTCAGAAATTACACTTGCTACAGAAGCATGAGGAGTACTCTGCATTAGCTGCACTAAACCTCTTCAGAAAAGAGACACTGAGTGACAATGTCCACACACACACACACACACACACACACACACACACACACACACACACACACACACACACACACACACACACAAAACTACCTGTCTCACTATAACAAAAACACCCTACATTATTTATGATGCTTTGCTTATCTGCAGTTGTAATGCACAACAGAATATAATCTTTTTCATATACTATATTGTGTTCAGTGTTCAATTTCTTGTAGTATTTTTTTTAATACTCTAAAACTCAGTAACCCAAGCTTTGGCAATACAAATGCACCATTATTTGTCATGCTTGAATTGAATTGAATTGAATTGAATTGAATTGAGGGATAAAGTGGTTGATTATTGTAGGGCAGTACTGCTATCACCAGTCCCAGAATGGAAACACTATGCGATTAAATGCAATGCTCACCGTCAGTCGGTGCAAAGCCCATCACATGATAAGAAAGTCCGGACTCTCACCAGTGAAGACTCCCAGCGGCCTTGACCTGGGTTTATCACCTCCTAAGGATGCTACAGATAATGTTGACTATGAATAAAGTGGGATTTCTGTTTTGTGTATTGAGCTGGAGAGACTAACTTTTACACTCTTTTTCTCTCTCTGATAAAACCCAAATCTTCTGCTTTAGGAGTTGGCACCTATATTCTGAATTATATTATTGCCATAAAATAAGAACAATTTGATCTAAGTTCCACTTCTTCCTTGGAAACACTCTTCAGGTGTTCCTCCTTGTGAACACTCACAGGTGTTCTTTCTTGGGAACATGCGCTGGTGTTCCTCCATGGAAACTCTCACAGGTGTTCCTCCTTGGTTTGTTCCTCCTGGATGTTTGGAAGGACATACACTTCTTATTGCACTAGACTTTTCTTCACATCCTAAATGAGCTAAATGTGAGAATGTAAAAACTAGCAGCAGCTTTGAAGCTAAAGCTCTGGGTCACATCTACTTAAAGGTAACTGACAACAGAAAAGAACATCTACTGCCCTGCATCGAAGAGAGACTTTCGAGGACAGAAACAATACAAATACCTTCATTTTAATTGCAAAATGCTTAAAAGAAGATTGCTGTGTGCTGCATTGAAAAAGTGACCCTTAAGCCCTTCTGATTCCAAACACACGCAGGCGGTCCACACCTCCACTGACGTTCACCCAGGGCTCTGGGCTTCGTTTATCTTCCAAATTCTGAAAAATCTTCTCATTTTGGACAGTTGGGTTAGTGGGAGATGGATGGTACGTGACGTTGAGAGAAATCTGTTGCTCTGAGAGGGTTCAAGCATGGAGAGGCCGGCACCTGGTCCACTATAACCACTCGATGAGTTTCCATGGCGACGGTCAAAGAGCGACGACAGCAGCGATCTGTGTTATCTGGTGCGACGCGCAGTAGCTGAGCCGCGGCGCTTATACTGCCCGGACCCAGACAGCGACGCGAGATGTGAGCTTGCGCTCAGCTGGCCTTCACTGACTGGCCGAGCAGCCACGCGCTTTGAAGAAAAGGACTGCTAGTTTAAAAGACTAAAAGAACCATGTTTTAAAGACATAAAAGAAGTAAAAGTTGGGTCTGATACCAAGAAGTTGATCAGTGAGACAACAGGCATCAAGCAATATTTTAAGGGATTTGTTGACAAGAGGTGTATAGAATACACTAGAGGAGACTGGGCCTCGATGTACTAAAAACTGAAATATTTATTCAGTTATGGGCACTTTAAAATCCCAGGGAGGTTTTTTAAAATGTACAGATTTTCAGTTTTACTTTTCATTATATTAACTTCACATTAAAACAGAACTAGGATGCCAGAGAAGGAGTGTGACATTTGTGTATGAATTTCATAATTTACCCTTGCGCCAGACCCAGACATTTAGTCTTAAAACATGAAAGTGTGTAATTAAAATGTTACCTTTAATTTTTTTTCTTTTTTTTTGCACAAACAATAAGTGAATTAAATGTAAACTATTATAAAATATTCAGTGTTTGATAGCAAATTTTACAAATGTTTACACAGAATAAAGTGGTAATGGTTGTCAGAAGCACAACCAACAATTCTACCATTAGCCGAAAGCGTCTTCAAAAATCAGTTTATATGGCTACCAAGGAACCAACTGTCGAAGAAACAATCATGCCATTTGTCAGTTGTTAGAAACATGAGCAGAAAATAAAATATGAAGTAAATAACACTTGAGAACAGTCTTTTTTTTTTGTCATGTCAGTAATGTTGTAATTTTAAAAAACTATGCTAATAATCTAAAAATATTATATAAATGCCTACTTTTAGGAAACATAAAAAAGCCATTTTCTACTAAAATACTAAGATGTGATTTCCACCACACAGTGGACTCCAGTGAACCCAGTTTTATATGATATGACTAAAATGCTAAGTTTTAAAACATGCTATCACAGGCATAATGTTGACAGTGATTCTGACAGTAGTGCGTTTTTAAAAACGACGAGAAAAGTAAATAATATTCTTCCAGGCAATAAGAGATGACATAACTCGACACAAACCTATTCTCCTCCACAAATCTCTACAAGACACAAACCAGGAGGTACGGCCTACTGTTCGCCATATCCTTGAACCTTTTACCCCGGGCTTACGTTCAGTTCTACAATCGACAGATCAGTTAGAATGAATACCACAATCTGTCTGTTTAAAACATATTATTAACCTGCAAAAAATTGATTTCAGATAATTACAAACATTATTGAAGCCATTTAATGATTTAAACATCTAATATATTTAGTTAATGAAGACATAGAAATTGGTAAACAGCAAAATTAGTTTGAAGTCTGTTAAATGCCCGTTGACACAGGGGCTGAGGAGGATTAATTGTGTTCATTATTTTCTAATAAACGAGACAATTTGAGATGAGGTGGAAATGCCATTTGTCCATGATGGCACTACCACAATATCCACCTGCGATACAAATGTGTCCACTTTCCAATCTTGTTACTAATATGAATTAAACTATTAAAAGTTTGAAAGGTGGGTTTTTTTCCCCCTCAAGATTTCTAGGCATAAAGTACCTGACGCTTCAGACTCGCTACTGACGGCAGCCAGGACTGCATCTGCACTGCAGTGGAAGAGGGCGATGTTTTGAATAGTTTAGTCTACAAAGTGCACAGAGTCTTTATATTGCAGCTTAATGGCCAACCTTGTGCTTTTAGAAGTGTTTTGAGTGTTCTGATGTCCTGAGTTATGCCAGAATAGTCTGTGTTACTTGTGAAAACCTGTGAGCTTCTTGGAGTGTTCGCACAGGTTTTGATCTCGTGGATTCCGTGTCAGCATCCATTCTGAGCGCTCACCTGCAAGAAAATGCTTTATTACGTTTAATTAGGAATTCCCTGTCCTCAAAGTTTCTTTTTTATGCAAAGTTTGGTCTTTAAGCTACCATAAGGTGTCTGTTAATGGCACCCTAGAAAGAAATTAACTGCTTGGTTACGATTGTTGTATCGGAACATGCACAAACCAAAATCTGCCCTCATGACAGGGATGCTTTTGTGGAAAAAGAAACGGATCAACCACTGCCAAATGACTACACCAGTTCCAGTTTGTTTGCTGAGACGTTTTAACGGACAGGAAGCCTCACATGAGAGCAGTGTAGTTAAAGGGCAACCTGACCAGAATCCATGGGGGGGGGTTGGCTTGGCTTATGCATAATGTAGACAGGGAGATATTTTTGTCTTTCTATTGGGAATGGATTGAGCAGAGAGAGAAGCTAGACTCCGTGCCCCCAGCTGCATGATTAGCATGTACACCTCTCTTCAGGGCAGAGCGAATCTCCATTTCCACTGAGCTTTCTTTTAAGGAGGATGGTTTCACCGAGGACTGCATTTGAAGTGAAGCCCCTCTGTCGTTTGCAGTCAAAACTCATCCTTGTTTAATGATGCCAGCACGATCGCTAAGTAAACACGACATCATGCCCTGGCTGGTGTCCAGCCAGCCTTCATGTAACGCACACATGCCAATCACAGCGCTCTTGTTGGCTTCACTGGTCCTAGTCACCCACTAACTGAATTATCACTCCCACTTGCTTGCCTTCCCGTATCAGTCCCACAGGTGCCTGAGTTCAGTGCTTCGCAGTGAAAGTCCCTTGCGTGGCCGGAGCCTTCGCAAAGCCTGGCCTCATCAGACCATTTTTGTCTTTGCATTTTGCAAATAAACTTTTTTCAAAGTTTTCCTTTCGCTCCTGCTCCGATGTGTCACACATGCAGGTGTGCAGAGGGGTTTCCCCAATTTTGTCTTCATTAATATGCCAGTGAGAAGCGTGTGATTTGTCTGCACATTAAACTGGAACCACTATCAGCATAAGCCATAATTACTATATAGTTTGAAGCTCATGTAAGTTGAAGTCTTATCTTTCATTGCCTTTATTACATTGTTGACATATAAGAAGAGAAAATAAAATGTTTTCATTATGCTGTAGGAGTCTGGTTTTATGAATATAAATTAAGACTCTTAAATATGGCTGGAATTAAACTGTGCTGTTAAGAGATTATACAATGGTGCTCTATTTGACAGTGGAACCAGTGCTAAGAACAACGTGTAGAAAAAAAAAAGATAATCACCGTCACCTCCGTAACCGGATGAAAATTCTGTAGTTTTAAGCTGATCTACCTTTATCTCCGGCACCCCGTGTCTCTGTACCAGGTCCCGAGCTCCACCACCATCGGGTATTAACTGGGTGACTCATGACTCTCAGACTACTACAACAATGGGTCCATGCAAGCGTGTCCACACCACACTGACTCGAGGGTCTCTCAGAGAGACTCGCCCACGGAGTCCCAGAGCTGGCAAAGACTCACGCTGCCTCCCCGGCGCCGCGTCAGTGGACAAATCGCGTCCTCCTGGGGACTGGCGATGAGTTCTCAAAGCCAAGTGTCTTGGCAGAATCCGTTCCAGGGTCTAAAAGGTCCCTACTTCACACCCAGAGACTTCGCATCACCTCTGTCTTTATTTTACAAGTGCAGTGTCCAGTGTCCAACTGCATATAAACCCCTGAAGTATTCACAAGCATAATGAATTGTTTTGATTAGTTCCTGGAAACGTCGACTGACCAGTACAGGAGTAGAGCACAGTCACGCAGGGTCTGAAACCATCACGCATTGTAAAAAACAGAGAGAAATCTCCAGTTTCCTGAGGCGACCGAGATACTTTCCTCACTGTCATAAACCAGCGAACAGTAAGCAGCGTGTCAGCAAAACACAGGCGTCTGTTCTTCATCGGAACATGTGACATTAGCGCGTCCTATTTAACGAAGGGTGTTTGACGAAACCCTCCAAAACACACTCCTCCGTCACGGGTCCCACAGTGCACCACATGGCCGAGGACAATTAGATGGTGTGGGACTTGGTAGACATAGGATGGACAGGGAGGGATGATTTCTCCTCCAGTTACCTTGAGCTGGGTCACTGACGGGACGTGAACAACACATTCACTGCCACCTCAGATTCAAGCGCATGGGATACGATGGTACTGTTGATCTGGCCGTGCAGATGGTACCACACACAAAAAAAACACCATTAGCTGTAAGTGATACCAGTTCTTATTTACTTTAAAAACATAATCATGGCAGAATTTGAGCAACTTTTATAAATAAACCTTCTTAGTGGAAAATATTAAGCGTTAAATGTTCACAGCACTTGTTCGCTTTTATAAGGAAGTGCGTTTTTTTTTCCTAAGGAAGTTATTTTGTGTGCATAGCGTACAAGGATATGGGTCCAATTCAATTTTCCAGTTGCATGATTTACTTCAGATGAATTAGAACTGATGAAACAACTAACAGACAGTGTGCCAGCAGGCGTGAATATAGCCTCTCCTCCCACTGGGGGCAGTAGAGAGCCATGAGGTGGGGGAGATGTGGGTCCGGTGAACCGTGGCAGGACTTGAAAGAGGAGTGTGTAGCCATGGGTTAACCTCGTACTGCAGAGTAAACCTTTGCTGGATGGCTTGTGTCCTGCTCCCTGGAGCAACGGCTTTGAAAAAGAGGAACCGTGGTCATGGTGATGGTGACAATTTTTAAAAATAAAAGCCATGCCGGTAAATGCTGTGCTGGGTGTTACAATAGCAGATTTCGCAAGACTGAGTTTGCATGAAAATGTACAAATAGGTCTAGGGAAGGTTTTGCATTGGTTCGTTTTATATTTCAATCATGCGAGTCCAACTCCTTCACTCATACTAAAGGAATCTGTGGTGATTTGTGGGAAGGGGGAGTTTTTGTATATTAGCATTCGGTTCACATAGCTCACATCCTTCATTATCCACTGATTATGGAATATTTGGCATAGCGAGATCAAGGCCTTCAGAGATGTTGATACATGAATAGGAAATGAATAGGCATGTCAAAGGGTTATGAATTCGCCCAGATAAATGTTCAAATCAAACCTGCTGGCTTCTTGAGCATGTCTGGACAGAAACAAACATTTTATCCATTTGAAGACCTGTGATAGAATTTTTCTTCTTAGCATGATTATTCCTTTACCAACCAAGCAGAAAATATTTCATATCCACAAAGTCAGCGGTGTCTCTATCACACATTGGTTGGTCTATCAGATAGAAGAATTCCCAGAATTCCTGCCTGAGCCCACCTTTCTGAGCTTACTTCCTTATTCCGCAAAACATCCAGCAAATTCCAGGGCAAATTCAGCATCGACATTTTCATGGGAAGATATTGTTCCACTTGTCAGCCATCTCTGAGTTCTTTCTAATTTTGTTTGGGTTTTTTTTTTTTTGCCGGTTGGGTTGTGACACACAGTGCATAATTTACAAGAGTGTCTAATGTCACAAATCACAGCTTGTCACTTATTTCATCAGCCTGTGGCCCTTGGTCAGTGCCAGGGCCTGACTGAGTCTGTTTATCTGGGGCCCAGGCCTGGGTTTGAGTGATGGACAGACAAGGGCACCGCATGCCAGGGCCACTATTAGCTTCAACTCCCGCACTTTCCTCACCGAGAGGAACTGAGCTATAGGTTCCCATGGTGATTGCTGAAAAATAACGTGCCAAATATAACTCGGAAATGTAAAAAACACAAAGTTTTAAAGTTTGTCCACCAACTCAGTAGCAGCGCATGTTATTTGTTTACTTTTTTTTAAAATCATCCGTATGCTAATTGTATTTTATTTTAATCTTAAAATGTAATATATCTATGGAGTTAATTGACAATTTTTTAGTTGGTATTGAACTTTTCATGAAATAACATCTAGGCCAAGTCTCCAAAGCCCAAGGCCTGTCTTAAGTCTTTATAATGTCTAAAGAAAGTGTCGGGTATCTGCTAGACTGAAGCAAGGGAACTTCTACTGCTAATGAAACCATTTAGATAATATTAAAGATGAAAGAGCTGGTCATTTATTATACTACGTTATAAAAAATATAAAATGTAATAGAAAAAATCTGCTCAGAATCTGTGTGCGCTGGACTAGACACACTTCAGTCCTCCTGTAAATCAAACTCTTTGTTTCCCTTATCCAGAAATGCCAGTTTCCAAGAGGAGCGTAGCCACGGAGAAGCGGTTCATGCCCGTATGGGAATGACATATACGCATGGGACAAATGGGCCAGTTTGTGCCATCTGGGTAGTGACAGAAGACCACAGAAGCGACACGCCAACATTGGGGTTCAAAACAGACAAAAATCAGTGTGCAAGCCACAACAGAACATCTCACAAAACGTGACGTGTCTGGGAGAATCTCTGGTACAGTAATTAGCTGGCAACCTCAGTTTGAGATTAAACTGGTAAATCTATTTCAGCCAACACAAATGGAATAAATTTGAAAAGCTGGAAGATATCGATGGCTGTCGGTCGTCACTGTTTAAGTCTGTTTTTAGCCCTCTCTGGCATTTAGTTCAGCCGCGGGTGAACTCTACTGAACTGGCAGAGTTTGTAAAAACCACTTTGAGGCTGGAGCTTTGAATATTCATGAGTCCCTGCTTAGTCCAGACCAAGTGTGGGGTTGTCTGAGGGCAAGTCTCTCTCAGCTGTTTATTTTGAGTGCACATTTATGTCGCTGACTACAGCTGCCACCACTGTCTAATCAACTTCTTAAAGGCAGTTTTGTATTAAAAGGACCAAACCTTAAACAGAACGAAGGGGGACCTCATTTATATGGGGTTTTAATGGCCCCTCTGCTGGAATGAAGGGTCAGGGTTCATTCTGCATCTCGCACGCACCTGGCTATCAGTCGGCGGTGTCACAGGATGCTGTTCTGATTGATCACGTGTGCTGTCAGTGCAGAGAACTCCTCTGCCTGTCAGTAATGCATGTGTGCAGAGTCTTGGGACGGGCTGCTGGTTGTGGATGTGGCTTTTAATGCAACCCTCCCCCCCCGGGGATCTGATTCCTGTATCCTGAGCTGATTCCTGTATCTGCACACACACACACACACACACACACACACACACACACACACACACACACACACACATACACACACACATACAAACACACATACAAACACACACACACACAGGACTGCAGGTGCCTGTGTCCCTGGCTCTTAATGTAAGGTAAATGGAGGGGGATCAGAACACTACATGCTCGTGTCAGGCATCTGTACGTAACGTAGCCTCTGGACTTTTCTACAGTCAGAACAGAGTTCTATCGATTTTCCACGATACTTATCCACGGCCGCAGGTACGATCTCCTCTTCATTTCTAGGAATGATGGGTAATGGCCTTATTTGCGAGGCCTGTGTGGGAATTCTCCTTCCACCCCAGCAAGTGTAGATGTGATCCAGGTCTCTTCCCTGCTGGATTTCTCGAGTTCTTATTGTTATTATCCTTAGTGGAGCCTGACCTCTTCCCTGGTGCGTTGCCAGGCTGACAAGCTCGGTCCCTCCAGGGTGGTTAGACAGAGAGGCGGAGAGAGAACACCTCTTATGTAGAGGCGTTCTCCGCGGGTCTACACCGACAGCTGAGCGATGAGCTCTTGTGGAGGGATGTGCACTGCATGTGGTTCATGAGGTGACAGTCACGACGAGACAGAGAACTCTCCCCGGACGCGCCAGACATTAGCTCCTCGATTCTCAGTCCTCTTTTACCCTGCAGGTTTCGAAGTGTTTCAAGCTTCAAATTCACGCCCGTTCTGCTCCTGTGAAAACCATCATCTTTTTCTGACATTAATAAGTTATCGCCTCATGAAGGCTTTTCACGTCATCTGATAGCACTGTAGGTCACACACACACACACACACAGACACGTGCCTCTGCCAGCCAAAGTACAAGCCCTCCTGTGCGTGTTTCTGCAGTATGAAAGTCAGGTTTAACCGTTTCAATGTTGCCCAAATTCAATTTCCCAGTGTGACCCCGAGGCTAAGTTGGTTTAAATGAAAGATTGCAGTGTGGACTCTGAGTGCACACACTCAACTTAATGGACACCAGAGAGGCCGAGCGAAGCTAAGATGTCACTAACACCAGCCATCTCAAACGCGCTCAGATTCTGACGAAATTGTCTTAATAAAGTTATATGATCATAATTCCATTCACTGTCATTCATATAAAGTGACTGCACTGACTATGCACTGGATGATTAATCCCAGAACAGACTTATCTCTCTTTCTAATGTAGGTCACATACTATATATATATATATATATATATATATATATATATATATATATATATATATATATATATATATATGCACTACTGCACTACAGTATATGCAAAGTGAAAGACTCCTAAAATATTGTTTGCCTTCATTAAGCAAAATACCTTTAAAAAAAACCATGCAGACTAATTTTGCCAACCTAGTTTTCAAACCCGTGAAATTAGCTGGGCTAGTTTTGTGGAATAGCTGAATGCAATCTCATTTATGATGCTATTTGTCTGGGGTTTTTGTTTGGGGGGAGGCCTATTTGTGTTTTTATTTCACTGAGCAATGGTGACAGAACCAGCTGACTGCATCAGGCGAGCACTTTCTTTTTGTTCACTGTATTTTCGCAGGAGGTTTTTCATTAAGGGCAACCTTCGACTACAGAGCACACTGCACTGTCTTAAAGAGTTTTAAGGATTTATGAAGGATTTCAAAAAGATGGTACACATTTGATGATTAACATATAATTATGCAAAACACAGTGCAACTAATTATGCCCCAAATAAATACAAACACATGTGCATGCACGCAGACACACACACACACACACACACATACGTGCACACAAACACACACACACAAACTTCCCTCTGGCTATTGATTGCGCCTTGCAGCTGGTTGAAGACCAGAGACACTGTTCAGAGTCACGTTATGAGGCTGCATATGTAATTCAAAAATATGAATACAATCCCAATGATGGGGGAAGCTGAATGAACCCTTGAATCACAATCACAAAGCAGTTGCCTGTAACATCCTCACCGCGATCAACGAATTAGCAGTCGTGCCACTTGGTAATGCACATGGTGATGTCTTTGCTGTGCTAAGACAGGTACCTAATGACCTATAGGCTTGGCTGCAGATGCCATAGGTCTTACTGCTGTCTGTCTCCACTTGAGCCAAACTAATAGGGCTGTGGAGGGAAATGACCATCACTGTAACAGCTGACGATGCCATCGACGTGGCCGCCGTCCAATACATCCGCAGTCCAGATCGATCCTCTGGCTTTTGCTTTCAGCTGACAGCTCATCTCTGGGCTGATGTGCTATGCATGGAGCCATGGAGAGCGAGAGTGGCCAGTAGGGGGAGCCACTATCTCTGGGGATGCGTGAGCCCAAGAAGTGGCATTCTCATGAGAGATCCACCAGGGAAATGCTTCATAGTGACAACACTGGAATTAGCAGCTGGCTGCAGTTTTATCGCATTTCTCATATGTTCGGGTGCAAATGAACATTCAACACGCAAATTGTTTTTTTTTAATAATGACTTAGTAATAGTGTCGTACTGAGGATACTGTTGCTAATGTGTCTCACGGGAGCACGACACATTACTCCAGCTGTGAGTTGAGATGAGTTAGCTCACAGAATACCATGATGTCTATTGATGTACCCAATTACGACGAGATACCTTTTCTTAGGATGATGTTCTTGTTGTTGGCCTCTGTCTTAAGTAAAGTCGTGTCTCCCTGACTAGGGAGGCTATATCCAAGCGGCAGGAAGCCCCAGGAACACACTTTTTGGTCTCCCAGGACTTCTCACTGCTGGCCTCTGCTTGTAATTAGATTCCATCTCAAATCATGACACTCTGCATAATGAAATGTCAGAGGAACATTATTGAAATTATTATTAAGGCAAGAGGAACATTTTTGCAATCAATGGTTTGGGGTTTAAAACAGCACACGTTTCAGAAAGCGCTTTGGTTTGACGTCGCAATCAACAGCCTGCCAGTCTGAATGATCAGACAGCTTCCTAGCCTGTCATATCACATGACTCTGTTTTACCAGTTAGAACTAGAGTGGACAGAACAGGCAAGACAACATCTTAGTACATCTCAGCCTAATCTCCGTACGTCAGGAAGAGGGCCCGGCCTAGCGAGTTTAGCTTTGGCAAACCCTCATACAAATTAGTCTGCAGAGAGTGTCACTGATTATGTTTAATATGCACCACATGGATGTCAAAAACAATGACCAGCACGGAATGCACGGCACAACTCCGAGCTCCCTGGAGGTGCTGTCTGTGCCTCTGCTGCTAAGACACTTCAGGCCTGCCGCTGGTTTATTAACACGTGTACTGGGTCTGTTGTCTCCGATCTGGCAATGAGCAGCTTATGAATTGTTAATGGAAATGACTCTTCATAAATCTCGACGGCTCTGGGAATTGAGAGCCGGGTCTGACAACACGTCTGAGTGAGGATTACTCCAGGGTGCAAATAAGCATAGCCACCCTAATAGAAACAGAGCGCGCTCAGTGTAGACTCTGTGTCTACTATGATTTCCCGTGACAACATGCATGTGAGATCCAAACGGTCACCTCCAATTTATGTCCTAAATGTTTGTTTCATTACAGCGCCTCATTATTGTCCCGAGAGGATGGTCCGTTGTGAATTGGGCCCCAAACAGGAACATACGCTCTCTTCTCACCTACTCTGTAGTTCTTCATAAGCTTAACTGGGTCCTACTGTAGAGGCAGTGTCTGTTTACCTGAAGATGTCCACATACGTGAAGAAATCACCTTTAGAACTATTAACAGTGAACTTCAGAATGTGTTCCAGAAGGAGAAAACGGGAAAGGACAAGTGCAGACCGCTTCCTGCTTCTCCACACCTCCACCATGCACCTATCGAGCACAGCAATGGGAATCCCGAACCTAGAAGACGTCCCGCAGTGGGTCACGTGGACGCTTACGTTCACCGCTTATCATCCAGGGCCTCCCTATGGAGCTGCGTCGCGCGGTTCCGATGAGAAAACAGAGTTCTGGAGTCGGAATGAATTATCTAGCTTTTCATGGCTTACGTGGAGACTCCATGTGAGGATGAACACAGATGAAGTAGTTGGATTAAAGAGAGCTGCCATGCCTTTAGACAGAAGAACTCCACACTCGAATTCAGGATCTGGGAATGTCTACAGTCAGAGTGTCACATGGGTAAAGGAGAGGTCCCTTATATAAGTGTCCCGTATGAAAGTTACAATCTCAACTTTATTATAGTGAGTTATAGTGAATAAATGAGTATATGATATATGAATTATGTGTTTCCGTCCAGGTATAACCCGTTTCCGCCTCTGTTATAATTTAACGGATTTGAGCAAACACCTTCTGGAGGCCTTGTTTGTTGTCACAGGCAGGGAAGCTGAGCTGCAAGAAAGGAAGGAAGTGAAGGCACAGTGTCAAACATCAGCTTTAACTGTCTACAGCTGAATCAATACTCACACGGGCGCCGTAAACACCTGGCAGTATATACACAGTGCAAACACAGTTTCTCTGTCTTGGGCCTGACTGAGCGACCCGCACAGTTGTTCGTCGACACCTCTACGGTAACTGGGCGCAGCTCCGCTCTGTTCAGGGAGCTGGACCGATTTAAAGACCGCCACACACTCAGAGGTGGACAGGCGTTGAGGCTCGTACATCTCTGGTCGGCTTTGTAAATGTTGGAACTTGAAATGATGGGTCGAGCAGCCTGGAGGACATGTGGATACACACAACTACTGATTTTCTCACCTTCTGTACATTTGGTTGTATTGCACTCCTATAGTGGGTGCAATTGCATGTGTATGTGATAATAAAAAAAATACTCGCTCTTCACTATTTCATGCTGAGTGTTTTGGTAAATTGTAGAAAATTACCTACACTGATGGTGTAGATTTAGCTGGAAAATTGGGGAGATAAATAAGCTCTCATGCATAATGTATTCTGCAGTATCTCAAAATCTTCTTTATATTTCAGTGTTTCTTCTCATCTGAGCAATTTATTTCAGCAAGAACGGGCAATGAACGGGCAATGATCAAAAACAGTTTCCAGAGGTCAGGTGCCAGCGGCGATGCGACAGGGATCGGTCATGGAAGCGGGCCGATCAGAGCAAGCGCAGAAAGAATGCAGCGCGGCGGTGAAGATCTCGGGCTGTGGTGGCGGGTTCTCCATTTTCCCAGAATGACTCCTTCTACAGCCGGCAACACGGCAAGTCTGTCCTCTTTAAATCACATCATCACTACTGACAAGGCAAATGGTGGATGCAGGGATATTGGCTCTGTACTTGTAGAAGAGGAAAATAAACACATCGACAACATCACTCTCAAACCAAAGCCATCATCGACGGCGGTTTCAACCATTGGTGGGTTCGGGAGAACGTCCAGGGTCCAGGGGTTTAATGAGGATCTGCTAGTCAGCCTGCAAACACCCAGAAAAGCTGGGGCTCTCCCAATCGAGCCATGTCTCCCCCTAATATGGACTCTAATTGGCCTGTTCCAGTTCGAGAGACAGGGACTCTCTGTCAAACCCCGCCGCCCCCGTCTGTGAGATGACCGGGATCACAGAGGCGAGGCTACAGAAGCAGAAGCTGAAGAAAGGCTGCATGGTCTGTTACTCCCTCTGCCACATTAGTCAGTTTACACTGCATCTAAACAAAGACCAATGAGCGCCCGTATTATGAGTGGCCTCAAGTCTCTATAGCTAAAGAGTTCCTGTTTGTGGAAGAGTGGACAATACTGGCTGCTCTCATTGGTTGATTCCAGAGAAAGTGTAACACTGATTACTCTCATAGGTTGATTTCAGAGGTGACTCAGGTGGCTCCTCAACAGCCATTTGCTCTTAGATAAAGATACTGTAAAACATTCAGACTTGTTACCTTCTATGGAGGAACTTCCATCACTGAAGCAGATTCTGTGTTAAAGCCAAAGACTGTTATGAATGGGAGCATAAGCAAAATTACATCTAAAAGACTAGTTACAAAACCGCTTACTGTTCTTTTCTGAAACTGTGAGAAAAAAAAATGCTGCCATAGCTCAGTTGGTGAAAACGAAGAGAAACAAATGAGTTGTATAGCATTACTAATACGTGGACTCTATAGTGATGTTGAAATTGACTTTACCAATCACCTTAAACTCTTGAATTAGGACAAAGTAGAACCTCCCAGCTGCCTGTGGTGTCTCTCTGGAGTCATGTCAATCAAACCTCTATCCATGACTATGATGACGAGGAGAGAACTGATTAGCATTAAATCACAATTTAAATCTATAATCAATCGTGTGTTTATATTGGGCAAAAATTAAGTATTCCATCATTTATGCTCAGTTTAAGTAAATTCAAAATTCAGTCACATTACATGACAGACAGTGTGGACTAGGTGGCATACGATGTGGGAACGTCTGGGATTATGTATGACATCTGATTGGTTAAGGTTAGCTACTGGGATGCTGGTAAGTAAGATCTGATTGGTTAAGATCTGATTGTGGTTTCCACATGCTACAGAACACTCGTGTTGTTAATTAATCTAAACAGTAACCATTACTCAATCCAGAGACATTCACTGCTCACCTGAGGTGTATATAGACTGGACCTAGCAAGCATGCATTAGCAAAGTAACTGGCTATGTTCACATTACACCCCTTAAATCTCAGTTGCGATGTCTTCCTGAGATATGATCACTTTTTTGTCTTAACGTTTTGGAAGTCAGCGGTGCAAGTAGACCATTTTCCTGAAAAGAACCTCAAATGCGCCTGTCTGACACAACATCAAAGACATATTTGTGGTCAGTGTACCGATCAGTGATAAAGCCAAATAAAATGAAACTGGCGAAATGGATGAAGTAGAGTCGGCGCAGAGTGTCTCTGATAGTTCATGAGCTGTTGATGTGAGAGGCCAGGAGACAGAGCTGTGGCCAGTCTGGCAGCACAGAGACGTGGACAAAGAACTATGTCTGCGCTGTGAAGTGTGATTTAAAAAAAGATTTGAATTTAGATATGACAGTTTTCATTGTGTTTTCATAGCCACAGGTCAGAACGCCATGTATAACTGAGAACCACATACGAAAGAGACCTAAATGTGGATTGAAAAGATGAAAGTTTTGTATTTGCACTGCCTAGAAAAAAAATCTGCGTGACATGAAAGTACAAACGAAACAAACCGGAAGGATGCGGTGCGCTTCCATCCTGTAGTGTGAATGCTGGCGTCCCCTTTTCCGAGCAGTTTGATCCTCAAACCGCTTTACCATTCGTCGTTTCGGAAGACACGGCATTTTGGAAGTAACCCCCATTTTGAAGTTGTCTCACTCTGATTAGTAAACGCACCCTCACTGTTATACACCTGTGCCCTGCTAATGTCCGTTGTGCTCATCGCTACCCTTCATCACTTCATCAAGCCCTTTCTGAGCTGGGGGGTGTGAAAGCAGTATGGAGAACACACCTGCTTGGCAAGGGGGGGTGGCACCAGGGCGGATCTAAACCCAATCCCCGTCGGATTTCCAAACGTTGACCTTTAACTGTAGGGCTGGCAGGTGCTGTACGTCATGCAAACCCAACATGCTTTTCAGTTCCATGTTGTAGCCCTGCGTGATTCTGTAGCAAACCGAACGACCACTGATGAAACAGCTAAAGCCTATTTATAGTCCGGTGGAGGGTAATGAGGTGGGACAAACCAATCTTCCGCTCGCCGCCATGAGTTGACCGGCAGTGGCTCTTAATTTGTTTTCCTGCATGCATCGAGGAGCCCTAGAAAAGAAAAACAGTTCGCTGCATTTAAGAAGAGGTCGTGACCTGTTACCCAGCCGTTGTTTTACCGTTGCACAGGAGCGGGCAGAGCCATACCGGGAATGTTGCTGTGTACATTTCATTCCTTGGGTTCTGTAATGTTAAGCTCTCACCGTAAGCCAACCACCACCCCTGAACAGGATTCTGGTGCCTGCTTCACCCTCACACAGAGACAGCGGGGTGCTGAAGCCAGCCGGCGTCAGTGGTCCAGGCTCAGTTTCCCCATGCCTGCCCATCACGCTACACTTCTATCCCTCTTACTGTCACAGCTCCGGCGCAGCGGTGACCCGAGAGAGCGCTTTTGAATAGAAAATAAAAAGCAGAAAAGATCAGCAAGAAATAGCGCTGCAGTGACTGATGATGGGGAAATGGAGAAATCGATCCGCCCGCAGTTGCGAGCGTCTCGGATAATATCATGCACAGGCTCTGTGGTTTTTCTTACAAATAAATATCTTTTCTGCCTGCCTGTTGAAGGAGTTGTATAACCTTCTTCCTGTATAGCTGGCTCAGAGTGGGCCAACCCTGAAATGAGGTGGACTGACTTCCTTTCACTACTATAGTGTACATTTGAGCGCAATGGACTGACTTCCTTTCACTACTATAGTGTACATTTGAGCGCAATGGACTGACTTCCTTTCACTACTATAGTGTACATTTGAGCGCAATGGACTGACTTCCTTTCACTACTATAGTGTACATTTGAGCGCAATGGACTGACTTCCTTTCACTACTATAGTGTACATTTGAGCGCAATGGTACAATATAGAAAAAGCTACGTTAAGCTTTGATGTGCAAAAATAAAATAACGATTATTTTTTTATTCACCCTCCGGTAACTTAGACAGGACTTCACAGATTTCTGAACCTGTGTTTGGACATGGGTCGCGGCTTCTGTGCAAATTCCGCGTCACGGTATCGCGAGCTTGACTGGGGGAGACTGAATAAGACCATGCAGAGCTGTTGTTCCTCTTCTTACTCCCAGAACCTCGTGCGCACATCAGTCTCACCTCGCCGCGACCCCAGACCTGCAGGTGGCCCCAGCGCCGGAGACAAGCCCGAGCCTAACGAGGTCATCACCGAAGATGAAAGAGCCCACTCAGACGGCTCCTCCTGGAGCGCCTCAGCGGCGCGCCAGGCTGCCAAACGCGCCGTGAGACACGGGCGCCACTTACGCGCACAGGAGAAAGAGGGCATGCCGCCTGCCCGAAATCACAGCGCTAAATTTAACCCGACACTAACAGGCCCCTGGTCAACCTCCGACCGTTTGGCACATGAGAGCGGACGGGTTTGCGTGCGGAGGTGAAGAGGATACGGAGGAAGACAGAGGTGGGAGGGGAAGACATTCCTCTCCAGACCCTCGGGGATGTGGCTGGCATAGCAACGGTTTCACGACAGCAGCTAGGATACGCGGCAAATGTATTCGAGCTGAATCAAATCCAGGCGGAGGACTCATTTCACTCTAGAAATTAGCCTGAAATTTTCTTGACATGCTGATGGTTAGTTTAAATTTTGAAGCATGTGTGAGATGACCTGAAAACAAAGTACGCTGATTACCACAAATTCAACTGAATCCAAGACACACGCACACACACACACACACACACACACACACACACACACACACACACACACACACACACACACACACAGACAGGAGGACACAGTCTCTAAATTCTGGTCTGGTACAGACTCATTCCTAGATGATTGTGGTGGGTTTTCTAGACAGAGAGTAGACCCAGAGGAGTGAGTTGGGCTGCTGATGACACCATACAGGTACACTGGCCTGTCTTTTACTGGCTTTTGTGTTATAAACACAAAACAATTTGCTGCTCTAATCTGTTAGAAAAGAACAGGTAGGGTACTAATTATGCAACCTTCGTGAGAATAAAAGCTTCAATGTATGTATGTATGTGTGCGTGCGTGCGTGCGAGAGAGAGAGAGAGAGAGAGAGAGAGAGAGAGAGAGAGAGAGAGAGAGAGAGAGAGAGAGAGAGAGCATTCTGTCATTGTTTTCTTTAGGAATACACAGGCTCACCCTGCCAGACACCGGATGCTTTCTGACACATCTTAGTCTCCCGATGAAAAAGTGTTGGAAGCACAAGCCATATGGTGGAGATGGCTGTATAAACACAGCATGGCCGGCGTTCCGCAGCCGTTGCCCACGTCGCCGCGCACTCTCGTGGGAGGGGAAGGACGAGCCTCCGGTAGAGCTTGTTAAAGAACACAGACGTCTTTCCCGAGCTTCCCTGCTGCTCGCAAGCAGCCATAAAAGCCTCGCACATGCAGTGTGAGTGACAGACGAGCACTTCGCCTCACGCCAGGGCCGCGTGGCTAGCACGTGCTGCTCTGTCCGCCTCGTTCCCTGCCAGCGGTGCACCGTCAGCGCACCTCTCCTACGCATGCACAAAGAGGGCCTCGTGATCGATACGCGCCTTCTCCGGAATTAGCGGCAGCTAAAACAAAACAAAAAAACAACAAGCCATTACAGGGATTGTTGCGGTTTTATTTATTTCGCTTCTCCCCGCCTTCACTGCAGGGTAAGCCGAGCCGAGCGCGCGGGGTATCGATGGGTAAAACCGTATTGGCGGCATCGTAACAATACGGCACGGAGTCTAGCCGACGGAATAAATGCAACCCAGAACGCGTGTTCCTTTGACCCGGGAAGCTGGAGGGAGAGACACTTCACTTGCGGTGGAGAAACGGCGAGTCCTGAAGTTATCCTGCAGGACACAAGCAGCTACGGGACCGCCGCGGAGCGGTTCTCTGATCTCCCGGTGCAAACCAGGGCCGGCCCTGGCGTGTGCGCACATCCACGGACAGTTATTACACCAGGCCCAGTTGTAATTCTGCTTTGTATTTTAAACTCATAGATGGATGTTATTTTTAAAACGGGTGCTTCTGAATGAACACAGCTACCGAAAGGCTAGCTAATGTGTTGTCATCGTCACACCAAGTTGATCTCACTGATGAGAAATTTCTGAGGCTTTAACACGAAGCAAACTTGGCGTAATCGAGCTCCCGTGAAAGGCAAACTTTCCAAGTCACACATTCACACTAAGTCGATACCGCGAAGGCCGATGCCAGCTGGTTAGGTCTGCTCAGGCTTCAGCTAGGGTTGCCATGGCTTTGGGTTTCAGCTAGACAGTACGGTTTTCAGATCCATATTCTAGTTCTTATGCCAAAGGTTTATGTGCAAGATTAATGCAAACATTACATTTCTCTAATGCAATCATTCAATTTCTTTTTGTTATGATAAAACATATATAGTAGTCACCATAAACAGTAGCGAGGGATTACAGCTAACAGTCATGACTCCAGCTGGTGCAGTGACAGAATGATTTACCACAGAGAGGGCCGTGGGGCAGAGACAGAAGAGATGGAGTGGAATGGTGAGAGAGAGAGAGAGAGAGAGAGAGAAATTGATGAAAACACAGCCTCTCTCTGCAACCCACAAATTTGACAGTATGTTCCTGGACGAGTATAAAAAGAACGAAACATTATTTTGAGCCAATTTTTTACGTCTTTCAGCAGTTCTGAAAGGATCAAAGCAAATAACAGCCTTTTTCTTTTCTTCTGCAGATTATCAAAGAGAAGAGTCTCTCTCACAGTGTCTCTCTTTCTCTCTGCACATATACGGGGAGACGTTGTAGCTCGTTAATAGACGGATCTCTTTAAGTTCCTCTAACACAAATCTGTGGTACGGTGTGTTGAGGAGGCCCGACTTGGTTTATGTAATCCCTTTGTGCAAGTCAGGAGTGTGCGGCTGGATCTGGGCTGCGGCACAAAGCCGCGCGCCTGAAAAGGCTGAAAAGAATGGGCAAACCGTGTCTCGTGCAAACTGACCGGAGCACGTCCGATGTCTGGGGCTGTTATTCTACCCCCACGATTTGCAGGCTGAATACCTCCCCGACTTAGAAAGAACAAAGGCCCGTAGCACCAAGCACAGGACCAGGGGGCAACCAGTGGAAAAGAACCCCTTTCTCTGCAAATACACCACTAGAAATGTGTGTAAAAATCCTCCTGCATGTTCACCTGCTTCAGACTGAATTTTCTTATATTGAAAAATCGCTTTTTTTTTTTTGTTACACAGCGCCGTCGGAACAAAGCCACGCTCTGGTCCTGTGTTTCCGAGTTAAAATGTCAGAATGGGAGACGAATAAATGGAATGCAGAGGTTTCTAAAAATATCTTTGCGCTGAAAGGAGGCAGACCTCGTCAGATGCGCCGCGGTCCCGGCGCGGCGGCGCTTTCAGGTTTTTAAGATCACAGGCGCCGTAGTGTGAATTGTGCACGTTGTCTTTCGCTTCGCGCTCGTTAGCTACGTAGTGCGCGCGAGTGAAGCCGCAGACCTGGAGGGCACCGGAAAGGAGTCTTGGGAGCGCCTGCACTCACGAGAGCATCTCCGTGACTCCTCTGTTCCGCGATCAGCGCCTTTACTTTATGCACTCGGAGTCCGTATTTAGCTACTCCATCTACATCTCGATCCCGAGCGCTGAGGGTGTGTGTGGCATGGGCGTGCTGGCTTGAGCTCGCTCTGAGGTTTTCACGGGGCACGGGACTTGTGTTGGTTGTGTGGTGGGTTCTGTTTTAGTTCATTACGGTGTCACGCTAATCAGCTCTCGTCACATTCAGGAGGACGGAAACCGATCGAGACGAGACGCACATCTGGACTATTTATTTATGACCCCTTCATGCCATCTCCTAAGATAACCACTAGGAGGAGACCAATGAATTTGCACCAATGAGGGAAATTGGGGGAAAAACAAACAAAGAAAGAAAGAAACAAACAAACAAAAAGCACACCTTATTTCACTCTAATATTAAATTATAGTATACTTATTTATTTTTTGTAATGTTGGCTTATTATTTGTATAGCACATATAAAACCAATTAATTAAAAATAATAAAAATTCGGGTGTCTAAATACTTAGTAAATGCATAAACCTTTTGTCTGATTAAGCTCAGCAGTGCGTAAGACTACAGTTAATGCGAGACATATATCACTCACTGGTTTTACAGACTACACGGGTGAACTTAAAATCTCAATTAAATAGTTACTGCGCTGCAGGGACTGGCGGGTTACAGTAAAAGGTAACACGTGACCAGCCCACATAATTGCACGGAAACGCAGTGTGGGAGTGGCTTGGAAATCCTGGACGGCACCGGCAGTGCACGAGCGCGCACTTGTTGCTCGTGCGAGGATGGAGGCACGTTTCCCACGCGCCGGCGATTGGCGTGGCCTCTCGCGCGCCTCTCGCGGTCCGCTGCGCTTAAGCCAGTTGACTCGCCTCTGGAAGTTAACGGGGCCCGTGTTAACGGGCCTTCCACTGAAGGGTTAAGTGCACTCCCGTCCCCAGAGCAGTTTGCGGAGCTCCGTTATTGCGGTGCAGAGCCCGTGGACGGCGCGCCGCGGCGGACGCGCGCCCAGCCAACTTCTCCACTCGACCAATCGCCACCAAACATAAACAATGGCGTGGAGAGAGGAGTTGGATTTTGACGGCGCACAAGCCTAACACCACCACCACCACCACCACCCCCGCCCCTCTCCTCCACCCCCCGGCGGCAGCAAAGCTCCGTGAATTGCCCATGGATGGGTATTTCGCGTACGTCGAGATGGAAGCCCCGACCGAAAATCCCAGCAAGGCGGCGGAATTCCTAAAGGAGCTCAATAAAATCATCGAGACACAGCAGGGCTTGCTGGAGAGGCAAAGGAGCCGCATCGAGGAGCTGGAACAGCAAGTGTCCGATCTGTGTCACGAAAACGCGGGTTTGAAGGACCAGCACCAACGACACCTGGCTTCCTGCAGGCTCTCCGCGCTGGGTGCCATCAAAGAGAACGTCACGCAGGAGAAGTAAGCGCCTACTTTTGCGAGCAATCGACCGCGACTGTTTGACTTTGAATGACACATCTCACGTGTGGCCGGTCGTAACGGGCGAAGTGTAAGCATAAAGTGCACGGGCAGACTAGACTCGCGCTGTGGGACAGGATAAAGTAGTGTAGGTAAGCGCGCTACGCACGCCGTGGCGAGCGCTCTGTCCGCCTTAAACAATAATGATGATGATAATAATAATAAATTGCAACTAGCAATGTCGATATTCCGATAGAGTCTAGTGTCAAGTCAGTGAAAAGGCTGCTGTTAAATCCCTGTAATCTCGCCTGCTGTGTCGGGTGGAGCTGCTGGCTCGAGTTTGAACTGAACTCGTGCAAAAAATCATCGCGTGGCCAGCTCGTATGAATTATTCTTGTGATCGGGTCTGTTTAGCGTTTTATCCCATCGGACCATCCGTGTCAAACAAATGTAAATGTGCTGACATATTATATTAATATTCGAAAATAAACCTTTATCTTTGTAGCCAATTTCACTGCGTAATGGGTAAGAATTGAGGATATGAGACATCAGAGCGTGCGTGCGGCTCATATCAGTTCCCTCATTGTTGGGACACCTTATAGTCCTGTAAATGAAATGCCGTTATTATTTCTCGTGAAATGTGGTGTTATTTCATGTAACGGTATTTATTCACTAAGGAGGACTATCGTGGTCGCTATCCCCCTACAATCCGGTGATCCAGTTGTGATAAACTGGTCCCTTGGATTCGGTCTTGTGCTGGTTTGTCTACATCATGAAATTGTGTCGAATCGGATTTTTTCTAAAGCCGGTCCAAAGTCTTTGCCGCCCATCACTTTTACGCTGCACTGTGGGGCTTGATGTCGATCGATGTGGGCGGGGATCTAAATGTCATCTGTCTTTAGCGTACTGTATTTTCTGCGTTACGGTAAACCCCGAACTTCTCGTGGAGCAGGCCGGCTACTATTTCTCCGGTCGGTTGCGAGGGGTTGAACGGAGTCGGACCTTGGTGTACTCGTGCGTCTCCATTTCGCAAAGATGTTGCTACTGTAGATTAATATTGCGCGTGCTGCCAATGAACCAGTCTGTACTGTGCCGCTAATGTCACTTCAACCCATCACTTTTCTTACACAGTCGTGCCGATCACGATAACACAGCTGGGCTTCCTCTTTCCGACGGGTTCTTCCGTGCGCTCGCCGCGTTAGTCTCTTAAATGGATTTATAGCAGAGTGTGTGTTAATCCGGGATATTTTAAGGGATGTTGCGTAAGCTTTCGGACGAGTAGGGCGCATTCTTCTGCTTAGACCCAGTTTCATCCTGTTGGACGTGAACTTTGTTTTTGGATCGATCCTCCCTCCCCACGGGGCCTCTGGACTGCACTGCTGTTTCCACGGGACGCGCGTCCCCTTCGCAGCGCGCTTCCGCCGGTTTAGCTGAACGGGATGCTCCGACGCGCCCAGCCCACTGTCAGCCCTGTCTCGGTACTGTACTGCAACGCGGAAGACCACTGTAGCGAGACATGCTGACCTCCCTCCGTTTAGCTCGCGCGCTGTGTACAGTGCTCCTGCCTCTCTGCGCCCTGCCCACGGTGGCTTAATCCCAGCCACCGCATGAGCTGGTGCTGTTCCCAAATTCCAATTCAGGAGCATTTGGCACTGGGCAGAATAAATGTCAATCAGAGGGAACGAATTCAGCACCGGGTGACGGGCCCCTGACAGTGACCGCAGATGTGCGGGGTTTTTTTTGTCTTCATTATGCAGCACTTTTTCATTGAGCTACACACAGCTCCTCCTCAACATCTGACGTGAAAGCGTGCCAGGCAGTATGCCATTGGCAGAGGCCTGAGATTGTGGCTGCTGGATTCTCGGGGAGGAACCGTTTCTCTCCTGGATAGCCTACATTAGTTGCGTTCTGTTATCTTTCGCTGTGATGGCAAAGAAAGAAAGAAAGATTGTAAACATATAATTTGAACAGTTTAATTTGATGTTACAAAAACCAAAGACCAAAACAAAGGCTTAAATATAGGACTAGCATGACTTCCGCACCCCATCGCCTCTGAAGCTGGCGTGAGGAACAGAACAGCACTGAGACGTGCGATCTAGTTAAGCTTTGTTCTCAGTGGGAATGAGGTACACATTTTCAGGAACTAAACGCAAAAAAAGAAGAACATGTCATT
>NC_137518.1:3147500-3175000 GCF_041902795.1 Electrophorus electricus
CATGCGCACGCACACTCACTCGCGCGTGCGCACACACTCACACACACGCATTCGCACACACTCTCTCACACACACACACACACAAGCTCTCACTGCTTTGGTAAAAGGCTAAATGCCTGGAGTTATTCTCACCCATTTCACAGACTCATATTCAGGCTGTGACAGCCAGTTGTCAAACAAGGAAGCGCTCGTAAACGGCCACGAGTCAGAATAAAAGTCTTCACCCGCTTCACCTGGTCAGCTTGGCTCTGTCTGATGTGTTCTTCTTCCTTTGTCGGCCTGGGGGTGGGGGCAGGCGATGTCATCCTCCTGCTCCTACCTCACGCCTTGACCTCTGACCTCTGCTCCTGCCTCACTCGCCCCCATGACCTCTGACCTTTGCTCCTGCCTCACTCTGCACGCCGTGACCTCTGACCTCCGCTCCTCCCGCATTCACTCAGTACACCATGACCTCTGATCTCTGCTCCTACCTCACTTAGCCACCCATGACCTCTGACCTCTGCTTCTGCCTAAGGGACACTAATATTATCATGTCTAACACGAAATTCCCCCCTCCTCCGCTATAAGACGTCTCAGTATCATTTTCAATTCCCCCCCACGTCTCATCGTCTCATTTGAGTCTCATATCAGCTCACCCACCAGTAATGCCTGTTTTCAACTACACACCATCTCTATCCTCTCTGTCCCTCAGTCTCCCAGTCCAGTGCTGAGATAACTGCTCTTCCTCCAGAGACATCCCGACTTGACAGCTGCAATTCCGTCCTCTCCGGGAATTCCCTCCACATTACTCAGTAAAACCGCAGTTAGTTCAGAATTCTGCTGCTTGCTGAATCGCCTCGGCGCTCATCTGGTCACCTTGGCCTACTCAAGGCCCCTCCGATCTTTTGACCTTCTGTTTTTTTGTTTGTTTTTGTTTTGTGAATTGTGTGAATGTGTTATCTTGTGTGCTGCATGCTCCCTCTTGCTTCCTCTGTCTCTTCTGTGTCCTTGTGTTTCTAGAACGGTACATAAAAAGATGAATTATTATTATTATTATTATTATTACATTCCCAGTTTCTCTGGGCCATAAAAAGCCAACATGAGCTACACCGTGAGCAGCCCCCGGTTCCCCTTCGTGCAGCGCCCTTGACGGGACGCATGCCGCCGTGCTGCATGACTTAACAGGTTTAGAGTTGGTGCTCAGCGGAAACCCTGCATCCGTTCCGTCCGCGCGTGCCAGAACTGAGGTGGACCTGCTCCATGGTGCTGCTCTAGCCGGGGCATCCTCTCTGCCTAGACCCAGAAGAAGCCCCAACCCCCCCCCCCCCCCAAAGCGTTACTGCAGTCCGCCCGTCATTCGGCCTGTGAGCATCCGAGCTTACGCGAACAACCAGCAGCTCGTATTAAACGAGAGCAAAAGGTGTGGTTAAAGTGCACAGCGTAGCGCTCCACCAGACTTGTCTGACGGTCCCGCGGGTCAGACGATGAAGACTCGTCTTTCGTGTCTGCCCCACCATACGCCGCTGGGCACGTTTTCCTACATCTGTGGCACGGGATAATTAAATATGTGAGCGGGAAAGTCTGCCAAATGGCTCTCGGAGTGTCGCAAAGAAGGGGGCTGTCTGCCGTGTGTGGTTTCCCTTCAGGAAGTAACACCACGTGCTGGATATGGAGATCGAGACCCCTGGTTGGCCGCGTGCGCTGAGCGTGCCCTGTCAGAAGCCCTTCTCGTTCACTGCGGTGCTGACGGGTCGGTGTGATTCGTTTAAGAGACTCCTGCCCCAGGCATCGATCGCGGTGTCCCGGCCATGGCGTTCATGTCTCGTTATGTGGGAATAAACGGGTTTTGCCGTCAGGTTTTACACATGCCCGGAGCCTCGACCAGGGGGACTCACTTCCGCCAAAGTTTCCGATCGAGGAGAATCACGCGCTTCCCCGTGCGGGAGAAAAAGCGTTTGAAGCAGAACCGCCCTCCACCGGGAAGCATCTTTCCGATCATTGGTGTCACTGTGCCGGTCGCAGTCGAGGACTGGAATATTGCGGCTAGCTGAAATCCGATTGTTTATTATTAAATTTGATAATTTGATCGGTTTCTCACCGATGCAGGCTCATTGATTGCTCGTCTCGTCGGTGTGAGAGATTGGCTGGAGAAGGCAGTCTCAGAGCCTCGGAGGCAGACTGGCGAAACCTTCAGAACACGGGAGAAGCTCATAGCCACGGTGTGCCGCGCTTCCGTGTCCATCCCAATCCTACTTCCGTCTACGCACTGCTGAAACACAGGCTGATTTAAATGCACTCTGATGGCATGTCACTTATTCGTCTGCTATTTCCTTTAATTTTAACGGAAGTGTAAATGTTTCAGCATGTATCTGCCATGATTCATTTACAGGTGGTGTGCTTGTATTTTTGTGTGTAAACAGCAGTGGTGAAACGTTGTCTGTGAAGGTTACTTGTTGAAATGTAAGTGCTTGCCTCCGAGAAAATTTGGTGCAGTACAAATCTGATACGTGTATAATATTTTATGATTCTAAATGTGGCGTTGGTGCAAGAAACAGAACTCTGGTGAAGATGTGATCTGTATGAGGGTTTCTCTTCTTCTTCTGTGGCAGTGACCTCTACGTGCTCCGTTACTGTCCGGCAGGGCAGCGCTGTGCAGAGCAGGTCTTGCTTTGTGGCAGTCTTGCACCGTTCTCACTGGAACTCCAGGACTCACCGATGCAGAACGACACAGTTGGCCCCTCCCGCCGTATTCTGTTATCTGTGCTGCACACAGTTGTCATTCCTATAATGTGGTTTGCCTTCCCAGTGTTGAGTTTCCCCCCAGCATCTCTCGGGATTTGGGACTTCGGAGAGTTTGCTGTAGGACTGCTTGCGGCTTTCCACTTGACAGCGTTCTCAAGTTGCGCAATTATTGCGCGTGCTGTTTCTTGGCAGGAAGCTGTCACCCTCGGCAGGAAGCTGTCAGCAGCGCCCAAAGTGTACTGTAACCTAATCCACAGTGTACTGTAGCCTAAGCCACAGTATACTGTAGCCTAAGCCGGTTTACTGTAGACCAAGGCAGTTTACTGTAGCCCAAGCCACAGTTTACTACAGCCTAAGCCAGTTTACTGCACTCTATGCCACAGTTTACTGTAGCCCAAGCCGGTTTACTGTAGCTCTAGCCACAGTTTTACTGTACACCAGGCCAAGGCCATAAGATACTACACAAAGGTAGTATCAAGACCAATCATCCTAGTTTTGTTGCCAGTCTGCAGACTTGTGTGTGTGGTCCAGGTTCCCGTGTGCCGTCATCCCTCCGGATCCGGTCCACAGGCTGTACTAGACACCGTGGGACTCGTGTGTTGTTGGAGGGAGGGAACGTTCTGTTGGCCAGATGAAGGACGTTCGTCATCCAGATGGTGCTGACGACTGTAGACATGACCCAGAGAACACACACACACACACACACACCTAATCTTCCCGCAGTGTTAGCTCCCTTGGCCTCTGTTAGCACATTCCTGATAGCCCTGCAGACATCACCATTCTAGTTCAGTCATTTCAGCTAAAGCTTAAAAAAATAAAAATTAAAAAATCAAACAACGATTTTTGATTAAAAATGTTCATTTTCATTTATTTTTGCTCAATTTTATCGTTCTTTATAGTGTTTGGTATTAAGTTGTAGTTCATTTAGGTTCCACTGCTGCTCGATTGGCTCCGTCCTCGTACACACACACACGGAGTGCTGGTGTCGCACTTGGCACTTGAAACCCATCCCACCCTCCCAGTCTGCGCTCCAGCATCACACCAGTGACGGGTACCACGGCGACGTGACTGTTGGTGCAGGAGCGGCGGGCAGGTTTGGCTTTTCAAGGTCGTGATTGGTGGTGGCGGCGCTATGATGGATGGAACGTGGATCTCTTGGACTGGAAGTGAAATACAATACCGCTTACGCTTTCCATCAAAGGCCGGTAATCATGGCTTATTTCTGGCGTTGGCTAATGTATGTTCCTCTGAGCATTTTATTTGGTGTCGTAGAAATTACATAAAGATGTACAGATAATTCTGTGGCTTCATGACCCTGAAAGTGAGACAGACATCCAAACCGTTCACCTAATGGCTAATAAACAGCTTGCGTTGCCGCTCGGTAAATGCCAGCACTGGTCCGATGGTTCCTTCACAGGCTCGCTGAACACCAACAGTCAGACGTCTGTCCTTTAAGGTCACGTTGACCTTGAAGTGGTTTGCTGCAGTTGTTTAGGCTTGAATGCTGTACTGTTGGAAAATTGAGCCAGAACCAATAAGAATTCACAGAACACTGCTTTAAAAAAATAATAATTTTTTTCCCATATTGCCTTGAAATATCTGTGTGTCAAAAGATAACTGAGGGTTCGTGACTGTCAGAACGAAGACATGCTGATGGCGTCTATCAGATGTATTGATTATGGATCCGTTTGTCAATGGTTTTGTATCGCCAAATTCTTATGGCCTAAACCGTAAGATCGCTTATCCGTCGAGCAGCCATTTTAATCCGTAAACCTTCTGGCTGCTCCGTGCAGTGGCGCGTCTTTCCCACAGTTCACAGCTCGTGAGAACATCCTCCACTAATCTTTCTCTCGCGCTTCACTTACTCGGCAGCCTGCGCTGGGCCAGCCAGCTGGAGTTTTCAGTATAGTGCATTTCATGCGAAGAGGTCATTTAATGACCGTTACATGTACAAAAGTAAAGCATATAAGAGCATAAAATTATAAGAAAGTTAAAAAATAGCTAAAAGAAAAAAATAAGTCACTGGGGGTAGTGGTAGCTCAGTTGGTTAAGGGACTTATAACCGGAAGGTTGTTGGTTCAAGCCCCGCTGCTGCCAAGTCGCCACTGTTGGGCCCCTGAGCAAGACCCTTAACCCTCAATTGCTCAAGGTGTATTCAGTCGTAATTGTAAGTCGCTTTGGATAAAAGCTAAATGCCATAAATGTAAGTTTAAGAAGAAATTCCACAGTGATGAAAAACAAAACATTCAAAGAAACGGGATTCCCACCCCATTTTCCCAGTATCCACTGGTGAACCAAACCACGAGTGAACACTGGTTAGAGTGTTGGGACTGACTGATCCATCAGAGATGACAGGCGAGGCACTCTGTAAAATACCAGCGATCAATATCCCAGCGTGGCGCGACAGGGGCATGTTGTCTTTTCTTCCATACGGACGAGACATTATTTATCAAGATATCAATCATCGCGACACACACACTACAGTGGGTATGCCACGTCATCCCGCTTCTGTGCACCTAGTCACGCTCACGTTTGCGGAAACTCAGAAGCACATATTCCTAATAAGATGGAAAGTAACGTGATGGATCACGTATGCTAAACAGAACCTTATTCTAGGATTATGGGAGTTTTAGGAGCTCGTTGTGCTCTTTTATAGGCTGTTTTTGTCAGCTCTGCACAGCACGAGCTCACGTCTGCCTTGTTGGCAGAGGTTTTGCTGATAGCGTTCCAACTCCCGCCCTGATTCTGCCACGGATGTTTGTTTTTTGGGTTTTTTTCGCCCACAGTCGGAGAGAAGCCGTGCGACAGGCATGGCCCCCAACCTCTGAGTGACGCGACCGCTCAAGCATAGCTCCACCTCCGTGGAGTAGGGTTGGTACCAGTATGTTCCTTCTTTCTATTTGTCCTCGTTGCTCTGGAAAGTGTCTGACAGGAGGCTGTGAGCCGTGAGGGACAGGACAGATTAAATCTAACACTCGTGCGTATTCGCTAAATCGCAGCCTGTGGGTGGAGAGATTAGTCCCCTCTCTCCTCTCTCGTGTGCGCACACACACACAGACACACACACACAGACGCACAGACACACACACACACACACACACACACACACACACACACACAGACAGTGTTTTTCGTTCTGAGTCTCAGGTGCCTTGCACAGTTCAGGGAACATGCGTGTACACACACACACACAGAGAGAGAGAGGGGGAGAGAGAGAGAGAGAGAGAGGGAGAGCTATCACAACCATGTTTCAGGAGTTTTGAGAATTTGAGTGGACATGGAAAACTACCATTTATGAGAGTATAACCTCTGGTAGTAGTTTTCATTGTAATTTCACATGTAATGCAAACCCTGTTTTGCATGGAGAATTGAAAAGGTAGGTGAGTAAACATTTAGCATCACTATTTGTGCCAGAACTGAGACGTTAAGCAACAATTTACTTCGTTTCCTTATACACACCCAAGCTTTGCCCTTTTAAAGATCTGACCCATTCCTCTTAATAGTCTGGTCTTGGCACTCAGTGGCTCCTGCTACCCTGCTGTTGTGGACAGACCTAAGGCAATTCTCACAGTAATGAAGGGAGAGAGAGAGGAAGAGAGAGAGAGAAAGAGAGAGAGCGAGCGAGTGAGACAGTGAGTGTACTTCTTTAATTGCGGTAAAAAGAAGAATCTTAATTCTCCAGATCTCTCTGCGCAATCTCGCTTACATGCTGGGCAAATTTTCCATCATTTAAAAATGTTTTGGAGAGGAAAAATTCTGTCTCTGTATGAAATGTTTCAGTTTCAACCTGTCCAGAGTGATGACACACTTATTAGATTTGAGGGACGAAGGGAAAAAATCAAATTGTAGATCGTCAAGAGGCATTGCCTACGATAACTCGGAGTATGTACTGTGGGCGGGACCCTGGGGGCGGAGCCTGGGGGCGGGGCATATGTAGGCCACTGCTTTTGTTCTGAGAAGATATCTGATGGTGTTTCGACTCAAAGGCTGGTGTGGCTTTAAGTCTTCAGTAAGTAGCCCTGTTGCACTTGGCCAGATGTTTCAAGAGTAAATGATCGTCAGATATTCAGTCTGTGTGGCCACCATCATGAGGAACCATACCGCAGTGGTGCTCGTCTCTTTGGACACACTCCCCCCACCACAGCTGCTCTGGGCGAGGTCGCTTCGGAGGACGTCTCAAGGAAGCCGACAGATTTATCGCGCGCTGCCTTTAGGGCAAAGTACCTGTGCGGCTCGGAGGCACTTGCTGAGCATCAAATCGCCAGAGCTTCTGACTGTAAACGTCACCACAGAGCAGAGCTTTGTGGGGATCCGCCATCTATTTTGAGAGGGCGTCATTAACACACGACCTGCTCACGCCCGTGAGTTTAGGCTGGCCCCTGGAGGCCTGTTAGGAAAACTGTGGGCCCTTGAGTTGCAACTTGATGAGGAATCAGAGAAGCGGTTCAGATCATTTGCAGGAACCTTTCTAAAGGCTCTAAACGTTACAGCCAGTTTGGTACGCTTGCCTCCAGCTGGGTCTGGAATGGATCAAACCGAGCAGTCGTGCTCTTTGTTTTCTGTTTTGGTAACAGTGCACACTAAGCTCTTTGCACCAGACCAAGAAAACAGCAGCTGAGCACAGGTGGTGGTGTTCTTGTTGTTGCTGTTGTGGTTGTGGTTTTTGTTATTGTTGTGCTTGATGTTGTTTTGTCATTGTTGTGGTTGTTTTTGTTGTTTATATCCATCTGTGAGTTGGAGTTTTCTCTTCTCCTACGACTACATCTACAACTGGTCTTCTCTTCTGCGTTCTTAAAGCTGTCCGAGGTAATCCGTTGCCTTCGCTCTTGTTGTCTACGTGCGTGACCCGATGCGCTAGCTCTCGACCTTCCTGCATGCCGAGCGACGCACATACCCCACGGGCTGGCGTTTAAGCGTGTGACTGCTCGCGCTCCGCTTCGCCTCGACGCTAATTACTTCCTGATTAATGAGGATCGTTAAGCAGGTTAAGCAGACGCACGCTGGGATGTGGCGGCCTCACGGGGAGACGTGTCCGGATGCGGAACACGACCAGAAGTCCGTCTGGGGAAATCGGATCCCGGACGGACGTGTTCACGTTTTTGTTTTTTGTTTTTGTTTCCATAGGTCTCTCGTAATGCGCAATGAGACGGTAGGCTGTTTACCTACATGGACTGCTGTAGCCTTTCACAGGACTATCGGAGCAGGGCACGTGCTCCACCTATGCTGACGTCACGTGTTAATTTCGAATAACCAACCTTCTGTCTGACATTTGGTCCCGCAACTCTACGGGTGTCACGTTTTCAGTGCCTGACTGATACTAAAGTGACCAACAGGCATGTGAGCGTCGTTACGACGGGGCTGGATGATGTTGGTCATTACGTCTGAAATCCGTCATGTTCTGAAACCGAGCACCGAGTCTTCTGCCTTCGGGGAGAGTCTGGCCTGACCACGTTGATGGTAAATACTACTGCCTCAAATTCAGCCCACTGAGTCAAAGCTTGTTGCCTTGAGGTGATGAGCAGGTTCTGAGTGCACCTGCTAAATCGTTTGAAGTCCCGTGTGTAAGCAAATGCAGGTAAAGCAGTTGCATTTTGGTCTGAAGTCCAAGTCCGAAGGAACAGTTTCGGACATTTTTCCTTTTCCAAACAGCCAGCAGGCAGGCAGGATTCGTTCTGGAATGGCCGATGGAATTAATCCACTTGAATGTGTTTACTAGTGTGCAGGCACTAATCTGTGCTAATGAGACATGACTGGCAAGGTCAGCAGCTTTGGCAAACCCCCTGCTCACACTCCTGACCCCCCCAACACACACACACACACACACACACACCAGCAGACACACACACACACCAGCAGACACACACACACACACACCAGCAGACACACACACACACACAGACCAGCAGACACACACACACAGACCAGCAGACACACACACACATACACACACACACACACACACACACCAGCAGACACACACATCAGGCATGCATGACTACTCCAGGGGATTCACTGCCAATTTCCAGTACATTCTTAGTTGGGCTTTAAGCTGTCTTTCACCAGTGAGATTGCACATGGACTTGTGAGCATGGCGTTTCCTTTAAAGTCAAGACTATGACCTCACTGCGCTTTTTTAATTTGCGTCCTGTTGTTTGTACCAGCCTCAGTCAGAAGTGCCTTATCTCCAGACTCCGTGTGAAGGTTGAGGCAGCGTAGAGACCCGGGCCTCAACACTGGTGGTCCTGAACCTGATAACGGGACTCCAGTGGCGCTCTGCAAGCCACTGAACACCAATAAAGCAGCTTTGCCCCTGGGGGTGTTACCCGCCCATAGCAACGACCTGCTGGATAGTGACCCGCTCATAGCAACCGCCTGCCGGATAGTGCTTAAGAACTTTAAGCACATTAGACTGTGTGTTTGGTAATCACTAGTGCAAAATCAAAAAAGAGTGAGACAACTCTAAAAAAATGTCCTTAGTTTGACCTGTTCCCTGCTCATGCTTCCTGCTGATGACTTTAATGAGGTCCGCTTTATCCCTCATCCTCAACCACAGCAACCAGCAGGACACAATTATCCGGATTGTGGGAATAATATTTTTGTTTGTTTTGTTTTTCAGTTATTCTTGTTTTTTTTCCCACCAGAATATGTTTCTTGCGTACAGTCTCAAAAAAAACAAGCTCAGTAAGAAATGTCAATTGCGGTCTACTGTTTTAAGAGCTAAACACATAGAGGTGACGGGTTGTAAACAAATCCAAATGATGACCCTGAATGTTAGTCAGCTTGCAAACTAGAATTCGAGAGCAATACATACATTTTAAACTCAGCGCAATTTTGCCACTGTAGATTTGTGATATTAACAAAAATAAATAAATGAAATATGAACTGCCTAATCTAAGTGGAAATCTAAGTGGCTTCACTGCAGTGACCCAGCGCCGCGCTGCGTTACCTGTGTGGTCTGTACCGTATTTATTCCCCTCTGCACTGTGTTGGACCGTCTGAGCTTACGAAGCTTGGGAACACATCTGCCCGTGAATCCATGGAGCTGCCAGTCGTCCAATTACTTTTGATCCCTCCTGCGATGGGAAGTCTGTTTATAGGAATGCCGGGATCGCTGCACGGCTGACTGAGCGTAGGTGGGAGCGCTGAATTAAAGGCTGCAAAGTCTGCACTTCCGCCCGTGCGCTCATTATTTCATTCCCAGGTTCGGCAGAGCGGAGCCAAAAGCATCCATGGCATTCTGTGGCATTCCGGCCACTGTCCGGTCTCGCCGCTGCGGTGCTCTGGTTGCGTGATGGCACGTGATTCAGTGGGTCTTTTACTGTTTACTACAGTGTAATAAACCCAGATGTGTTCACATGTTCAGGTATGTTCGTATGTGACAGTTTGCCTGTCTTGTCTGCGTCAGATCCTGATCATGTTGACTCAGAGCTGTGTATGTGCGCGTGCATATACGTGTGTGTGAACGCGTGTGTGTGTATGTGTGTGTGTGTGTGTGTGTGTGTGTGTGTGCGTATATTTATGCATTTAGGACTAAACAATATTGAAGGGAAAATGTCTCATTGTGATTTTAGGTTTTTGTGATTAACATTTGTTTAGAATATGGTGACAGTACAGGTATTGTGATGGTGATAGTGAACACGTGGTTTGATTTTATTTACGTGAATTCTTCAAAATAGCCATGTGCTGGGCTGTCTGTGTGTGTGAGTGTATACATGCATGTGCACGTTTAGGTACATGTATGCTGTCATTCTTGTGTGCATGCGTGTGTGTGTGTGTTGTGCACGCTTGTGTGTGTGAGCCTTTCAATCCCCTGGATTCAGCAGAACTATCCTCTCCAGGACACCCCGCTTTTGTTGATGAGAGGTCGGTCTAGCAGGGCGGTGACTCAGTGGCCGTTTGGATGGGCTTCACCTTTCAGTGTAGTGGTACTGCTTGGAATGCCCGGTGCAGAAATCGGCTCCTGCTGTCCACACAAGCGCCTCCGAGCGCCTCCGATCGCGTGGCCAATGCAGCCTTGCCTTTTAGGTCAGCATGTGCAAATGCACCTGACTGTAGTACAGCAGGCTTTCACTTCTCTCTCTCTCTCTCTCTCTCTCTCTCTCTTTCGCTGTGTGCAGGTTGAGCATGCCTGCTTCCTGTGATTGATAATATCCCTCATTGTTTGTGCCATTTCATCATCTTCCTGGGGAAAACCCCATGTAGGGACAGTCTGTGTGCTCGGAGCACCTTCTAATGGTTAACACACACACACACACACACGGGGAGCAAACAAGCCAAAGGAAGCATACTTTGTTTTGGACATACGTTTTGGTGCTGGCCATTTTATAGTCCTGGTTGGTGAGGTGAGACTGACACACCCTTAGCACACACTTTCAGCACAAACACCTTCTAAAACCTCATCACTAGTACTTGGTGTACCAGTACTTAGACTAGCGCTTAGTTTTTTCACACAGACTAAGGTTTGCGAGTCAGCTGAGCTCACGGGTGAGCAGAGAGGGCACAGCTCTGTTCATCTGTTCCTGAATACTTCCCCTGCTCTGATCACCGCCACGTGAGCGGGCCACACACACACACAGGAAACTGCGCAGGAAGTGAGGTCACTACTGCTGTGTGCCACTGGGAAGCAGCTCAATGCCCGGAAAAGAGAGGTGCCTGAGATAAGTGGACCGGAAACATGGGCATCCGTTATCTCTCTCTCTCTCTCTCTCTCTCTCTGAGACACCTGTATTCAGTAAACATGTGAGGGGCTTTCTATGGGACACAATTCCATAGAAAGGGAAGGGTTCGTGATGAAGGCTTCACACCGACCTGAGTGCCCGTAACCTACGACGCCCACTCTGCCATGTTTAAAATGCCAGTCCGTGCTGTGGTCAAGTTCTGTGCTCGGCACTGTACCTGGAACTGTTATACGCAGTGCATGGAAATGCGTGGCTTTTAATATCACGGTCTAGAAACCGTATTATGCCATCATCAGAAATCCGTCACCTTGCTTCTAGCTGCCTGCGTTAGCACGGGGAGAATAATGATACCGTACACGACGCAGCATGTTTAAAACATCACCGTGCCTTCTACTGCAGTGTTTTAGTATATGAAGACAAATAGCGCCACTGTTCCTCACTTATAGGGAAGAAAGAAATCCATCTGATTTAGCACATCGCTTAGCAACCCCCCCCCCCACCCCCACAGGGCCGACTGGCGCGCCACGACGGCACATTAATGGCGCAGTATTTCCACTGTGCTTTTCTCCTGTGCCATCCATCCATCCATCCATCCATCCATCCATCCATCCATCCATCCGCTCTGCCAGTGCGAGTGCAACCTTCATTGAATCCTGCGAATAAGGCCCTTCATTGAATCCTCGCGCCGTTCGTGTTACTCGGCGCTCCCTTCCGTGCTGGGACTCGGTGCGTCCGGAGTGCGTCCAACCCCCTAGAGAAGAGTGGAAGGTGAATAAATCTCTTTGGCCTTTCATCTGGCCCAAGGCTCCTGCTACTGGCCAGTAACCGGCGAGGTTACGGCTACGGCTGGGCGCAGGGGGGGGGGACATGGGGCCTAGGGCGATGCGAGTCGAGGCCGAGTCGAGGCGGTTGGATGGTCGCATCACCGGGCAGAGCTCGAACTCACCTACCACTCACAGCCACGGCCAGTGCAGATAAATCATCTCTTCAGCACAAACAGCCACGCATGTATTGTGCTGTCTGTTTGTTATCAATGACTAAGAAGATGACAGACAAACGCACTGAGGCAAGTGACTGTTTAAAATTCTTAAGAATATTGTGTGCATTAAACCCAGAGGACATGAGGTGAAAACCCTCAGAAACATGTCTCCAACCATCATGTCTCCAACCATCATGTCTCCAACCATCAGGTCTCAGCAATTACATTTGCTGGTGTTTGTTTTGCCAGTGTGAAGGAAAATGCAGTCTTCAATATAACATGACGCATGGCCTGTGACGACAAGTGGCCGGTGATGAGATCAAAGCAACGCAATCGGCAACACCATCAAGTGGCTTTTATGTTTTCTAAAGACCCACCAGGGAATACAGTGCCACACTTCTGACCCTTCTGTTACTCTGACTGACGGAGACTGTCCTGTATCTACCCTCTTGTGAGGTACCACCTGCAGCCTGCAGTGCAGATGCTTTGTTCTGGTTTCCAGCGTGTTCTCACAGCTTCTTCCGCGGGTCGTAATACAGCGTCTCGTCTGAAATTGCAGATTGCCGATCGCTGCCTTAATGGCTTCCATTTCACGCACTTTACCTTTGGAATGAGAAAGAAATCCAATCCTGCGTGTTTTCCCAAACACTTCGGAGCAAACGCTTAAGTAAACCCAGTAAACGTGGGCTGTGATTACGTGCCGTTATCTGTCCTCCTGCGCTGCGTGACCACGCCTTAAACTGCACGGCGTCCCTGAGCCGCTCGTGTACACGCAGATGCTCCCTGTAGGGGGCGCACATGAGCAGAGGATCAGCCTGCATGACTAAACTCATTTAAAGTGATTACTACCCACTGGACAGCCTTTAATGAGGTAGTGCGTGACGGCTTAGAGCATCACACATGCGCTCCACGGCTTCCCCGTGCGGAACACGGGGACGGATCTCGCGCGAAAACACTGGATAACGGACAACTGTGTATGTGTCGTGCACGTAACGTAAGGAGTTCACCCTGGTTTATCTCCTTGCAGGTTTGACAGTTAATCAAAGCCTGAATGATTGTCTGTCATACAAATATCAATGAAAGTTTGCAGAGGTTTTGTCTGCTTTCATGTTTATTAGAGGTTCCCTCCAGAAGCAAAAGGATGTCAGTTGTGTTTTGAAATGCTGCGTGCATTCCCAGGTACATCACAACTGGACGCGCAATGTGTTTCTTTCACTGGGTCGATACGGGGACTCTTTATGTTGACATTCTCCTTCCATTTTCAACCTAAATTGTCCTTCAAACTTCATTGTAGGAGAGCAAGTTAAAATGGGAAAATTACCCCTCCTGCTTCTGTTGTATTGATCAGTCAATGGAACAAGAGTATATACGTGTTTATAGAAGTCTGTTCCGTGTTAAGTTTGATTGCATTAAATGTTTTTCTGTAGCAAATGCTACTTGAAAATGACTTCCTCTTATGAGGCAGAACAGAAACGCACTGTATTTTTTGCTCCCTTTGTGAAATTGTGGGTGTGGGTGTCTTTTGTGTGATGTTCGTCTAAGCCGTCTTGAGTTCATTACCCTAATGATGTGTGATATTTGCCCCTGTTCAGCATCACCTCTGACTGTAAATAATAGCGCAGACTCCCAGCTGCAGGATGACTCCGGCTGAGCCCCTTTATGGAAGGCGGAATAATGAATGTCCCGGAAAGCCGTGGCGTGACCTCGCCACTCCGCGTGGCACCCCGGAACGCCTTAAAACACGCTTTCATGTTGGCGCTGACGGTGCCACTCTCTTCCTGCCTTGCCCCAGGTTTCGGCTCTCCGCGTGTTCCCACGCTGGCGTTCCGCAGCCTGCCTCGTTACGGCTGGAGCCTTGCGGAGCGCTGGCACGCCGTCCCTCCCGTAAATCAGCCAGGGCTGCCCGCTAGAGGAATCCATCGTGGCGGGAATGGAGTGGGCGCGAAACGTCTGGCGGATGCCGGCCACGTATGCTGTTGCTTTTGCTGTCTTCCCGATCCGGACGTGTTTTCCGTCCCGCGCACACGTCACCCTGGCTGGGATCGGACCACGGTAGCCAAGCAAGCTTTTCCTTTGAACAGCGGCTGGGCTCCGGAATCGATAGAAATCTCACTGGCATTAAGCAGGAGGGTTATGTGTCCACGTTGCCCCCTCGAGGGGCAGACCCGGCCGCCGTCCAGGAGCGCAGGACCCTGTGTGCACTGCAGCAGTGTGTTTTTACGGTATATTTGTGTACCGTAAGGTCCATATTCACTGAGTGCTTGTCCTGTGTCCTCCCTGCTGACCACCTGGTTGGCCTTGCGTGGTGTCAGGACAGTGGAATGGGAAGCCATCTTTATATCTTTATTTCATATCACTTATTGATTGTTGTGCTCTTGGCTTTTCTTGGCGTTTCTGTGTTCTGGGTGTTTATTGCTCCTGTGGTCCTTGTACTCTTTGTTTATGTTTTGTTTACGTGTCAAGCTGCCGTGTTCTCCCGTTTGTTACAATAAAATGCAAAAAAAAGGGAAGACCAATCTAAAGTCTGTGGACAAAATCAGTTTCCAGGAAATGTCCCTAGTCAATTTTGGGACAAGTTTCCAACAGCAAAAAAAAGTACACGTCCACTGCTATCGACAGTTTTAGTGTGGTTCCTCTGTCCCGCCAGCGCCAGTACCAGAGCTCAGGCTTACCCAATCACCAGAGAGCTGATGCTCGCTTCTTGTAAGACAGAGAGAGTATCTTTATTCAGCTGCTCACCGAGGCCGGGCCGTCTCCTCTCTGTGACGGGGTCTCTCCCCTCACTTTCAGGGCTTTGTTTTGAAACCTGCCGGCGCGCTGCTCAAGGGAAGACATCTTGGCGTCAGAGCCGAGCACGGCCGCTTCGGCTCCGAAAACGTGCCGCCGGCGGCCACAGCGAAATATGAGTCACGTCAGACATCCAGAAAGATGTATACAAAAAACAAACAAACAAAAAACCCCAAAATAAATAAACCAACCAACCTCTAGATGCAACTTAAGAGGAGGAATGAGGTGAGCGCAGATGCTGAGAGAACAGGGCAGGCGAAGTCAAGTTTTAAAAGGGGAACGTCTGGGAGAGGTTGAGGTCAGGTGGGCCGGCGTTTACGCACTAGGACAGCAGATGACGCGACCTTCACGCACCACCACCTGGGAGCCAAGAGGTAGAAAGCTGGAGCAATAGTGATGGGGATTCTCAGAGTTAGGAGGGAAGGAGACCATGGGAGGGTTCAACAGTCATAGTCAGAAGCTTCTTCTGAATGTGGGTTAACGCCAATAGCCAGTGAAACCTTTAGAGATGTCAAAGGCCGTGGTGGCAGCATTTTAATAGTCGGGAGAGTGAAGAGGAGTATGGGTCAAAGACTAATCCCCTGAGGTTAACGCCCCGTGTAACGGTAGCAGACTCGTGTTTGCAGATGGCAACCAAAATGATGTCTGCCAGTGAGGTCAGTGAAGATCAGAGCCAGGCAAGTTAAAAGTCTCTATTACCAACAGCTGAGAGACACAACACTAGATATGTTTTCAGTTCAGTAATTAATGTTTAATGTGATTTCTGTAGTATATATTCTGCTCTTGGATTTTATTCTTTGTCTTTGTTTATTGTGCTGTTCTATTTTATTTATGGTTTAATACTTGTATTTTATCTACATTTATTCCATTAATTATTTCTTAATGTATCTTTCTCTAAAGCACTTTAAAATGTGCAATAATCATCATCGTCATTATTATAAAATGTGCAATAATCATCATCATCGTCATTATTTTTTTTTTTTATTGTTATTATTAGTAGTAGTAGCATTAGTATTATTAATATTGTACATTTTATAGAAAAGTTTACAAATAGCTAATGAGAGTAATGCTTCTTTTTCTTACTGTGGTACATGCACCACTGAGACTCAGGTGTCAGCAGAGTGCAGCTGTGCAGTAGGGCATTAAACAGTGGCTGCAGTACCATGTACTGTACGGAAGCTGGACTGAGTAGGTCCACACAGCTGCTAGTCAGTGGAGTTTAGAACGGCGGGGACATATCCCAACACTCTTAACTAGGAAAGGTAGATCGAACACGACAGATTAATGACACAACAGACGTTTCCTGAAAAACACGCCGACGGCCAGATCAAGTAGTTATGCCTTAAATTCAGAAATAACATCTGGGATAAGATTACGTGAAATGTATCATAATACATTTTTTTGTTTTCCCCTCCGACGATCGGTCAAGCGTACTCGGCGTTTGCCGGGTACGTTCTCACGTGCCGGACGCTCCACTCCCCCACTCTGGAAATGGGATTGTCTTTGAGCTGTAGGCTCCGCGGGGGTGGAAAGTTTAAGTTCATCACCCAGCCAGATTAAACAAGCTCTAATGTAATCAGGAGGAGGAGGAGGAGGCAGAGTGGAGGGTGGCTGAATCTAGGTGACCTTTAGACACGGCTGACTCGAGTCAGCCAGGCCGCACGGAAGAGCCGAGAAGTGTGGCCCCGGCACCTCTGAGATTATGAAACACACGTATGGTGATGCGATTGGAGGTTTGTGGAAGATGTTGTGGCCTGAAGCTACAGATAAATCATTAGTATTGTTACTTTCTTTTTAAAGTGTAGTTAACAGTGTTGCAAGGTTGGATGATCAGGTCAGTTGATTAAAAAACTGCATTTCAGCCATTTTATGCTTAATAGGTTTTATGATTTAAACTGACCGGTTTGCCCGAATTTAATACAAAGCCTGAACTGACTGAATTGATCTCAAACATGAAAGACTGTGTCGGAGCCTGTTGTGAAGTGTCACGGAACCTTCTAGCATGGTGTCCTCTGCGCAACCTCGTTCTCCAGGGCTCATTTCTGCTCTGTGCTTCAGACGGAAAGTGCAGAGAGTTTGTGTAATGTGGCGTCTTGCAGGGGATGCAAGATGGTGTCACTTAATGGCTGCATTTTACCTGAATGTTCACATCTTTTTATTCATGATGATGGCATGTTGGCTGCAGTCACACTGGAAGGATGCAACCCCCGCCCCCCCATGAACTGGTCACAGCCTACGATGTAAGAATACTGGCAAAAAGGAATTAGGAATTAGTTGGGGTTTTTTTAAGGAAATCCAATGCATAGCTTTACTGTCTGTTGTTTGTTTGCAGTTCTCCTTGTTGTTTTGTTTTGTTTTGTTTGTTTGTTTTGCCTGACTTGGTTCGAGCCACGAGCCTTGAGAACAGTGTTGGAGTGAATGTGCATAAGGAATTTTGTTTGTCACGCAAAATACGTAAATGAATTTTGTTTTTATAGATAATATTCTGAAAGGCACCCCCCCCCCCCCCCAGCACAATGGATCCTTTGTCATGGCACAGGACATCTGTGACCAAAAGCCAGTGACCTGGAGAGAGATTTCCTAATGGAGGAGAAGTGAAGCTTCCTTGGCTCCAGCCAAGATACTCTTCTCTTTAGTTTTTCCTTCCTTTGCGTGCTGGAATCACTGCAGTTACTGAGCAGGCTTGAGCCCAAGCTCACCTCCGTGACGCCGGTATACAGTCTGGCCGTAGGGAGGCGTCTGGCCGAATAAGACCGCAACTCCGCCAGAGGCCGGAACACTAAAGCTCCGAAGCGTGAGGGAATCGGAAAGAGTTGCGGCTGATCCGAAATGATCCAGAACCCACACGGGCCTAAAAAAGCCATGAAAAGTCCCTCTCTCTCTGTTCGGGTCAAACATATTTCACTTGTTCAGTTTTAATCCATAGATCAAACAGGCATTCTAATAATAATTTTGACATATATATATATATATATTTTTTTTTTTTGCCTGGTGCTGTCCCAGTACCTAAGGTGCGTTTATTTGAAATAGAACACACATAAGGCTGTTGTGGAATGGGAAAAGATTTATTTTCACTTCAGGGCCCATTTGCTTTGTTCTGGGCGTCCCGTGCGGTTACCGGAGGCGGCTGGGAGAATCTTTCCTTGCCGCACGATTAATCGTACATTAAAACAGCTGAGTCACCCCCTGCTACCGAGGCACCATTAAAGCACCTTGTACAGTAGAAATATTAAATGTGTAAGTGTAAGGATGCAGGGACAGCCGATCCAATTTCTTCACTCTGTTCTGACCAGTCAAAATTCAGAAAAGCAAGACGGTTTTTGTTTTCGTCCTTTTAAAAGGTTTGAAGGCTCAGAATCACAAAGGTGCCGGAAGTTTGAACTTTGGAAACAGGTTTAGAATCTGCGCATACTGGAAGACGTTTAGCTCAAAAGGGAACCACTTCCTCCCTTTGGGCCAGCGCTGGAGAAGATTAAACACGAATATGAAATGTTAAAGAAAAAAACAACAGATTCGTTATTCTAATTAAGACACCTAAAATCTTCTTCAGTCAAAAAACCCCCAAAAACAACAACCATGCTCTCAACAAGGAGAAGAAATGTGTAATAAATCGGCATTCCCGAGTGCTCGAACGCCCAGTTGGTTAACAAAACTGTAATTATCTTAATCCCCCTAATTCATCTGGAGGCGAGGTGGAAGCACCAGTGTGGTGGTGAGAACTGTAGTTACACCTATTGTTGTCTAATTTCATCAATCACTGTGAGTGCTTTTTCCTGTTTAGTGTGATGCACTTATCATGCACGCGTAAGTGTCCTGTTTACAACATCTGTTTAACACAGTCACGTTCGTGTAGAGCGTCCTTTTCTAACCGTTAGTCTGGTCTGCTGGGATTGGGTGTTGTCCCGTGGCCTGATCGGGTAACAGGGGTTGCTGTGATGATGATGATGATGATGATGATGGTGAAGATGGGATTGTTCTTTCAGCTGTACAGGATTGCCATCTTTCCTGTTAAAAGGAGGGCTTTTAGTCCGAAAAACCCCTATTTGAAGAAGGATTTTAAGTCAGGGCAACACTGCAGGATAATTCCGTGCCCCGACATGTGACTGTATTTCTAAGAAATGATCTGTAATGCATACAGAAGTTTTGATTTAATTGTATACACAAGCATGTCAGGAGAACAGTCTCCATGGTGATGAGTGACCCTGATTGACCCTGATTGGACCTCGACTGAACCTCAGTGATTTGGGTCCTCATGACCTGGCACTTTCCAGTAACCGAACAGACGTGTTGCTTTTCTTACTGTGCGGTTGAGAAATTCTTCGAGACAGGATTTTATTTTATTTTTTAAACACTTCTCTCAAAAAGATTGTTTTTGCCTTTGTGAGTGTGGTTGAGTATGTGTGGTAATATGACCAACAGTCCTGCACGCATACTGATCTGCTGTGTATGTCCAATTACACGTACATTTACAGGGATTTGGGAAAGTTTGAAATGGCTCGTGCTAGGCAGCATACCTCATTATCTGCAGGTTATATTTGTCGTGTGTAAAGTTGAACAGAAAGTCTCGTCGCTTGAGCTTTTGTACCTGGAGGGTGTTTTTTTTTCCCCTCCGTGTACCGCAGGGCTGCAGACTGATGATGGAGGGACTTTAGTCCCAGACGTCTGTTCTCAGACCGCAGGCGGATGTGGCTGACGGGGCCGTGAGGCTTCGGAAGCTACAGTGTTAGCTTTGCACGCGTCTTACACTTCCAGACTTTTTGTTTGATTGTTTGTTTGCTCATTTATTTTGGAGAATTGCTTGTTAGCGACTGGTTACAGCAATGCTTTGATGACTTTTCCTGATTGGTGTGCAGAATGAGAGGTGTCAAGATATCAGAGCATTTTAAACTTTTCATTATCACAGCCAAGTGCGTGGAGTTAGCCAGCAAACAGCGATTTGATCAACAGAGGATAAAAACCCACTTTACGTTTAATGTCAAAGTCAATATTCCAGACTGGCACGGAGTATTCCTGGCATTGTGCCGCTTCTTTGATTGCCTAGATAAGACTGCGTCCCTCGGCAACGCTGTCATGTGAGACCTTTGATGTTCCATTGTTGAATGTTGAGTTATTTTTGAAGCTTATTTCTTTGGTAATCAAGTTTTAAACATATTTCCTTTTAATTGGGTTAGTAGTTTGTGATAATTTTATGCATTGTCCAAATCACTAGAATGCACAAATGAAAGATTCCGAATGTCTGCTGTTTATGGATAGTCTAGACCTCCTGCTGAGGTGCAGAAATCTCCTATTTCTCAGTTTTCCCAAACCTTCCAAGTATCCTAAGAAGTGCTGTTTGTTAACCTTGGAGTGGCATTATGTGCTTAACCCCAAGCTAACAGAACCAGCTGACTGTTTATATCCAAGACAGAGGCTTCTATTTCAAGCGTTACGTGACAGTCACTCATTTCAGATACGGTGCTAAACGATTCGAGAGCAATTGCTGAGAAAGTCAAGTGCAGTTATAAAATCTCCTTTAAAGTGCCTCGGTTTAATACAGGGGATTTTCAAAGAGATGAATTTTCAGTAGGCATTTGATGACAGCATGGGACTCTGCTGCTTTTACAGTCAGTGGAGGTTCTTACCACCTGCTGGGTACCAGAACCGAGAAGAGTCTTGACGCTCATCCTCCATGAGTCTTGAAAGGTGGAGACTCAGAGATTCAGATGGGCTTTCGCTTACAGACAAGTGAGCTTGAGAAAGTCTATTTTTGTCCTGATGGACAAGGGCTGTGGTTTTAAACCTGATACGAGCAGCTGCAGGTAGCCAGGGGGAGGTTGGACTGAGAGGGGAACATTTGGGATGGGTGAGGGCCCTCTGGATCAGCTGCAAGGGCCTGACGGCATGCAAAGATCTCTCACCATGGTCTAAATTCCAAGACTGGCATTTAATAATGTGAATCTGGTTTGCATCTTTATTTGTATGTGTGTGTGTGTGTGTGTGTGTGTGTGTGTGTGTGTGCGCGCGCGCGTGTGCGTGTGCACACGTGCATTCGCTTGCGGGAGTGTGTGTGTGTGTGTGTGTGTGTGTGTGTGTGTGTGTGTGTGATAAATAACTTGTACATATAGTTTGTGTTGGACTCGTGTCTGGCTAGAGGTCACCTGAGGTCTACAAACCCAACGCAGAGCTCAGGACATCGCGGCTGCTTCTCTGAACACAAGCGGTTTAGCAGCGCAGGTATTTATTCTGACAAAGAAACTCTTATCGCAGGGTTGGCAAAGATGCACTTTACTGAGACACGTGTGCGTTGCATTTATTGTTTAACATGGGCAACCCAATCCGCTGTCCACTGGAGAGAGAGAGAAAAAAAAAAGGTCTTTCAGTTTGCAGAACATGTGTCCAGATGACATGCAGCGTGACGTTACAGATCCTTGTCGTCTCTCTGTATGGAGCACAAAGGACTCTCCCGTCTTTTCCTTTTTTTCAAAGACAAATGCCTGAAAGCGTCTTCAGATCCACGGCACAGCGAGCCTTCCGGGTACCTTTCAGTCCGCACTCACGGAACCCTATATCGGAGGTATATCTGGTGAATTATTGAATAGGTCATGAGGCAGGAGAAGCCCGAGGTGTTGGAACTACCAGGGGTGTGAATATTAGAACCCTCCATCACACAGCGAGAGCCTCGCATACCCACAATGCCCTTTGGGACTCGGCACGATATTAACTTGCAAATCACACAGCCGCAAACCATGTTGAATGGGATCATAGCAGGAACATGAATGCTGCCATTCCAGGAGTTGGGGCTCACAGGATTTTCACGCTGTGTCTTTCCGTTATCTGTTGTGGTCTTGTTTTTGTCAAAGCTATTTTTACCTGCATGGAGCGCAGTTCTGTTTCTCCTTGAATCGCGGGACCTCCATGCAGTGCAGAAGGTGTATTGCCTTGGAAGATACAGAGCAGATTTCTGGTTGCTGTTACACCAAAATGATTCCTGCACTTAGGTTCCCTTTCCCCCCAGAAAAAGCCCCTTCTGAACCATAAAATTGAAAAGTAGCAGGAAAGCAATAAATCTCATTTCAAAGTAATCTATATGAATTCAAACCATCAGTCCAAGGGAAGTACTTTATATTATGAGGACCAAAAGGCACTTGAGATTTCACGGGTCACTAAATGAAAGTCTCAGTAGCCAAGATATATAACGCATCTCACCTGAAATGACATCCAGTTTAAACTTTTTCCAGGCTGGATTTGCTGCTATTTTGCTTCAGTGCTGGTAAAGGAAAAGACCTCAGTGTCGCTAAAACATTTGTGTGTGGTGTATTTTAAAAATCAGACCGAGAGCAGTGATTAAAATCTCACAGCGTGGTATCTGCCCTTATGTTAGAAAGTGAAACAATCTATTCAGTTTATGCCTTGTGCATCTGTTTATATAACAGAGCCGTAGTAAAGTGTTTTTGTTGCTGTTCCTCACTGTGCTTTTCCTTTTGGCTTTTCAGGACGGAGAGTGAGGCCTTGAGAGTTTCCAATGTCAGGTAAGATGGAGCAGTATTCCCATATCTCCTAACATCATATTTCTACCATATATCATTCCAGTGGATATGTTCTTCATCATGACTTCAAGTCCATGCATGCATCTGTTCCATTTGGAGCATCCCTTGTTCTCCTGGGATGGCGGGGCATTTCGTGTTCTCCTGGGACGGCGGGGCATTCCTTGTTCTCCTGGGATAGCGGGGCGTCCCTTGTTCTCCTGGGATGGTGGGGCATTCGTTGTTCTCCTGGGATGGAATATTCTAGACTAGAGTTCTCCCAGCTATTGCACGCACGTGTGTGCACCAACCCAGCATCTGATTTTGTTGATGTTTGGTCACTGTGGAATTGGCTCTAGACAGTTGTAGGAGATTTACAGCGAAAAGAAAGTGTGTATATTTTTTCAAGTGTGTATATTTTGTTTGTCGTTTCAAGCATTCAAGCACGTTCCTCTGTCCTATCAAGTGTTTATCATTGTCAAGTCTATTTCTGTAGCCTAGTTGCCAAAGGTTTGGTCACAGGAAGGAAAGTGTTAGTCAATTTTATACTTCATGTACTGAAACATGTCACAAACAGCAGATCCCCCAGTCAACTAAAACTGAATGCCAGCTCGCCTCGAGTTCATGGCAGCAAGAAAGATTACGTTGGCATCTGTCTTCCTGACACTTCAGTTGGACACTGTGGACACTTCTGCCTATCAGAGCCGAGTCTGGGGATCCTTCAGCATAGTGACGGATGCACCCAGAGAGCAGGTCAATTGCTCAAAACAGCTAGTCCTTTTTTTGGGCGGATGTTTTATTGCGTTGCTTTTAAAGGCCTGATTAAGTGACGCTTCAGATTGCTTTCATGTTTCCAGACTGGAGACGGTGGGTAAAGCATGTCCGAGAGTAAACTGATGGACCCTGGACAACTGCTGTGTGTGCACATTAAATATTCAAGTCTAGAGACACAGTCAGGTTCTGACGTGAAAGCAAAGGTTGTTTTTTTGTTTTTTGTTTTTTTAGTTTGTTTTATTTTTCGCCCGTCCACCATAACTCCTCGGGCGTCTACCATACCCATGCCATCTCTTTTTGGACCAAACAGAAGACCAATGTTGTCTTGTTTGAGTTCCCCCATCATGCTGAGATTTAATCAGCCTGATAATTGCATGCAGTGCATCTGGTGGGGACCACGACAAACCCGAAGAAAGACTGACCAGCGCATGAGAGAACCAAGGCGTAAGGAGCATGTCCCTTAGACGGGAAAGACTGACCGGCGTGCGAGAAGGAGCATGTCCATTAGATGGGAACTGGACTAATGCAGCGACATTAGAGTCTCTGACGGACGGCGACTGCGTAGTCAGCAACGCATAGTCGTAATTACATGACTGCGCAACAGTAGGTTTTAATTTAATTTAAGTTTGAGAGGGCAGAGCTGTAAGTGGGAGGCGGTTAATAAGAGAATGGGGAGGGGTGTCAGCTTGGGTGTCAATAACAGAGAATAACTGTGGGGGGTGGTGTTGGGGGAGGGGTTACTGCTGCTGCTGCATTGTGTCTCCTCTCCATCTGAACCATGTCTAGTCATTTTTAGCACTCTTTGCTTATTCGGTTCTAGGCAGAAGAGCAAATTGACTGGGGGTTGTGGTTCCCTGTCCAAACGGTGGTAGAGGTAGGCTGGGTCAGCGTGTGGGTCCTTTGTCCAGATGGTGGTAGATGTAGGCGGGGAGAGGGTGGGGTTCCCTGATTTTGGCCTCTTTGGCCTTGAAGCCTTGACATCCTGGCAGGCAAGGCTTGGTTTCTGGACAGACGTGAGCCAGGCACACCTCACAGCCGTGGCGTGGCCAAGCCCAGCTTCCCCAGGCGACGTTCTGCCGTATCCTGGGAGATTTACCCAGCCTGCTTTAGGAAGGGTTGCCTGCTACCCAAGCCACTGCCGGATTGTTCTGACAGATCTAGAAATGTGTTCATAACTGAGCTAAAACTCCAGTGGAGATCGGTGTACATAATGAGAGCCCGGTGTTTACACACGGGTGTATAAACCCAGATCTTTTTGCTACTCTTATCTTGGCAGTCATGCTTCAATTATGAAATGTGACAGAAGATGGCGGTTAAGACGCACATCAGTGTTGTTTCAGCCACCGTCCTCATTTATTCCTCTGTAACGAGATGTTTGATGAGATGTTTGATGAGATGTTTGGCCACAAGCTGAACCTTTTGAGGACTGTTGTAGCACTTGTAGAGTTTTTAGAGCTTGTGTGTGTGTGTGTGTGTGTGTGTGTGTGTGTGTGTGTCTGTGTGTGTGCGTGCGCACACTTGTATGTGTGCATGCATGAGAGTGTGAAAACACTCAAAAAACTGATATCTGTGTGTACTGTTTTGCTTTCAAACATGATATTTCATATATTAAGTTTAATGTATATAAATTTTTGTAAAGGCATACATTATATATAGTTCCTTGTATATTAAAATGGTTACAATTCCATACAAAACAGAAAATATTGCTTCTTTTAAATAAAAAGATGAATTATTCAGGGACATCACCTAAAATTAAGCATCATAAAAATGACAAATTCAGTAAACTGGATCAGATCCAGCCTACTCCGATTACTCCGAGCTGAGAAAACTGAAGCTAAAAGATTTTTAAGAGTTGCATTTTCTCACATCATCTGGAGCTGGTGATGCTCTCAATATTGTAACTTATCAGACCGTTGCAGTTTTTGTAGCTCAACACACAGTGAGACGACAGCCAGGCTAGTTGTAACGCACGCTGTTGAGTGTTTCTGCTCTTGTTGTGTGTATTAAAGGTGTAGTTGTGTGATTGTGACTTCCGTGTGTGTGCTGTTAGACCTTCCTGTGGAGACTGTCTGTGGATACACCCTACTGTACTTCCTCCTCTTCCTCCCGTGTGTGTGTGTGTGTGTGTGTGTGTGTGTGTGTGTGTGTGTGTGTGTGTGTGTGTGTGTGTGTGTGTGTGTGTGTGTGTGTCTTTTTTGGACGTCTTTTACATTGTGTTCTTAGGACTGTATCCTTTTTGTTTTCTTCAAACACTCTCTCTCTCTCACTCTCATTCTCTATCTATCTATCTATCTATCTATCTATCTATCTATCTATCTATCTATCTATCTATCGATCTATCTATCTATCTATCTATCTATCTATCTATCTATCTATCTATCTATCTATCTTCTATTGTTAGTGTGTTTTCCAGATGTTTTCATCTCTGCTACAGCTATAGAGCTCTCTTGCTGTTTGTGTATGCGTGCATGTGTTTGTTTGTTTGTTTGTTTGTTTGTACTGTGCTAATCCAACAGTGTGTACTCTGCCACTTCCAACGTTAAATAGAAAGCTAGTCCTCTGGCTGTGGCCTTCCAGATATTGGGCCGTGTGTGTGGGTACCTTCAAAAAAAGCATTATCATGAAATTTGATACAGCCCAAAATACCATTTGCAAATTATATCTAATAAACAAAAAAAAAAAAAAAAAAAGACCCAATGAAGCTGTGGGTGGGTGTATCCTAGCAGTCTTGGCATTGTGTCCGTAACTTGGGGTAATTTGTTGTTTGCAGATGCTCATATTACCTTGATGGGCTGCTGCAACATTAATTATTGAACCCCACTGAACTGGCTAGTGCGCCCTATAAATACCCCCCCATGCACACGCCCCTCATTGGCTGGACACAGAGACCCAGAGCTAGCTCGCCGCCACTCCAGAGACGTCCTCGTTAAGATAGAGGATTGATTAAGTGGATTGTTTTACATCACAACGAAGCACGCTGACTTCCTGTTGAGATCGCTGGCCATTAGCTTAATTAAGTTTCAGCTCTGTCTTTGTCTTCTGCAGACCGCAGGGATGTTTGCGTGTGTGTCATACGCGAAGCCTTTAAACGACCTGGATCACGGAAACATACGGAAAACAGCAATGTTTTCAAACACCAAGCACCTCGTGGACACACTCACTCACAGACCTGCAGCAGGCGGAATGTTCTCCATAAGGGAGCGCTGTGTAGGGGTGGCGCTTTGTTCCTCCGACTTGGACGGCTCTGGGAATTGATAACCTTGACCTGATGGTTGACCTCCCTCCTGTGGACATCTGTACATGTGTGCGCTGGTAGGGGTTTGCTTGTGCGTGCGTGCGTGTGCGCGCATGTGTGCGGGTGTGTACCACCTGACATCTTAAGCAGGCCAAACACACAACGCAAGCCCATGTTTTACTCTCCGTAGTGTTGTTGAGGAGTTGTGCTCCTGGCAGCCTCCTCTCTGTGGCCGGAGAGCCTGAGCTATAGATTAGGGAGCTGCTCCATCACCGACGCACGATTAGCCAGCGCTGGACGTGTGTATCCTGTGGGTGATCTCAGCTAAGGAGCTAAGGCAGACTGCTGCTGCGCTAACCGGTGTCAGACCTGTTCATGCAGCAGAAGTTGATCAAATCTTTGTGTGGGCTTTTATGTATGTGTTGAGATCTCGCATACCGAATACTCTGCCGCCGAAATCAATTTCACAGTGCGGCTCTTTTACGGAACATCCCTGCTGGGAGCCTTTTTCTGCCGAGTTGTGCGTGTAAACACGCGAAGGCTGCAGCACAAAACCCCCTTTTTTGGGGGGGTGGCGGGGAGTCTCCCCTTCTCTTAACACATGATTCAGTTAGCAGTCAGCCAATCATCGAGTCCTGACCCAGGTGTGTGAGAGGAGGGGCCATCCTGCAGAGCACTGCGAGATCCGGCCCTTTGGCTGAAGCTGTGGGCTGCGGTGCCAGTGTTTGGTGCCCCGTGGGAGGAGTTTGAGTTTCTGAGCGTCGGAAACATCACTCCAAAAGGGAAAATGCGAAAGGAGGGCAACGGAGCTAGGGCCATGATGG
>NC_137518.1:3185000-3192500 GCF_041902795.1 Electrophorus electricus
TCGGAGAGCTCCGAAACCTGTTGGTGCTCGCACATGTGCTTGAGGCTCCTGTCATCAACAGATTTTCACATTTCAGCCACCGATCCTGTTCAGTATTCCACACAGACATCATCACACACATTAGCCCGGGAAAAAACTGCAGATATCTAGACCGTCTGAAACTGGGCTGTTTTATGTGTGTTAAATGAATGATTAGCACTGTCCGTCGTAATAGCCGCCATCGTCATCGAGCGTGAAATGTCAACAGCATCCCTGAGCGTCCTTGTCCTCACACTCTGTGCGCTGGGACACCCTCAGTTCAGGTCTGTCACTGGCTCCTGCAGTTCCTGACAGCTAATGAACTCTGCCGCCACGCTGGGATGCATGGAAAGTGTGCGCACGCACGTGTGTGTATGTGCAAGCCACCAGTGAAATGATGTAGGTGAACGGCTGGTATCCGTACTCGATCAGGGGAAGAGGCCTCTGCTCGTACGCGTACTTCGGCACCTCCCTTCTTGCTGTTGGAAACACTCATTCGCATGTGAGAAAACGGGTGTTCTGTGTAGCATGTCTCCGTTGTGGAGGTGCCGAGTGTGATACAGGCCTTCTGAAGAAACATGCCGCGCGCCCAACACACACTAGCCGAGAGAGAGAGAGAGAGAGAGAGAGAGACACACACACACACAAGATCTTTCAGGCGCTGACACCAGTGCGCGCGCTCTCTGATGCAGTTAACCCATGGCTGCTATTCCTCTCCACAGCAAAGATCGAAAATGAATTGATTTGCAGCAGCGCATAGGCGACAGTGTGGGGTGGGGTGTGTGTGTGTGTGTGTGGTTTCCATACAGCAAGCCAACGGCAAAGTCATTAGCACGCCATCATTATTCACTTCTGAAACCGTCCTCGTCTTTTCTGCCAACAGAGAGGAATGCTTCGCTCGTGTGCTTCATATCGGAGTCATTACGAACGAACGTGGACCCAGCACGCGCTAACGCGTGAATCGCTCTTGTTTTTGCAGTAACGAGGGGACCTCGTGCTTCTGTGGCGTTGTTGCGTGCCCTTCACCCCGGAACGGCTGCCCGACGTTTCGTAGCTAATTCCCGTTATAGCGGACCTCTCATCCTTAGCATGCCACTGCTCATCCTTAGTTTGTCGGTGCAAAAAAAACAAACGCACGGGCAAAGAACTAATTGCTTTTGATTGCAGCTCAAATCGCGTAATATATCGATACATTTCCCCCCCCCCCCGTCCTCTCCTAAGAAGCTGCGATGGTATTCATAGCGCGCTGTGCAACATCAGGTCGGTCGGCTTCATTGTTTATCTTCATCTGAGATTCACCGCGCGCACGCACACTGCGACCGACCGCCCTCCACCCTCTGTTTTGGGTTGTAATCTCCCCCCACGCTGCTCGCTATCGGCTGCATGTTGGGAAGGCGATCGTGATCCCACGAGCCGTCCCTGCCGCGAACGAGCCTGTGCCCGCGTGTGCGCGTTTTACGAAAATGGTAGAGCCGGGGGGGCTCCGCGCCGCGAGGAAAAGCGCCCCGTGGAGCGGTGGAGATTCAGCATAAAGTGTTGATGGTGTCTGGGGGCGATGATTGGGCGAAGAGATTGGTTAGCCAGTCGTTCCTCAGCGTGCTGCAGTATCAGATGAAGCATCCCTAATCCTGACACGAGGATTCAGCACGGAGGGCCAAAACGAAGCCCCACATGCTACATTAAAGCGTTGGGTTTGTTTATGGGGGGGGGGTTAAATGCATTTTTGTTATTGCTGTTTTAGGATTTCAGATGCTGCTCGTCTTGACGGTTGTTCTTTGTCGAGCGGTTGGACGGGTTTCCGCTGTAGTAAAGAGCTGGAAATAACACGTTTCTGATCACTTTCCAGTAGTCTTGTGTAAATTCCGATGTAACTGGATTGTTATTAATGCCCCCAGCAACTGATTATGTTTCTGTAATTTTACTGTATGTGGGTCTCCTTTGTAAATATCCATGTCTAAAAGCCTTATGTTTGCTACCCCTCAAGCTCAGAATTGTTTTTGTTATTTAAAAGGCTGGATTGCGTCTGTGTCATGACCAGGCTGTAGTGACTGACTCCATAATGAGGTGAAGTGCAGTCCTGTATTTGCACACAGGGCAGGAGACGGGGGAATATGGGTCAGGTGGCGGACAGGAAAAATGCCCATCCATTTGTATATTTTTTTATTGTTCAGTACGTTTTCAGTGGTATTATTTCAGAAGCAGACAGACATATCAGTGGGCACTGAGACAAAAGCCAGAGAGAACCCGCTTGTGTGTTTGTTTGCCAGCAAATGGGTATACGTGACCTACCCCTCTGGGCCTATGCCCCGCCCCCTGCCCCGCCCACGGTCCCGCCCACAGGAGGCGCTGTCCCCTGGCACTGCAGACACTGACAGAAGCACTTAATGGACAGTGTAGTTCTTTAATGTTCATGCTGTTAATCCCGCATTACTTCTCCTGGTACTCCCTCTCTCTCTCCCTCTCTCTCTCCCTCCCTCTCTCTCTCCCTCCCTCTCTCCCTGGCTGGGTCATGATCGTCTCTGTTGGATGAGGAGGACCTATTCTCCTCCCACTGAGGAATAGTAGGGGATGTAGATGAAGGTTTTTATCATCACCTGCAGATGTTGGGCAGCAGCTGCTGGGAGGCTAAAACAGAGTGGAGCTGTGGGCCGTGTGTGTGTGTGTGTGTGTGTGTGTGTGTGTGTGTGTGTGTGTGTGTGTGTGTGTGTGTGTGTGTATTACTGTCTCTCGTACCACAGTGGGCCGTGGGCCATGTCTGGTGTCACAATGGGCCATGCCCGGTACCACAGTGGGCCGTGAGCCATGTCTGGTGTCACAATGGGCCATGCCCGGTACCACAGTGGGCCGTGGGCCATGTCTGGTGTCACAATGGGCCATGCCCGGTACCACAGTGGGCCGTGAGCCATGTCTGGTGTCACAACGGGCCATGCCCGGTACCACAGTGGGCCGTGGGCCATGTCTGGTGTCACAACGGGCCATGCCCGGTACCACAGTGGGCCGTGGGCCATGTCTGGTGTCACAACGGGCCATGCCCGGTACCACAGTGGGCCGTGGGCCATGTCTGGTGTCACAACGGGCCATGCCCGGTACCACAGTGGGCCGTGGGCCATGTCTGGTGTCACAATGGGCCAAAGCGAGAGCGGCATGCCGTGAGCATTGATCCCTTCACTAATGCTTCTCTCATCGCCTTCTCTGCCACTGGCTTCTATTCATGTGTGAGGAGGAAATGGTTATTGATTGGCTTAATGGACTTTTCAATGTTTTTTATTTTTAATATTATTCACTTATTTATTTATTTTTGTCCCTCTTCCGTATGAATCCGATGAACGAGGAGCACATGGCATTTCTGCGGTAGCCCGGTGCATGCTGGGTAAACGCTGGGTGCCGTGGTCACGCAGCCCCCGTTTCCATGTTGACACCACGGCCTCGAGGCAGCTCTCCAGAGCCGCGACGTCACGTGCGGGAAGGTCCCCAGGGAAAACGCCGGCTCGAGGAAGCCGGCGTCTCGTCTCCGCACTCCCCCCCCCCCCGTTACCATGGTTGCGGCTAGTCTCGTTGCCGTTATTACTGCGTTTTCATTACTGTCGTTACCTGCTGGAATGTGATTTTAATAACTGACATACGCGCTGCTAGAATTCCGGGGAAGGACGGATTGGTGGAGTGGTGTGTGGGTCCTCTTAGGCAGAATCAAAATGGAAGTGGTGGCCTAGCCTGTGGAAGCAGCCCTTAATGACAAACCCCCTCTTAACGCGTTTATAATAATGTGCCCCAGACCCATGACACATTCGCTGACAGTAAAATGACCCTAATTCAGTAAATGAATAAAGCATAAATGTCTCCCTTTCACCCTCATGAGGCCTATTGTAGCGCTGAGCTCACCCTGCACACCTTCGACATTAAATGAGTTTATAGGTTTTCTTTTACTGCCGACATCTTACATAAATAATGTCGGGCGCGTCTGTTGCAGCTGTGAGTGTTCCAAGGCCCTCGTATCCTCATAAATCCCAGTTTGAGGTTGATGGCCGGTGTCGTGGTTAGAAGGCACACCGGTATGCTCTGTGCCTTCCTTCCCAGAGTGGGAACGGAGAGGTGACGTACACCTGGAGGGTGGCGGCATCTGTGAGTGTGAACGCAGAGATCTTTGTGTGTGTGTGTGTGTGTGTGTGTGTGTGTGTGTGTGTGTGTGTGTGTGTGGTTAGGGGTCAACCTCAGCCACCTGCTATTCTTGCTGCATGATGGATTGAAGGTGTGTGTGTGTTTGTGTGTGGGCACACACACAAACACACACACACACACACACACCACCACATCTGGACACTTGCTTGCATTCTGGGTTTGTGACTGTGTTTCTATTTGCAAAGTGTCGCCTAAAGCAAAAACCACCTCACCATCAGTTTGGACTTCATGTCCAAGGAGAAACCTCAGTCACAAGAACTCCAGGCAACCATCCTGCTAACAGATTAAAAGCTAGCCTGGTTTTGTTTAGCATCTTAGCATCTCACAGTTGGGCTCCAGTAGGCTCGATCTGAACTCAGTGAGGTTACCGGTGCTGTTTCTGCGCTGCTGGGTGTGGTTCAGAGTTATGGTCAGGTTGAGGGTCAGGGTCAGGCTAACCAGCCTTTAGTCTCTGGTGCCGTGTTGGACACTCCACGACTGAACTGCGCCGCGCTTCCGAGATGTTGCAGCCATAGTCCACATCGTTCCCCAAAACCGGACCCCACCCCCTCCTGCGCCCCAGACCTCCGCGCAGAGCCCGGCGGTCCGCCACGAGCTGCCTGCTCACAATGAAAGCTCGGGCGAGCTTTGCTATTTCCTGACAGCAGCACAATCGAACACCCCAGAGCCCGTGTTGGATTAAAGGAGGGACAGCTTATGGCAGCGTGTGTGCTCTATCGGTGAGGGTGACCTCGCGCACTGGAAGACTGACCCCTCCACACGCGAGCACGTTTTGCTCAGTCTGTGATGAATGTTGGGTAGAAACAGCAGCATTTCAATGTTGCAGTAAGCCACCTCCCATTTCTCTCTCTCTCTCTCTCTCTCGCTCTCTCTCCCTCCCTCCATCTCTCTCTCCCTCCATCTCTCTCTCCTATACATTCTCTCATATTCACTCTCTCTCCCCATAAATGCTCCCCTCTCTCTGTTCCTTGTTGTGTTACACGTTCACGCGCACACACGCAATCCTCTGCTCTTACTTACCAACATACACACAAAGTTTTCTGCTTTCCTGTGACACACACCCCCCCCCCCCCACACACACACACACACACACACACACACGCACACACACCTCTGCTCTCCCGTACCAATTTTCTTTTTTCCCTCTCTCTCTTCCTCTCTTCCCCTCTCTCTCTCTCTCTCTCTCTCGTCTCTTGTTGGGCACCCTGTACTGGCCTCTTGTAATGCGACCATTTCAATAAAGCCCAGCACTGTAAATTTGCTTATTCGGCAGCGGGAGCAGTGAGGTAATTCCGCGCTGCACCTTCCCAACGCTCCTGTTAACCACCTGAGTCCTGCCGGGCCCTGACAGGAATGAAAGTCTCCCTTGCATGCGTCCTGGCCATGGATTTGATCCGCCGTTGTGAAACACCGACTGCTTATTCAGCACTTACATAACCAACCAAGCCTGGAGCGTTAGAACCGACCTGAGCCATGATGCGTAGTTGCTTTGGGGTTGTGGTATTGGTTTCTCTCTCTCTGTCTCTCTGTCTCTCTCTCTGTCTCTCTGTCTCTCTCTGTCTCTCTCTCTGTCTCTCTCTCTGTCTCTCTCTCTGTCTCTCTCTCTGTCTCTCTCTGTCTCTCTCTCTGTCTCTCTCTGTCTCTCTCTCTGTCTCTCTGTCTCTCTCTCTGTCTCTCTCTCTGTCTCTCTCTGCCTCTCTGTCTCTCTGTCTCTCTGTCTCTCTCTCTGTCTCTCTGTCTCTCTCTCTGTCTCTCTCTGTCTCTCTCTCTGTCTCTCTGTCTCTCTGTCTCTCTCTCTGTCTCTCTCTCTGTCTCTCTCTGCCTCTCTTCATGTTTAGTGTCATACACCTCAGAAGGTCTCATGCCATAAACATGCAAACCGTGCTGCGATTCGTGGTTTCCAGTGAAAAGACCTTGTTCTTGTGGTCAGCTGTGGACACTTTTCTGCAGAACCGGGCTGGTGGGGCGCAAGCATGGCTCTAATCAAAAGGACTTGGAAGGAAACACTTTTGAGGGCTCCTCCTTTGGGAGGGGGCGGAGAGTGGGCGGGGAGAGGCGGGGAGGGGGCGGGGAGAGGTGGAGAGGAGGAGCATTAGTTTGCGTCTTGCCCGCAGGGCTGCAGAGCTACAGGGTTGATTCTTGCTGGCTGTAACCAGACACTTTCTTCTCTCTCAGAGAACATGTTATGTTTGTCATAATGAGAGAGGTTGTGTTAAGCGTAGCAACAGTGGAGGTGTTGGGCACAGTGATTGTGTTTGTGTGTTAAGTGCTGGGATAGTGACCCGTTTTGCTCTGTTCTGTTATGTAATTGTTAGAGTGCTAGTTCATCTGTCCTGTGTGTGGTACGCCGTAACTAAAAAAAAACAAAACACACACGCACACTACACACACTCTCTCACCCTACACAAACACTCATAAGAAAATGATTTTTCAACAGCAAAGTTGCAGTGAGTTCTGGGAATAAGGACATTCTAGGAATTCTTTACCGACGTGATGCATTCAGATGGATTGTAATGATTCAGGATATCGTGCACATGCACCATTAAGACCTTTTAAATGTAAACAGAAAGCATTTAAGTAGGGTTAGCATAGTTAGTGTTAGCAGAGCTCGCTTTGGAGCAGTTTCTTAAAGGAGAAGTTCCAGTTTTGGGGAGCATTCAGGGTCATTCCGAGGTCACCAACAACATCTGTACAAAAATAAATAAGTAAAACAGCTCCAGACTGTGAAAAATAATGATACAGCATAAGATTGCTGGCGTCAGGATGCTGGCTTTCTCCTTTCCCTTTTATAGTTTCCATTTTCTTACTGAACTCTCTGTGTGTGTGTGTGTGTGTGTGTAAAGCAAAGCAAAGCACTCACTGGTCAATGGCCTGTGATTAAGTAATCCAGTGTAGTGTGAAATGAGCTTGGTCAGCAGGTCCACTCCACTGTCCCACCTGTCACGGGAGCGACTGGTTCTGGATCCAGCGCAAAACAGTCGGACCACCACGGCGCAGCAGGCGGGCATGCCGGGCGTCGTGCTTCCGCGGTGCCCCTCCTCCACAGCGAGCGGGATTGCGCTGTGATTTATTGAAGCCTTTTAATGGGCGCCCCCCCCACGCTCCAGCAGGGACCTAAAACATCCCAGCCTACAAGTTTTACACATGTTTGTGGAAATGCTTTTGCTTTCGAGGCAAATGAGTGGATTTGTCCTGTTCGGTTACATTTGCCAGAGGTGTAGTGTTGTGATAATATGTTTTAGAAATGTGGTTTGTTTTTTAGTCATCGGTGTTACAGTAACTGATGTATGAATCCAGAAAGCAATC
>NC_137518.1:3195000-3197500 GCF_041902795.1 Electrophorus electricus
TCAGTGAGTCAGCGTGATGCTGACTGAATCAGTGTGATGCTGACTGAATCAGTGAATCAGTGTGATGCTGACTGAATCAGTGAATCAGCGTGATGCTGACTGAATCAGTGAATCAGCGTGATGCTGACTGAATCAGTGAGTCAGCGTGATGCTGACTGAATCAGTGAGTCAGCGTGATGCTGACTCAATCAGTGTAATGAAAGCGGTGCTGTGAATGCTTCCTTTGCCTCCAGTCTCTCCATTTGCACAAACACCAGCGGACATCACAACATACCACATTATGCAGGCCGTTGGTCAGGGAGCACAGGTGCCAACTTCACCACAAGCATCACGGCTTCCCCTCTCCACTGACACTCCTGCCGAGCTAAAGATGAATCGGCACATTCCGACCACAGGGGCGCCAAATCGCATTTCAAATCCCCCCGAGTCGATCCTTCGGAACGTTCCGGACTCCCCCCACATGTAAAGTGTTTTAGACTTGGTCGGCGGTTGCACTGGAGTCCCGTGCAGTGCCTGTTGGGTACAGTCATGATACAAACTCCTCTCCGTTCCAACCTGGTTTTCTCAGCCTAGTCGCTCAGCGGGGAATACAAATATGGAAAGATGCACATTAGAGGCCAAGCCAGGGAGGCAGCACATTAGGTGTAGAGGGTGAAGGGCTGAATTACAACATATAGAGTGTGTGTTTGGACTGATCACAGAACAGGAGGATCCAGATTGGACCGCTGCAGGTGGGGGGGAGGGTTTAAATGAAGGTAATAAGATAAGACACAGCTCTGTGGTGGACTCTGTGGAAAACTCCAACGCTTATGTCCTACAGAGGAACCATAAAATAAACTATACTGTTCTCTCGTGAAACTGAAGGATAAAGTTAAAAGACTTCTCAGCTTATCTATAAGGTTTTGGTGTTTAAAAAAAAAAAGTGTTTATCCATATACATACAGTTATTTAAGCATATATAAATGAAATGATATATTATGATATTATATTATATAATAAAATCTATTAAATTCTGCATTTATATAATGCATGTATGCATGTGTGTGTGTGTGTATGTGTGTATCCTGATAGATTTCATGGTTGTTTTGCATCTGGGTGGTTTCACTAGCCAGCACAGTAGAGACCAGCACCTGGTCATGCTGTCCCACTACCACTACACCTCGCTCTCTCTGTGGTGTGTGTGTGTGTGTGTGTGTGTGTGTGTGTGTGTGTGTGTGTGTGTGTGTGTGTGTGTGTGTGTGTGTGTGTGTGTGTGTGTGTGTGTGTCAGAGCCATATCCCTGACAAACCTCTGTTTCCAAGGAGACAGGGGTCCAGCAGAGCCTGCGCTGGGTGCTACAGTAAATAGCTGTGGTCCACTGCCATGTTGAGATTCCTGGATAAGGGCTGACGTTCAGACTAAGCCTCTTTCCCTCCCTCTCTCCCTCCCTCTCTCCCTCCCTCTCTCCCTCCCTCCTTCCTTGTCTTTCACTCTCCAGCTGTGTATAAGCAAGGATTTCCAGGAGATTGGTCTTCTTTTAGTTTTTAATGAGCCTGTCTGTAGAACTGAAGAATGCAGCTTAATGATGATGCATTCTCCTCTATTGCAACTTTTGGTATGCTCTGCAGAGAGCAGCGGTGTGTGTGTGTGTGTGTGTGTGTGTGTGTGTGTTTCCTGCCTATTCACCGAGTGCTGGGATAGGCGGAGTGTTTAAAGTGGATTGTGGTGTTGTGGTGTCTGCGCTTGTTGACTGGGCCTAAGGTGTAGCCCTGTCCATTGCAATATGAAAGGTCAGGGACAGCACACACACACGCACACACACATGCATATAGAGAAGAGTATCATTTAGGTGGCACTGAGATAACAAAGCCTTGAGTGGTGGTTCTGTCTGTGTGAACTGCAGTGCGTTCAGCCAAACGCGCACTGGTTGCGGTGTTGCAGTGATGTCCAGTCGGGTCCACACCAACCGCGAGCGTTCCCTCCGGCACACCTTCCAGCCCTCGCCTTTTTTTTTTCCCAGCCCATGCCGCCACAGCGCTGCTCTCCGGACCTCCACGCCCGGACCTCTAACGGGCAGGCAAAGATCCCCACGACGGAGGCAGGTGGAAACCCGGAGGGCAGCTGCCAGGCTTAAAAGAGGAAGCCATCCTGATGAGAGTGCAGCAACAGCGGGAATGATGAAAGGCGCTGGAATCCTACAGAGGTAAGACGGGAGAGTGTACACCTGCCAAACGTACGGTGAACTGCTGACAGCCTCAGACGTCTCCGTCTCCGTCTTCCCGATCTGGGAAAGGAAATGCAACAGAATGTCCCTTTTTTCTCTCCTTTGCTGGGCCGTCAGACAGGATCTCGTCTCTCCGTCCTCGCAGCCGAGTTAAAAAAAGATATGCAGAGCCTGCTATTCTGGTTTCTAGATGTTAAATGTGGTTTAAATGGATCATCTGGGTGTATTTGGTGATTTCTTCATCAACTTTGCTGCGGAGTGATTTTGAGGTGTTGGCTGAGTGTCTGTGTCGTGTAT
>NC_137518.1:3202500-3250000 GCF_041902795.1 Electrophorus electricus
GTTTGAACACACTGCTGGTGATGATGGCGTCCGGGGGGGGGGGGGGGGGGTGTCCGCGTGAGTTCTGGTTCTGTCGGCATAACCGTTACTGCTCGCTCCTGCTTTTTCGAACACACATGGTCCTGGCGCTCGGAGAAGTGGCACGCGCCTCACAACACTTCCCCCGCCACTCGGATTCCTGTGTTCACCCCCCACCGCTTAAATCGGAGTCCATGTGACAGGCAGAGCTGGCCTGAGTGTGTGGCGTGTTTACTTCAGCTGTTTCTGAGCCGAAGCGGGTGAGGGTGGAGGTAAGACTCCCGCTGGACGGGGATTTGCGTGGTGCCTGTGATGTCACACCTGCTATTTTTGGAAAGCGTTTAAGGCAGCGTTTTAACGGTAGGGTGGGGGCTTCAGTCAGAACTGTTCTGCTTCAGCTCTGTTTAGGTCTTACACTGATAAATTCCCCAGTGCTTCACATAAGCTGTGAGGCTTGTGCTCATCTCTGTATGCAGTTTGTGTGTATGATCCTTCGCGTGTTTCCTTTGGCGCGCGCGTGTGTGTGTGTGTGTGTGTGTGGCTTTCTAAGAACCAGAGGAAATAATTTTACATCATATCTGGGTTTGAGGTAGATGTTTGGGGTCTGTATATGGGGTGGTGTTTGGGGTGTGTATATGGGGGGTGTGCATTTGGGGTGTGCATATGAGGGGGTGTGATGAGGGTGTGTGTTTGGGTTGTGTATATGGGGGATGTGTGGGTTTGGGGTATGTATATAGAGGGTGTGTGTTTGGGGTGTGTGTTTGCGTTGTTTGGAGTGTGTATATGGGGGGATGTTTGTGGTGTGTATATGGGGGTGTGTGTTTGGGCTATGTATATAGGGTGTTTGTTTGTGGTGTGTATATGGGGGGGTAATTGTTTGGGGTGTATATATGGGGGTGTTTGTTTGGGGTGTATATATGGGAGTGTGTGTGTTTGGGGTGTGTATATGGTGGTGTGTGTTTGGGGTCTGTGTATGGGGGGTGTATATGAGGGGTGTGTGTTTGGGGTGTGTATATAACGGGGTGTGTTTGGGGTGTGTATATGGGGGAGTGTGTTTGGGGTGTGTGACACGCTCGCCCCGATATTACTCCACTGATATTACTCCACTGATATTACTCCACTGATATTACTCCACTGGTATTACTCCACTGGTATTATTCAGTATTTCCACTGTTTTAGTGGCATGGTGTACAGGAGCAGTGGTAGCTGGGCATGACAGTCCTCCCGCGCCCATCTGTTCCTGGACCCCAAGCGGCCCCTCCCCCTCTCCCCCCAAGCGGCCCCTCCCCCATCTCCTGCTGCTGCTCAGGGGCACTGCCACCTGCAGAGCTCCATCGTGGGGGCAGAGTTTACTGCATCATGTGACCTCAAGGTCACTCTGGTCACATTATTCCTTCCGTGCAGCCCTTGACTAGTCACTTGCCCAAGGCAACCTCTCCCCCCCCCTCTCTCTCTCTCTCTCTGTCTCTCTCTCCCCCCCTCTTTCTCTCCCCCCTCTCTCTCTCTCTCTCTCTGTCTCTCTCTCCCCCCCTCTTTCTCTCCCCCCTCTCTCTCTCTCTCTCTCTCTCTGTCTCTCTCTCCCCCCCCTTCTCTCCCCCCTCTCTCTCTCTATCTCTATCTCTCCCCCCTCGCTCTCTCTCTCTCTCTCTCTCTCTCTCTCCCCCCCTCTCTCCCCCCCCTCTGTCTCTATCTCTCCCCCCTCGCTCTCTCTCTCCCTCTCTCTGTCTATCTCTATCTCTCCCCCCTCTCTCTCTCTCTCTCTCTCTCTCTCTCTCTCTCTCTCTCCAGATGTGGCCTCAGTGTCAGTGATGTGAAGTGACTCTGGGCTGCTCGATGACGCAGGGAAGCCTGCACATAATTCCAGCTCCCTGAAGCCACACACACACACACAAACACAAAAACACACACACACATGCACCATACACACACATACACACACACAAGCACGCACCATACATACACACCACATACACACACACACAGACAGACTAACAGAGAAATCTGCAACCAGGCACAGAGCATTTTTGCTCATCGTGGTTATGTTAACGGTTAGCAGATATGGGTGTTGGGGGGATATGTGTGTGGGTGTGTGGCTGTGTGGCTGTGAGACACACACACACACACACACACACACACACATCTAGAGTGAGACACATATATCTAGCATGGCACATACATGTATCTAGAGTGACACATATATCTAGAGTGACACTCACACACACATATCTAGAGTGACACACACACACGTATCTAGAGTGAAACACGCACACACATCTAGAGTGACACACATGTCTAGAGTGACACACACGTCTAGAGTGACACACAGACACACACACACGCACACACATCTAGAGTGACACACACACATGTCTATAGTGACCCACACACACACACACGTATATCTAGTGACACACACACGTCTAGAGTGACACACACACACACACACACACACACACGTATATCTAGTGACACACACACACACACACACACACACACACACACACACACATCATACTTTCAATTGGCTGATTATACATTAAACCCAAGTGAAATGAATGAATAGCTAGTATGATTTTGTATTTGTCATATAATATGTATTGGATTTAAGAAAAAAATTTTTTGAATGTGCTGGTCACTCATTTTCCACATCTCAATGTTTCCAAATCCACTGGGCCAAATGGTTTTGAAGTCAAGAGATGCCCTTGATCCTATCAAACAATTCTAATTGAACGGTGGTTAAATATTTAAACATTTGTTTTTAATATTTTATGCATTGAGCTCTTGGTTGGACAGCCGTGACTGACTTTTCATCAAAGATCTGTATAATTTCAAGATATGGTTGGCAAACAGATTTAAATATTCCTAACAGCCTAATAAATTAATAATGGCTGTCATGAATTTCTAAACTGACTAGTTCCACTTTCCTAATGGTGCCTTCTGTCACAATATCTCGAGTGTGTCGTGGTGTGTCCGTTTTACTGTTAAACGTCTCTGCGGCTGGTCAGTGTTACAAATGGCAGTATAGACGTTGCGATTTGGTCCCGTGTTTGTCTGCAGAGTAACTGTCTGTCTTGCTTTGTGATGATGTGTGTTCTTAATGTTTTAATGTTAGAGTGACTTTGTGTTGTATGTGGACAGTAGGCAGCCCATGGTACTACGTGACACTTCCCTGCTCGATAACGCAGGGACGCCTGCACATAATTCCAGCTCCCTGGAGCCACACACACACACACACACACACACACACACACACACACACACACACACACACACACACACACACACACACACACACACACTCTCTCTCTCTCTCACATACATACATACATACATACATACATACATACATACATACATATATATATATAATATATATACATATACACATACACATACATATACACACTCACAGCTATAATCCATGTCATTAACGTGGGACTTTGGTTGGCAGAAGTTCCTCCTAAAAGCAAAGGCATTTTAGCAAAAAAACAAACGGAACCGATTAATGTTTACAGCTCCCAGCTAAGCAATGGGATGGCAAACCAGGTACTGGAGCATGCTGGGAACCGTCTGGCAGGGGGGCTGAGGCTTTATGGTGGTGGTGGTGGTGTTGTTTTCCTGCTAAATGGTAACTCTGTTTTTGTTGTTTTCCTGTTAAAGGGGAACTCCGTGTTTTTGTTATCAAGTTTCAAGTTTGGTTTATTTGTCACGTACATAGTCATACACGGTATAACTTGCAGTGAAGTTATTGTTGTTGTGGTTTTCCTGTTAAAGGGGAACTCTTTGTGTTTTGGTTATTGTTGTTGTTGTTTTCCTGTTAAAGGGGAACTCTTTGTGTTTTGGTTGTTGTTGTTATTGTTATTGTTTTCCTGTTAAAGGGGAACTCTTTGTGTTTTGGTTGTTGTTGTTATTGTTTTCCTGTTAAAGGGGAACTCTTTGTGTTTTGGTTGTTGGCGTCTTCGTAAGTCTCCACATTTATCTTCTTTTCCATTTTGTCCGGTCCCTTCCTGTGCTGCAGGTATTTGTGGACCTAGAAGGACAGTCAGGCTGGCATTGCGTGGGCACAGCGGTGCCACCAGCCTCTGCCGCAGGGCATGCTGCGGAGCCTCCGTTCCTCCGAACACCTGGCACGCCTGGCGCCTGCGCACAGCTGTCTGAGTGCTTAACGGCTCGGTTAAGTCAATACAGTCCTGACGGTGCACAAGACGTCGCTTGAGTGCTGTGGCTTCTCACTTGAGTTTTATCATTCAGTCATATAAGGAAATCATGGGAAACACTTCAAACGCTCTTACACACCGTCACACACACACACACACACACACACACACACACACACACGCACGTGTGCATCCGTGGTAATAGGAAGAAAATCATATTTTTCTCCTCCACAAAAAGCTAAATGGGACGGACGGTCGATTTCCACCTTTGTCTCCGGGACGCTCTGATCGCCCGCTCGCAACTCCGCGCTTTAAAGATCAGCCGTCGCGCCAGCTGGAGTCTGCTGACATTTCATGCACCCTTCATCTCTTTCTGGAGCCGTTTCATTCCGCGAGGGGCGCTTTCAAAGCCAAGTGCGAGAGCCTCCGTTTCATGTCTGTGACGAGCGCGCATCTGAAACGGCCGCTCTGACCTCAGAGCCCCTGAGTCTAAACTGGCCCCCTTTACTTCCCCTGCGAGAGTGTTGGAGTGTGACCTCACAGTTCTGCTTCGTTATGGCGGAGAGGTTTGTCTCGCTCTGGCTGCCTGCTGATACTGCGGTCACCGACAGATCAAAGTTCAATTGGAAGGAAGAAGTAGGGAGTTCGAATTCGGACCACCAGAGGGCGCACAAGTGTGGGTGGGCCGGCAGGGAGAAGCCCAGGGGCCTCGCTGCTCCAGCCGCTGTAGACCTGAGCCAGTGGGGCGAATCCGAACGTTATCCGCACCGTCATGACAGATGTTACGGAATCCACGCATCACGGTTATCATAGGGCGTCTTTATTTACAGAGCCCGGCGTTTACTTCACGGACGTGTTCCTCGTGTGCAGGCGGTGGACGCGACGCTCGTGGTGATCAGTAGTGAGAAAAGCACCACTGACAGTGTTGTAAGCAGCACTATTGGTGGCTGCTGATAGGGAGGCTCCCTCCCTGATGACGCCGCGTGCTCGGAGCAGAGGCTGGTTTTAGCCGTGGTTCAGAGCGGTCCAGAGAGGGGCGTGACGCTCCAGCCACTCCTCTCCCTCTGTTCTCCCCTCCCTCTGTTCTCCCCTCCCTCTGTTCTCCTCTCTCTGTTCCCCTCTGTCTGTTCTCCCCTCTGTCTGTTCTCCCCTCTGTTCCCCTCTCTCTCTCTGTTCTCCCCTCCCTCTGTTCTCCTCTCTCTGTTCCCCTCTCTCTGTTCTCCCCTCTCTCTGTTCTCCCCTCTCTCTGTTCTCCCCTCTGTTCCCCTCTCTCTCTCTGTTCTCCCCTCCCTCTGTTCTCCCCTCCCTCTGTTCTCCTCTCTCTGTTCCCCTCTCTCTGTTCTCCCCTCTCTCTGTTCTCCCCTCTCTGTTCCCCTCTCTCTCTCTGTTCCCCTCTCTGTTCTCCCCTCTCTGTTCTCCCCTCTCTCTGTTCTCCCCTCTCTGTTCCCCTCTCTCTCTCTGTTCCCCTCTCTGTTCCCCTCTCTCTCTCTGTTCTCCCCTCTCTCTCTGTTCCCCTCTCTCTCTGTTCTCCCCTCTCTCTCTGTTCTCCCCTCTCTCTCTGTTCCCCTCTCTCTCTCTGTTCCCCTCTCTGTTCCCCTCTCTCTCTCTGTTCTCCCCTCTCTCTCTGTTCCCCTCTCTCTCTCTGTTCTCCCCTCTCTCTCTGTTCCCCTCTCTGTTCTCCCCTCTCTCTCTGTTCCCCTCTCTCTCTCTGTTCCCCTCTCTGTTCTCCCCTCTGTCTCTTCCCCTCTCTCTCTCTCTCTGTTCCCCTCTCTCTCTCTGTTCTCCCCTCTCTCTCTGTTCCCCTCTCTGTTCTCCCCTCTCTCTCTCTGTTCTCCCCTCTCTCTCTGTTCCCCTCTCTGTTCTCCCCTCTCTCTCTGTTCCCCTCTCTGTTCTCCCCTCTCTCTCTGTTCCCCTCTCTCTCTCTGTTCCCCTCTCTGTTCTCCCCTCTGTCTCTTCCCCTCTCTCTCTCTCTCTCTGTTCCCCTCTCTCTCTCTGTTCTCCCCTCTCTCTCTGTTCCCCTCTCTCTCTCTCTGTTCTCCCCTCTCTCTCTGTTCTCCCCTCTCTCTCTGTTCCCCTCTCTCTCTCTGTTCCCCTCTCTGTTCTCCCCTCTATGTCTCTTCCCCTCTCTCTCTCTCTCTCTGTTCTCCCCTCTATGTCTGTTCCCCTCTCTCTCTCTCTCTCTCTGTTCTCCCCTCTCTCTCTCTCTCTTCCCCTCTCTCCGATGAGTGTATGAGGGTAGCGCCTCCCCACGGCTGGATTTCCAAATGTGAGCCTTGTCTCCACCCCCGCTCCAACTGCGCTGCCCGCTGACTGAGGGGCCGCACTACCCAGCTGCGTCCCCACAATAGCTGCGAAGCTGCGATTACACGGCCGTCAGCCATGGCCATGGGGGGCGGCTGCCCCGTGGGGGGTCTTTAACAGCCTCCCGGGCGCTTGGAGGTTGATGTTTAATCGTCGGGCCGCATCTGTGGCCCTGTCGCTCTTGCGGGACTGAGGAGGATACTGGGGGAGGCTTCTCAAGGTTAGGCCCGGTACTGTCTGGTACTGTCCGGTACTGTCCGGTACTGATCCAGCAGTACTGGATCGAATGGAAAGCCCTGTTCTCTCGTGTGCCGTTCATGACTGTGTTCCTGATTTCACAAGGCCGTCACCTCTTAAAGGGTTATTGGTCGTTCTGTGTGTGTTTGTGTGTGTGTGCAGTGTGGTGGGAGCATCCTGGACTTCTGTTTGCCTGGCTGGTCTTTCCGTGCCAAACTCTCACTGGACTCACAGTCCCTCGTATAATCTGGAATAGAAGCAGCATGTTGAAATGATGTCACTACACCTGTCCAAAAGGACAGGTCACTGCAGGTATACGACCTTTAAATGCGGGGGTTCGGTCAATTTTTGTCCCCGTCGGACAGAGTAGTTTTGGACCCTTGCTTTCGTAATCAGTGAGATAAGCGCCTTTTTCGCTCCCCGTCCAGATATCCGTAATGAGATCACTTTGTGGGTCTGAACCCTCAAAGGAAACTGTCCTGCCTCTGCCGTCCACGCCGAAAGGTGTTTTTAATGTCCAGCCTGAGTCATAAGCCTCCACCGAGGCGCGTCCATCACGCCTGCCCACCTGCTCTAACGCCAAGCTGGGCAGTCGCCGATACGGTTTTGAGATAACACGGTACTCGGGCGCGGCTTTACGGCTCGCTGTGAAAAGCTAAGCGATGGTCCTTCTTCCCTTCGCCGTTTTGCTAACTGTTTCAGCCTATATAAACGCAGACATTTAATTAAAAAATAAATAAAATTCATTTTCTGAGCCCCTGTTGCTAGTTTTTTTTTTTGTTTGTTTGTTTTTTTTGTTTTTTTTTTAATGCTGTGCTTCCTATCTATAATAGGCCAGTTGGTTTTAGCGGTAGCTGGCGATAAGACCCTCAAACGTACACGGCCTCTCATGTTTAACCTGAGCAGTCAATACATGTCTTGATGCTACTCTTGAGTTTCAAATCTAGTTCAGTTCCCCATGTGGTACCCTTCTGGGTTACGTCCTGCGTGATGGTCCTAGTGCCGCTCATGTGTCAGAAGCAGAACTGGTCGAGACGTCCCGGCGTTGGTTCGGACGTCCTGCCCTGGCCCACGCGGCAGTGCGTGCTAACCCTTTGGCTCTTTGTGTAAATCACCTTTCATTTTTACGCCTTGTTTTAAGAGCAGGCTAAAGCTAAATGAAGTCGTGCTCAGCGTTAAGCGTGTTTGTTTTTGTTTGTCCCTTTCTCTCTCTCTCTCTCTCTCTCTCTCTCTCTCTCTCTCTCTCTCTCTCCTTTTTAACTCTTGTATATTCATTTCCTTTTTCCCCCTTATGCTTTAATTTTGAACTCCTCAGGGGCACAGGTGCAGTCTGGGTAAACCGGCACGCTTCTGCAGCCCGGGCGGCTCCGTTGGGGCGAGCGGGCGGGGCAGTCCCCCCTCCGTCAGCGGGGTGATGGATGCGCCCTCGTTTGGCACCGGCGTGCGTTCACGGCTCCCCCTGCCCCCTCTAGCCAACAAACCCCCCACCCCCAGCCCTGCCCGGACACAAAAGAGCTGTTTGCGCGGCCTCATTAACGAGCCAATCGGAACACATGTGGCCCCGCTGAGCTCTGCACATTTATGGGCTCTGAACGTGTTAAGCGGGCATAAAATGGAAACACTTCCAGGATAAACTGCAGAAAGAGTGAGAGGGAGCTGTTTGAAGTGCACTGCCTCCTCGCTGGTGAGCGCGTTGCTGCGTGGGTGAGTTCACCGTTTGGCCCAGATCTGCTGAACTGACCCCTGCTAACAGATCATGTGGAAATAAAAACTTGTGACAGTAATTGGATTGAAAACGAACAGGCAACTTGATGGTAAATAAAGACATTTGGATGCATTTCTAGCAAATTGCTTCACTGTTGGGCTCATAAAACTCTCTGATTTTGTCAGCTGTGCGTGTTGTACGACATCTGGTACACTGGCTCACGTCACACACACTGTTCATATTATTTACTGTAAGGTGCCTTTGTAAGCACTGTTGACAAAGTCTAATACCTGCTGAACTTTTCTGTGAAATTGTCAAGCCTGTCACACTCACAGAACAACAGACAGCAAACACAAGGGCACTGTTTAGCTGTGTGTGTGTGTGTGTGTGTGTGTGTGTGTGTGAGAAGGAGCAGGGAGATGGAGTTAGATGGGTGGAGAGACTGTGGTGCCCAGCATAGTGATTAGTGACACACACACACACACACACACACACACACACACAAGTAAGTGTGTACCCCACCCTGAAATGGATTGCATATCTTTTAGGATTTTCTGACTTAATCCAACTTGATATATGCCTTTGAAATGACTCGATAAATAATCCCGTCAACATAGCAGACAGCTACACACACACACACACACACACACACACACACACACACACACACACACACACACTCCTCCCTGGGTTACCCCTCCCCCCTGCTCTTTGGCCAATCGGTGATTGTCATCAACCTTCCATTTAGCATTTTATCACCAGGGATTCCGTTGCCCCAGTAACCGGCCCCAGCACTTGCGAGGGGGGCTGTGTGTTGGGTGTGGAGTATCCCTGCTGAGCTCCATGTGTTTCTCCTGATTAGCTGTGCTCAGCATCCACATGGCCGTTCAACATCGTGTGTGTGTGTGTGTGTGTGTCTTTTGTGGCCCCTGCAAAGCTTCTTGGAAGCCGGACTCCACCATCGGCTCTGGGGGGGGGCTTCCTTGGAGCTTTGGGAGGGGGGACAGGGAGAGGGAGACCTCCTGGATGAGGAGAGAGAGCATGAGCTGTAGGAGGGAGGAGCGCCACTTTACTGGACGGTTCACTCGGTCACAAACGCACGCGCGCGCGCACACACTCATGCCATGGAGTAGTGAGAAACAGAATAAGGACGGGTGTGTAGGTGTATGCGTGTGTGTATGCGTGTGTGTGTGTGTGTGTGTGTCGGCGGGTTTGACGTCTTTATAGAGCAGCAGAGGTGAACAGAGAGGGACTCCTGCTCATTCACGCTTGGATTTAGGGCCACTGCCGTACGTCTGCTACGGACACCGTGGGACACGGGACTGGGAAATGCTCGTCAGGGGCTCCCATGCACCTTACGGCCAGGTGCCGACAGGAACGTGCATGTGCGTCCGTGTACTGTGCGGACAGTGATGCGGTGGGGCACTAGGCCTAGCTGAGTCTCTCTGGTGATCGTCGTGCTTTCTGTCTTAAGCAACAATGTTGAAGTTCAAGGCGGTCTGTTTGGATTACTGGCAGTTCCTCTGCCTGCAGCATCTCAGCGGCTTCTACAAAAGGTAAGAGGGTGTTTTCACGTTTACAGACACGCAGAAACGCGCCCGCGTTTCTCCGGCGTCGTGACGAAGGCTGGCGAAAAGGAGAAACGTCACTCATTCTTGTCACTTCACTGTTGTGAATGCGCTCCGGACCGAAGAGCAGGTCTCAGAGCAGAGCTGCCAGGCGCTTTATAGTTCACAGCGCGTGCGCCCTAAGCTCAGAGACTGTTTCCAGGTCAGCAGGCGGTAATTGTGGCAGAGGAATCAGTGCACGTGCGGGGAGAGGTCGCAGCTGGAGGTCTGCAGAGCAGATTGGTTTATTATGGGCTCCGGGGGGCTCCGGGGACCTGACAAGCCCTTGCGCTGCCTCTCGATCTCCCTGTCATGTGGGAGGTTTTTCGTCCAGGACCCTGGCCACGCTTAGGGAGGTTGGCATGGCAGATCACGCGTGCTTTGACTCCGATGTTCACGTGTGCGGCGACTGATCTCTTGCTCTCCTTCTGACAGGCCGTCCTAGGGCGGAGTTTCCAGCCGCCACAAGACGAATGCGTTTCTTTGCGTCGCAGCAGTGCTGCACCAGTGCACACTTCGGGGTTGTCCCAAGCTCCCAGCACACCCACTGCGCTCAAAGCCGGGGTGTGTCCGGGGAGGTGGGAGGCGCTGGGGGGGTTTGCAGTGTCGCTCATGCCGACTGCTTTGATGTGTTTAGCGTGGAGGGACTCTGGAGGATTCCCTCAGCCAACACCCCCGGCACGCTCGTAAACCCTGCCTGACAGGCGGACGTCTCCCTGGACAGTTTCTCTGACCGCCCTAACAATAAGCATTATGTGTTGTGTGTTATGAAGCAGGTCTTGGGCGTGTGAAGGGGGTTCCTGCCTGCCGAGTGGCGTCGGACACCGGCTCCGAACCTTCCCCCCCCCAGGCAGTCCCGACCCACAGCTGCCGTGGACGAGAAAGGGAGAAAGAACTTTGTGTCTTTGTGTATTTGTGGGTTGGAACGCATGATGGTCGACATCATTGGACCACTGGAATCACTAGTGAGGGTCCCGGGGAGAACTACTCAGCCTTGATGTTTTTCACTACTGCTAACTAAACACTGATTAAATCAAGCATGATGCAGAGAGTGAGTCACATGACAGAGAGCATGCCAGCTGATTTTATGCTGTGGCTGATTTGATGAAGACATTGGCAGATTGTGAGAATATGTTGAGGAAGTGTGGTTGTGTGTGTGTGTGTGTGTGTCTGTGTGTGTGTGTGTGATTCTCTAAACTTTACAACCCAGGCCCTCTAAACTTGGCAACCCGGTCCCTCTGACCTTTACAACATGGGCCCTCTAAACTTTACAACCCGGGCCCTCTAAACTTTACAACCCAGTCTCACCAGCTCCTGCGTTGCACTTCTATAGCTCGATTCAGGCGGCGATTGCAGGTGCTTTGCTGTCGTCTTGTTAACTTCTGCGTGGTCAGTATGAATATGCCAAGGGCTGTTAAGTGTCTAGTTAAGAGCCATTAATATTAAAAAGCAGAGTGGTCAACTGCCCCATTTACCCTTAATGTGAGGTGCACAGAGAACCTGTGACAGGCACCAAATCGCTTCCATATGCAAATGTGCAGAGCAGGTCATTGCTACACCCCTCAGCCGTTTAAGCAGGTGGAGATAGCCCCTGTGCTACACTTTAAAATATTAATCAGGAGTTCCAGGGAGCAATTGGCCTGTCCGCTGTGGTCAGTGAGGAGGACGTGATCTGTGCGCAGAGAGCGGTCTGTGCGCAGGGCGTGGTCTGTGCGCAGGGCGTGGTTGGTGAGGAGGGCGTGGCCTGTGAGGAGGGCGTAGTCAGTGCAGAGGGCGTGGTCTGTGCGGGGGCTGGGATAAAGACTCGGAGGAGGAGTGACGCTCTTTTTCCACACCACAGCTCAGCTCTGCCACTCGTGAATAGAAACGAGCCGTTTATGCAAATATTCCTGAATGTGTTAATTACTTTCATCTCAAGCGTGGCGCTCTGTGGGACGTGTGAAGCTGTAGACTATTCATGTCCACTTACACACACGCTCCTCTACACACACACATGCTCTGATGTTTACAAATTTTTAAAAGATGACAGTTGACAGATGACAACCTCAGTAACAATTAATCTTATTGGTCCTCTGTCACCTTGTTCTTTCATTGACACATTTCTAGCGTTAGTGTACTGCTGTACTGGTACTCAAGTGTGCTAAAGTGGCAGACACTAGTGATTTGTACTGATACACATTCATAAACACTAGTACACTGTGTCATCTGTACTAATACACATTCTCATTCATAAACAATACACCAGTCATAATGAATGGTCCAGTTTGATTTTTGGCACGTTACACAAACACTGTAATCCTGTATTTGTGCGTGTGTGTGTGTGCGTGTGTGTGTGTGTGTGTGTGCGCGCGTGTCTGCCTGCATTTGTTTGCTTGCACACGTGAGAGAGAGAGAGAGAGAGCGCCTATCTGTGTCTGTCTCTTACTGTGTGTGTGTGTGTGTTTGTGTCAGATGTCTTAAGGGAAGAGACTGTCAGCCTAACTGGACTAGAGAAGAACATCGTATTTCTCAGAGTAAAACCACAAATCTGATGTCCAAAGAAGGTTATAAAAGTAATCAAGACACATGGGCACAATTCAGAGATTTGGTTACGTGTCTTATTTAATAAACCAGAGGGAGGTAGAGAGGGAGCGACATGGAAAATGGTTATTTTACTTTCAGTTTTGAGGACCGTATGCTCGTGAGGGGAGGGGGATGTCGGCATGCTCTGGAACAGCAAGTGAAGAACTGTTTTGTCACCCCAGGACTGAGGATCAGGTTACACCTGTGTATGAGTCGCCCCTGCCCTACCCACAATGCCGTGATTGAACGCTAAAAGATGAACCCTTGAACTAGTTTGATCCTTCACAGCTGAAAGGGAACGGCAGGATGTCCGCAAGGACCGAACAGGTCTGTTACAAAATACAGATCCCCTCGTAGTAGTGGCAATAGTGTTCGTGACGTGCTGAAATGGAAAACCAGCTGAAAGTGTTAACGGGATACACGCCCTTCGCTCTTCCATGTTTTTGGGGTGTAGAGTTTCATCGTTTTGCCTAAAGCTTCCAGTTCCTTCCCAACAAGCAACGTGATGAATTGTTCAAGGCGTCATGGGGGACAGTAACGTTGTTTGAAGTTCCTCCAAAATTGCAGCAGCTCTGTGGAAGAACCCGCACCCTGAAGCATTGTCTGTTATTGCTCTTTCATGTTCCATGTTTTCTGTAATATTTTTCTCCTCATACGCTTCCTATATTTTGTTTACTTTTATCAGTTGTGTCCCTTAATTTTCTCGGAGTGGATGTCTCACTCTGCCGTTGTCCGGAGGTTAACAGCCGTGGTCCGAAAACAGGTTCCTCAGAGCGACCTCGGACCCAGTCAGGACTCCACGACTCAGCACCCCAGTTTTACGGTTCCATCATGACACATAGCTCACTAACGCAGCTCCGATACGAGAACAGTCTGGGGTTGATGCGTCACGCTTGGCCTCAGTTCTTCTCTGCATACTCCTGCCAACAACAACCCTCCCCTTCCTCAAACACTAAACAAAACACACCAGATGTGAGAACTGGAAAAAGTGATTCGGGGCTGTTTCAGAGAGCGGGGTGTGTAATTGAAGACATCTAGCGCAGGATTACCCCGAGTGAGTTCCGGCAGGCGTGAGGCCCTGTCCAAGGATGAGAGCACGGAGCTCCCCCGCTGACCTTACTTGGTAATCCCAACTCTCTGGCCAGCGTCTCCTCCCCGCAGGGAGAGGTTAGGGTCGGACGTGGGGACCAGAGCTCAGAGAACGCTCCTCTCGTCTCAGCGGCCGCAGTAACTCAACCTGGGGAGGAGGACGGATGAGTCACTTCCCCCTCTTTCCGTTCGGAGTTGGAGCGCGGACACGGAGCGCGGTTTACGGCCGGGGGAAGTGAAGGAGGGACAGGAGACTCTCGCCCCACCTCGGATGCCGCGTTCCCTTTCCGCTTCGGAGCCGAGGCGCCCACGACTCTCCGAGGGAATTTCTGGAGCGATGCCCCAGCCATGCTGAACCTGATGTGGAAGTACTGCCTTTCCGTTCGGACCGTAAGGTAAGGGACAGCACGGTCAGAGCAAAGGTCTCCGAGCTCCGTGGGGGCACCTGTTCTTCAGCGTCACACCTGGTCACGGTGTTCTGCTCCACCCAGACTGGGAGAGATCACGGATATGCAAAGGGTTACGTCTAGACTGCACGGTCTTGTTCCATGACTCCGTCGGTGTTCGATTCATTTATTTGTGTCAAAGCGATTGTTGATTTTATTTTGTGTATTTGCTACACGAGGTTTCGGTAGCCTGAAGGGTTTGTGATATGGAGAACGGAGGTTTGTTTGGTTTTCTTTAATAAGGGGTCACATGAAATTGTGTTTGTGTTACCGGAGACGTGTTCACGCCTTTCCCATTTAAATCCATCACGACCACAAAACCGACTGTTGCCGTCAAAGGCGATGATTCGTCCGCTCTGACAAACGAAGGCTCTTGATGTTGATTTCCAGCTGGGGGGGGGGTTTTTGTTTGTTTTTTTGGCTGTTCATGTAAGAGCGATTGCAGATGAGTAGTAATTCAGTAATTGTTCTGATGTAAGGACTCTTCGGAAGTCCGAGCGCATCCCCACGTGTGTTTGAGTGCTCTGCGAAGCACTTCTTGGTTTTGTACCTCAAGCCCCAGTGTTGAGAGTAGCTGTAAGGAAGGCAAAAGGCTCAGTGATTCACGGCCCCTGCTTTCACTGGCCAAAGTCCCGGTGCACCGCTTTGGCTGTTGTTGTCGTTGTTGTTCTTGTTTTATAGTTTTTAAGGTATTTTTCCTAACTCGTGCCGTACTGGTCGAGTTCCTCCGACCTTGCAGCCGGCCCGAGGTGTGAAGGATCTGACATAACACATGTTACATCCACATCCCATAACTGGCCAGCCAGCCTTCTTATGCAGTTTTTCCTCCAGAGTTGATTGTGGAGTTCCTCGTCAGACTTGTTCCTATTTCGGCTGCGCATGATGGAAAAACGTACTCAGACGGAAAACGTTTAAGTCTCTCCCGTTCAAAGGTGTGGTTTAAAGCGATTTTACGCCGTGCATAAGCCCCCTGCTGTCTGGGAGCTGAACTGGGCCTGAAGCATCTGGTTTTAGCTCTGTGACCTCGCTGGAGCCTTGGAGGCTGTGCTATCAGCCCAGCTCGCGTTTGTCCAGAGCAAACAGCAGCTCCGTCCATCGCTGCATGGCACCCTGACCTCTGCCGTCAGTCATACGTCACCAGGGCCTGCGGAGCACCAGAAGTGTGGGTCACTCTCGAGACCTGGCATAGACCATAGACTTCCTCCTTTTTAATGTCCCTGCCTTGTGGTGGTTGTGGTTGTTGTGGTGGTTGTTGGTGAGGTTGCGGTTGTTGTGGTGGTGGTTGTTGGTGAGCTTGCGGTTGTTGTGGTGGTGGTTGTTGGTGTGGTGGTGGTTGTTGGTGAGGTTGTGGTTGTTGTGGTGGTTGTTGGTGAGGTTGTGGTTGTTGTGGTGGTGGTTGTCGGTGAGGTTGTGGTTGCTGTTGTGGTGGTGGTTGTTGGTGAGGTTGTGGTTGCTGTTGTGGTGGTGGTTGTTGGTGAGGTTGTGGTTGTCGTGGTTGTTGTGGTGGTGGTGGTGGTGGTGGTGGTTATTGCCGCCACCCTTTGCGAGGGACAGCTTTGTTCGGTCCCCTGTGGCTGACCACAGGTCAGTCCAGCTCCACTCATGAGAGCTGTTTGTAGGGAATCTAAATCTTTACAGGCCACTTGTCTTTTGTGAAGAGCTGAACAGACACTGATAGCTGCTGAATGTAATGTGCTTTCAGAAGCCCTAAATACTTGTGCCTGGCGTGTAAGAGAAGAAGCCAGGCAACCCGATCCAGCCACAGAGGGAACGTGGTGGATGATTAATTTACAGCGTGTTGATCTCACTTCGGCCTGTAGGTGCCCTATCTGTGTCCTGTTCTGCTCGCGCTCTCTCTCGCTCTCGCTCTCTCACTCTGGCTCCTGTTCTCTCTCCCTACTGAAAGGAAGTTGCTGTCTTATTTTACTGTCTCCTCATAGGACGGGTTAACGGCTCTCACAGATATCCCGTGTTTCCTGGCTCCGTCTGTGACACCCCAGACTCGAGGCCCTTTTTCATATGTTTTCCAGGTGCTTGGAGTGAAATTCCCAGGACTGACCTGTGCACTGAAAACAGCGCTTTTTTTGGGGAAAACACTCCCCAACTCGCAGCAGTTAAAATATCTCCTGCGGGACTTACTGTCTTGTGATCTGGAACTGCAGGACGACACACAACAGCTGGATACAAGCTCAGACAAGACCCTGCTGCGTGTACAGTTCAGGAGCTTCTCCGGAGTAGAATATCTCTGGAGGAAAACACTGCTCTGTGTCATCTTAAACTAGAAGTTTAATCTTTGTTCAGAGAAGAAACTGTGTACAAGATCACTCAGACTGCAGCATATGTGGCAAAGAATGCTCATCCTGAGCTACAAGTGACCCGTATGCGGGTGAGTAAGTTCAATCTGATTCAGTCTCGGCTGGGTAGGGAACCACCGTGTAATTTTGGGAGAGTTTATATGAGGGAACAGAGTATTTTTAGAATGGTCTGGTCATCTGTACCCTACTGCATGAGTGTGTGAGTGTGTGTGTGTGTGTGTGTGAGTGTGTGTGAGTGTGTGTGTGTGTGTGTGAGTGTGAGTGTGTGTGAGTGTGAGTGTGAGTGTGTGAGTGTATGTGTGTGAGTGTGTGTGTGTGTGAGTGTGTGTGTGTGTGTGTGAGTGTGTGTGTGTGTGTGAGAGTGTGTGTGTGGGAAATGTTGCTTGCCTGCTCTGACTTGGGTTTTCAGTCCTCGTCACTGGCATGTGGTTGGGGTTGATTTATTGACGGTACCGTATCCTTGGAAACGCCTCCCCGTTTGACCCCGCCCCCCCCCCCCCCGAGATCTTCACTGTGGCGTTCCCTAGAATCCCAAGATGGGACGTGTTTCTAAAGTTTGGTACTTTCACAATGCCCAAGGTGGGCAAGGCTGTCAAACTTTGAACAACAAGAGTGTTTTCGGTCAAACCAAGTGACCTTTTTACATTTTAAAAACGACTTGGGTCAAACCATGTTGCATCAAAGCACTTTGTTGCGTCCATCGCCTCCTCTGCGGCCAGCGTGTTTAACACAAGCCTCTCCTCAGTCTCGCGTGTCTTGCTAGATATCACCTTTGCGTCTAGAGTCCAGACAGGCTCCATGCTGGGTCCTCGTCCACTGAGCCAGCATTGTAATTAGCCGCCATTAATATTTCAGGCGGAGGTCTCCGTTTGCCGAGAGACTGGGTGTCGTTTTGCCGTCTGTCCCGTTTCTGCGACGGGTGTGACGCATTAACGGGAACGTGGCATAGACAGTCATGGACAGTCAGAGTCTCTCATTAAATTCATATCAGTTCTTCCTAAAGTGCACTGGCTGTCCTTGCGCACGCTGGACAGACCCTACGAGTAGGTCACGCCAGTCTTTCCGGTATCTCGCCTTGAGGCTCCAGATCTGCTGATCCTTCTGGTCAGAGGTCACCGACCTTGGCTGTGCGGGGGCCTCCTTTCAGTGCCCGGCTAACACTCAGACTGCACCTCTTCCCCGGATCTCTCACAGGCCTCAGGGCCCTCAGCCAATCGCTGGCCCTCGCCATCTGAAGCAGAAACGTTCTGCTTCGCATCGGAAGGTGCAGGTGGAAAGGTCAGGGTCGGAACAAGGACCTAGGCGCACGTCCAGGCGTGGGGTGGAGTCACGACGTGGAGCTGAGGGCATGGCAAGGCGGTCCATCACGTCCCACTTTTGCTTTTCTCTCCGAGGGGAGTCCCGTTATTAGAAAGTGTTTTGTTGTCTCGAGAGACTTGAGGCTGTCCTCCTTATGGGCGCGTCCATGTTGTGGGAACGTTGAGTCAGAGGGAAAACGAGTATTTTCACAAATTATAATATTGTGAGGTCACCGAATGACCCCAGGCAGGCAGGGTTGGGGCGCTCCTCCCGTACAGGGGAAAACATCCCGTGAGCTACTTATTTTCACAAGGTCTGTTTTCACTGTTTTTGGCACACACGCGGTCACTTCCTGCTGTGGCTGGACGCAACCACCTCCACCCTCGCCCCGCGTCCGTGTCAGAAAGGCAAGGGTTTGTGTTTTTGATCCTGTGTTTCAAAACGAGAGCAATTCGAACCCTCCCAGAAGAGAAGGCCGGGGTTCGACAGCTGTCTCCGCCTCTGTTCCTGAAACATTCCGTCCTTGTGGGTTGCCCCACCTTCAAAGCTCCTTTCGCCCCACAAACTCCCCTCAACTTTGCGGGGGGCTTTCGGTGGGTAAATCCTATCGTGCCGACCGTAGCCGTGACATTTCCGTAGCCTGGAGGAACGTTAATGAAATGTTAAGGAATACCAGAGTCTATGGGCAGAGAAAGCGTTGGTACTGCTGCCTCGCGGGGACGGTGGGGTCACCTGCTCATCCGCCTGACCCACCCCTCCACTTCAGCCAGAACCTCTGAGGCCAGGCTCTGGCTACTGGTGCACACAGACGAGGATGTGGGTTCGAGAGACCAGTGTGAGCCAGTCTCTGTTAACACCGCGGCCTCCCACGTCACGTCCTGCTCTACATGTGCTCAGACAGTGCAGGAGAAAAATGAATAACGATTTTTTTTTTCTTTTGCTTTGAAAAGAATGGAAAGTATTTTTTTGTTTTTGCCAGACATTCATCCGGTTTTCACTTCTCTCTCTCCCTCTCCCTCTCTCTCCCAAACATTCAGCAGCTTTCATTCCCCTTTTCCGTTTTTAACATTCATGGCGGTTGATGCCGGACTAACCGAACACCCCGAGATCAATTAGCCCACGCACCAGTCCAATCAATCCGCGCTCATTTGCGATTCCTGCCCGCGCGAACGCCTGACTCTTGGAAGTGACGAGTGTAATTACACAGAAGGGATGGAAAGAGAGAGAGAGAGAAGAGGAGAGGATTTTTAATCAAGCAGACAGGAACTCCTTGAGCAGTAGACCCGTGTGTACGCCGGCCGATCGGGTCTTACGGTATCTACCCTGCCGTATGAGCAGTGGAAAAGAAACCCTCTGCGAGACCGTGCTGCAGAATCCGGAACGCGGCCATCGGCGTTCTGCAGTCGGTGCGGACGTGCCGCTTACGGATCCCGCCATGCGGAGCGTGTAGCAAACCAGACGTAGGTCCCGCTGAGGTTTTGGTTGTCAGGGCATCCTGTTTTGTAGCGACCAGCTGTGCTGGGTGGAGACAGAGGCGAGGTGTGTGGGGGGGGGGGATTCTCCACCCGTCTGTAGAGTTAGGTAGAGACATAATAGCAGAGGCCCCCACACAGTGGACTCGTTCTGGCTTTGGTGAAAGGCAGCTTCAGCTTCTTATGGGCTCTTAATAGGTCTTGAGGGAACAACGTGGGGGTGGAGGTGTGGGTGGGCGTGTGTGTGTGACAGAGAGAGAGGGGGGAGGGGTGTGTGTGTGTGTGTGTGGGTGTGTGTGGGTGTGTGGGTGAGTTGTGCATGTGGGTGGGTGTGGATGTGTAAATTAATAATGTGTACCCTGTGTACATGTATTGTGCTTGTGTATATAACTTGATGTGTGTGTGTGTGTGTGTGTGTGTGTAGGTGGGTGGGTGTGAATGTGTAAATTAATAATGTGTACCCTGTGTATATATATTGTATTTGTGTATATGACTTGATGTGTGTGTGTGTGTGTGTCTCCTACTCCTTGTATGTGCCCTATTGCCTTCACATTCTCCATGTGAGAGATGAATGGCACTTTGTGTTTGGAGAGGGTCATTAGATATTCATTGCAGATTATTCATTCGTGCGGTGCGATAATGGGTGCCAAGCACCTAATGCGTAAAACGGTGAGGACGTGTCTGTGGGCGTAATATCTCCAGCGAGCTGTTCTCAGTGCACACTCTTTTTATTTTTTTATTTTTTTTTATTTTTGAGATTCCTGAAAGTGCATAACAGCTGCTCTCGGAGACACCATCAGTCAGTTCATAATCTCATTTCTTCAATAAATCTTTCTGTAACTCGCGCATAAACGTCAGACAAAAAGGCTTTTATGCCAGTGTAAGGTGTTCAAATGGAAGAGATTGTGGCTGTTTTTCCCTTGTTACTTTTTCCCCTCACATCCTCGATTGAAAGCGTGAAAAAGTTAAATGAATGAAAATCCTGTATGTGACGGGTTTCTCCATGAAATTGCCCCCCCCCCCGTTTATAATTCCAAGCAAACCTGAGCCCACGTCAGTCTGAAAACCTTTAATATGCAGCAGAACGTAACACCTTCAAAAGACGTGGTGTTGTAGGAGGGGCTTGATGAAGCGCTACGCTGGCATTGGCTGCGTCTGTCCTGCTGTTCGGTCGACCCAGCCATGAGTGCCGGTGCATCCGGGCCAAGGGTCGGTCCGCGGAGCGCGGAGGAAAGCCAGACTTTGACAGCTGCGTGTGGAACCTGCGTCACAGTAGCTCATAAACAAGCGTTAAATCCTGCACCTCCCTCGACGCATGGCACCAAGTAAACTGCCCCTGTCGCCCCCGGTGCGTGGGTGTGTGTGTGTGTGTGTGTTTGGAGGGGAGGGATGCCAGAGTTGGGGTGTGTGTGTGTCTGAGAGAGAGAGAGAGGGAGGGAGAGAGGGAGAGAGGGCAAAAGAGAGATTGTGAGGGCGGGAGATGGAAAAAATATATACTGTGTGTGTGTGTGTGTGTGTGTGTGTGTGTGTGTGAGAGAGAGAGAGGGAGAGGGAGAGGCCGAGGGAGTGGGAGAGAGGGGGAAAGAGATTGCGAGCAAGGGTGGGAGATGGAAAAAATATATACTTTGTGTGTGTGTGTGTGCTGCTGTTTAATACAGTAGGTTCTGCCTCTCTTAGTGCTAGTCTAAGGGAACATACTTTAAAAGCATAAAAGACCACCTCCGGACCCCACTCTGACAATAACAAGGCTACTGGATCATTAAAACCTACCCATATGACATGGAATGTCTTGTGTGTGTGTGTGTGTTTCACCCAAACAAAGCCTCACCCAGAGGCTGCCGTGCTATGAACAAACTGTGAGGGCGCACCGGCGCAGGTCTGCTGAGCTACCAGCAGAGGGCGTTTCATGTTTATCATCCTTCAGGCATGACGGGGGAAGACTCCCTCAAGTGTTGCGACACTTTTTTTTTGTTTTGTTTCAGATGGCAAAGTGCCCCCCCCTCACCCCCACCCCTAACCCCCACCTGTGCCGCATGAGGCAGGTTGATCAAAGTCGCATCAGAAGTTGCGCCAGCGCCGCAGCTTTCTGTAATGAGCTCCCCCGAGTGGCCTCGACCAATCAGAACGCCCGGCCCGACTCCCGCGCGGCGTTACATGGACAGCGAGGCGAGGCTGCCATGCAGCTAAATCACCTGCACACGTGAGCACAGAGGAGCGGGGGAGAGGGGCGCACGTGTGACGTGGACCCGCACTCTGAAAGCCGCGTTTATCAGCAGTTGGACTCGTTAGGAACGCTCTCACATTCTTGCTTTGCTTTCTTTTCGTCTGCGTTGATGGTGTAATGGTGCCCCCTACTGGCCGAGTGTGGCAGAGCGCCACGCACTGCTCAGTAAATGGACAGAAATGGTGACGAGACCAGTCTGTCGCTTTATTGTCAACTACCACATGCATGCTGCACAAAACAGGGAGAAAACAAACACACACACACACCCACGCACCAGTTCTGTGCTCCAGAGACCACAGACCCAGATTCAGAAATCTAAAGCTATGAAACGGCAGAGATTAAATTGACCTTTGGTCTTTCCTAGCGGCGTGTCATGAGGAGATTCATTGTGCACGGCTGCAGAACTCCCTGGAGCAGCACGGCACGCCGTGGCCGCGTCAGTGCTGGATCGGACCAGACTCCGCCCCCATCCCGTCACTAGTAAATCCATCGTGACAGAACCGCCCTCCGCTGGAAATTGCTCTGCAGGGCTTCGTCATTCAGACAGCTCCGACTACACCCCCACCCAGTCCCACGACTCCGCCCTCCGTCTGCCTGGGTGGAGGTGTGGAGAGGTGTGTGTGTGTGTGTGTGTGTGAGTGAGAGCAATTTCAGCAATTTCTCACCCAGGTGCCCGGAGTGAGTGTCTCACCTTTCTCGCCCGTAAGACAGGAGACTGGGTCGGGGGGGGAGGGGGGTTTCCTGCAGCCCCTCGGAGACCCCCGGAGGGGCCATGGGGGCAGGGCTCCCAGGACTACGCCCGCCTTCTCCCACTCTGCCCAGCTCGTAGCGGCTTGGGAGCCTTGAGACGAGGGCCTGTGTCTTTAATTACCTCATGCATTTGCAGCGTGGACGCGTGCACGCACGTATGCAGACACGCACACGCACACACACGCACACACACACACACACACACACACACACACACACCAGCACCCACATATCAGAGTATAACGTGCAGCAGCAGGTTTCAACATGCACTCTGCTTACACGATTAGGTGTGTGTGTGTGTGTGCGTGTGTGTGTGCGTGTGTGTGTGTGTGTGTGTGTGTGTGTGTGTCTCAGGAGAGATTTCCCCTCACTTCTGTGGTTCACTGATTGCTTTCTTTGATTGCGTACTGCAGTAAATCGGAGTGATAAACGACTCCCAGATCAATAGAACTACGTTTATACTCTATATTCTGTAATGAAAAGCCCGTCAAATGTGCAGCTGCGTTTGGCACCGCGCGCGTACATCATGCCCTCGTTACCGTGTGTGTCGGGACGACCCTGTCAGCGGTTACGTGGGTCGTTATGGATACAGCCTTGTTACTGGGCGGTCAGTCAGCCTCGCTAAGCCCACTAAGGAAGTTTGGACTCTGACATCCTCAGTTGTGTGTGTGGGGGCTAAAAGCTATCAGTCCAAATCTTTGCCCCGCACACACACGCAGAGTGCTGGGCCCTGCTTCTCTGGTGTCCCTCACGCCTGTTTCCAGGAGGCCATAGAAGGCGGCACGGTTCGACTGCTTCCTTCCTGTTTTCTCTCCATTCTTCTTCTCTAACTCTTTCTTCCTCTTCTCCCTTTTGCCTCTGCCTCTCTTTGTGTGACTCTTCCTATTTGGAGGTTTTAATTGTGCATTTCTATCCTTCTCTCTCTCCCTCGCTCTCTCTCTCATGCTAACACTGACCTTGCAGTGGCATGACATGGCCTTGTTTTTCGGTCCCGTCGTTCATGCACGATAACCACACACACACACACACACACACACACACACAGACCCCCAAACCCCAGCGACGCACTCTCCGAGAGAGAAAAACGCGAGAGAGGGAGAGAGAGAGAGAGAGAGAGAGCGAGAGGGGAAGTGATAGAGGGTAGGGGAGGGCTCGAGATGAATCCCCAGAGTGGCGGGGGGGGGGGGGGGGGGGGTGGAGCCCAGCGCTACGTCACGCTGGGTGAAGCTTCCACGTCCACGGCTCCCGACTGCTGCCGTTCCTGCTGGCGGGGCTTGGACCGTTAGAGCCTAGATCCCTCCGCCGTTCGGGATCATCCCGTCCGGCTGTCTGAGCGCAAGCGAGTCGGTCTCAACACAGCTCCGGATATTTCTGCTAACGCATGGGGTTTGCTGACAGCCGGCATGAGCATAGCATGAGAGGTAGGTGTGTGTGTGTGTGTGTGTGTGTGTGTGTGTGTGTGTGCGCGCGCACGTGCGTGAGTGCGTGCGTGTTTCAAATCTCTGCTGCAGGCAGTAAGGTATCTGGCAGACAGCACTGCACCGGTGGTGAGGGAATACAGCTCCCAGTCTTTCTTTCATCTCTCTCTCTCTCTCTCTCTCTCTCTCTCTCTCTCTCTGTCTCTTGTAGTCTGATGTCAGCCTGATATGGGCTGCTTGGATGGTTCTGGCCTCTTTGCTTACTAAACCATAGAGAAACAGCGTGGAACTCTGTGAGCACGTAGAGCTGAACTACCTTCTCTCTCTCTCTCTCTCTCTCTCTCTCTCTCTCTCTCTCTCTCTCCCTCCCCCCTCCAGAGTCATGACTTTGCTGCTATGCTGAGGAGGGCATGCATCTTCTTTAATAAACCCCTGTAGCAGTGAGCTGCCATCACTTCACTTTCTTTGCTTGTAGTTGTCCTCTGTTAAGGTCTCCACGGTGCCGTGCAGCCAGCCAGCGCAAAAAAAAAAAAACCCCCCAAAACATTCAACTTGTTCATAAAGTGGGCGGGTCAACTGGATGAAGGGGGCGTGGCATAACTTTGCAAGTCCCGCCTCCTCGCTGCAGTCACATCTCACCTCTCCTTTGCCTTTTCCCATCTGTGGTTGCCGACGGTCCTATCGGATGGGTGCTGTCAGCCAGGGGGCGTGGCCAAGGGTGAATGGCCCTCCCTGCTGGAGAGGCTGCTGTCAGGCAGCCACCAACCTGCTGGACGTCCGTCATCTTGCTCTCGGACAGTGGTTCGTGCGCTCAGGTCCTGTTGGTCACCCATCACATCTCTTGTTGTTTTTTTTTTTGTCTCAATCCGGTCTCCGGGAGCACACTCTGAGCTCTCCCTTAACCCGCTCAAGCTAGCCGTCCTGGTGTCCTGGAAAGGGCTGCACCCCTGCCAGACCTGGAATGGTACGAGCCACATGAAGGTGTCCGTGACGCGTGTCGCTGTATGCCCCACCCCCCAGCCATCCGATCAGGGGGTGACTCATCACAAGCAGTGCTGCACCAACACCCACCCCCAGATGGAGCGCAGCGAGGCTGAACATCCACCCTGGCTACTTCACAGACGAGCTGGGGACCAAAACGCGCACACAGCTGGGTCCGAGATTTAGACTCGCTTATATGCACTGCTTTGTCAATGCTGTTACTGAGTTTTCTCCATAACAAGCTGTTCGTCTCTCCCGCACCCTCTGGTGGTGTGGCATGGCATTGCACTGCAATTTCGGCCTCTTTTTATGTCTTATGTATGGATGGTGAACTGGGGACACAGGGCGCATGTGTGTAACTGTAGTACAGGAGTGTGTGTTTAATGTATGGCTTGGCATTATGATTCAAACACAAATTGAGGCGCACTGGAGTTACTCTACTTACGTCGGCTTTTGATTAATGATACAGAGCTGACGTGCGCAGTGTTCACCAAAACCTCCGGGAGCCGATATCACTTCAGTCACTTCCACAAAACAAACGCTCAGACCTGTTGAGATGAAGTCGGGCTAAGTTGGGGCACATTTAAGCACGTTAGTACTCTGGTTGTGTTTGTGGTGTGGTTAGTACTCCGGTTGTGTTTGTGGTGTGGTTAGTACTCTGGTTGTGTTTGTGGTGTGGCTAGTACTCTGGTTGTGTTTGTGGTGTGGTTAGTACTCTGGTTGTGTTTGTGGTGTGGTTAGTACTCTGGTTGTGTTTGTGGTGTGGCTAGTACTCTGGTTGTGTTTGTGGTGTGGTTAGTACTCTGGTTGTGTTTGTGGTGTGGTTAGTACTCTGGTTGTGTTTGTGGTGTGGTTAGTACTCTGGTTGTGTTTGCGGTGTGGCTAGTACTCCGGTTGTGTTTTTGCGGTGTGGCTAGTACTCCGGTTGTGTTTGCGGTGTGGCTAATACTCTGGTTGTGTTTGCGGTGTGGTTAGTACTCTGGTTGTGTTTGTGGTGTGGTTAGTACTCCGGTTGTGTTTGTGGTGTGGCTAGTACTCCGGTTGTGTTTGCGGTGTGGCTAGTACTCTGGTTGTGTTTGCGGTGTGGTTAGTACTCCGGTTGTGTTTGCGGTGTGGCTAGTACTCCGGTTGTGTTTGCGGTCAGGACTCTGGAGCTGTAAGACTCAGTAGAGGGATTCAGATGGTCGGTTTGTTCAGACATTCAGATGTTCGGTTTGTTCAGACATTCAGATGTTCAGAATTGCCAAGTCATTCCAAGAACGTCATTGACACAAACAGCGGCAACACTCCAACATGCAGTACTTACAGAGGACCATGAACCCCATTCAAGCTCTCCCAGAGATAGAGAGTGATAGAGAGAGAGAGAGAGAGAGAGTGTTGCTTAACTCATATGACATGTTGAGTTTGAAACCTCTTCCTGCCCTCATTGTAAACTCATTACTTTGTCTGATTCTGTAACATGAATGCGGTGGTTTATTGTTATTCTTATCCCCCACCCCCCCCATCTTTACAAGGGCAGAACTCAACATCTGATTTAACATAACAAGGGCAGAACGTTTGAGGTCTTGTTAGTTCTCTCTTCTCCTCCCTCTCTTCAAATAAACTCAGTGTTTCAGGAGGACAGAGTACCTTTTGTTCTTGTCCCAGGAAAATGGACCGTTCCTCTGTGGGGAAAAGTTCGGTTCCTGCCATACTGGCTAGCAGGGCCATGTGTCTGGCCACCGCAAACCTGCATCCATTCATTCCCGGCACCTCATAGCTTCGCGACCCCTCGCAACCCCACGCGACCCTCGCGGCACCCAACATTGCTATGCATCTCAGTTTTCTGCCTCTTCTGCTGTAAGAAACCAGCGGCAGCTCTGGTTGTTAACAGTCCTGCAGTAGATACCGATGCGCTGCCCCCTTCAGGCTAATCTGGCATCGTGGCTTCTGATATTCAGCACTGCCTCCAGCGAGTCCCTGGTGTCTGGGGTAACGGCAAGGTGGCAGCAGTCTGTTTATTCTGCTGTCGTGGTTAATTGCTCAGGAACTCTAGTGTGTGTGTGTGTGTGTGTGTGTGTGTGTGTGTGTGTGTGTGTGTGTGTGGTCAGGAATGCTGGCGGGAAGAATGTGTCTCTAAAAACCAGGCAGGGGCTGATCACGGCATGTTTGGGTTTGATGGGCGGAACACCAGACTCCACCCAAACATCTTTCAGCAGGAGATCTGAGTCAGGCGTGCGAGCGAGCGTGCATGCGCACGTACAAGCCGTTTTCTCTCTCGGTCCTCGTATGACCTCCACTTTCCAGCGGAGAGATTAATAAACCTTCTCTCTGCCTGTGACTCCTGAGCAGGAGAACAGATCAGTGCTTTTGCTTATTTAGGAGATTTAGGAGAGCATCCATCCATTCATCCATCCATCCATCCATCCATCCATTCATTCATTCATTCATCCATCCATTCATTCATCCATCCATCCATCCATCCATCCATCCATCCATCCATCCATCCATTCATTCATTCATTCATTCATTCATTCATCCATCCATCCATTCATCCATCCATCCATTCATCCATTCATCCATCCATCCATCCATCCATCCATCCATCCATTCATCCATTCATTCATTCATTCATTCATCTATTCATTCATTCATCCATCCATTCATTCATTCATTCTTTTTTACATGGTGACAGTAGTATAGAGGTGTTTTATCCATGTCACTGCAGTAGGAAGCCAAAGAAGAACCTAATGGATGAGCTGTTTAGGAGAGTCAAACTGGTTAACGCATTGGTAAAATCACAGACAGGCCTTGTCCAGCAGGTAGTGGGTGTGACTGTGTGTGTGTGTGTGTGTGTGTGTGTGTGTGTGTGTGTGTGTGGGTGTGTGATGAGAAAAGAGAGATTGTCAGAGGGCAGAGCTGAACAGAAGAGTGAAGGACCCCCCACCGCAGCTTCTGAGACTCTCCATCCCGAAACTTCTCCCCACCAGCCTGTGGAAATGTCCCGTCTGGGCAAGCCTGCACTTGTGCAAGCAACTCCCAGGTGGCATAGCACCGGTCCAGAGTGCTACAGTGGCGCGAGCACAGCGAGCGTTGCAGAATGAGATGACCTTCAGCGTGTCACCTTTCAAATGTCACAGCCTACAAACAGTGGCGTGGGGCGGGTCTTTACCCACGATCCCCTGTGACTGTTGGCATTGCATTCACGTTTTGGTCAACAGAGCTGTCCTTTCTGTTTCTCTGATGGACAGAGTGGTTGGCAGGGCATAAAAACATCCATGCCCAGATAGTCAGTACAATTTGCAAACACAGAGACATGGCAAGTCAAAATATTAATACTCTCAACACGAAGCACATAATTATCTTGATTGATTTATTCCTTTTTGGGCAGGTGGTGGGTGTTTCTGTTCCACAGATTGTTTGGAGTTGTCCTTTTTACAATTACACTATGTTGTACGAGAAAATGTTTAACCGCGTCCTGTCATCAATGTGTCATCACCGGTTGGTGGGGGAAAGTAAACTTCCTTGGTAACCATGGTTACTGCCATGGTTGCCCAGGTACCTTTCAGCATGTTCCTATTGGCCAGATTTAGCAGCGAAACCCAGGGGAGGATTCTGGGAAATGAACAATGTTTCCTTTTACGGATGCAGCGTCAAACTTCAGACACTCTGGTAAATACCAAAGCAGGTCTGTTTTTAGACAGAATAACCTCCACTCTTTTCTGAGGTAGAGAAATTCAAAACAAACCCAAAAAAAAAAAGGTCTATCCTTTTTTGCGTGTTGACAGGTTGGCGTGTCTTATGGGTGCAGGTCCGCTTTCGAACAGCGGTGCTGCCTGATTGGACGTCAGCCCTGAAGCAAAAGCAAAAGTCATTCATAGAATTCAAATCAAAAATCATGAATATTCATGAAGTGCTGTTCACCTGGTCCCGAGAAGTTTCCCTTAAGTCTTTGTGTTTTGTACCACAGCTGTCAGGTGTCGCCATTTTTTTCATAGCGAGACCTGCGTTCGCATTCGTCCTCCGTTGTGGCACGCGGGTGGAGACTGAGACCTGCCTTGCTTTGCTCCGCTCTAAACTAAACTCCACACTTTGTAGCACCCGAGGCCCGACGTCTGATTCTCACGTCTGCAGAATGTGCCTAATGTCCAAATATTTAAAGTCCAAATGTTTCAAGCAACACCTTCACCACCATGGACAGGTAACAAGAACCAGGACCAGTTGGCTTGTCCCACGGTCTTCTGCAACGAATCAAACTTCCGCTGCCCACCCGCGGAACGCCCACCTTACATATACAGCGCTCGTCACACACTCTTATCCAGAGCGGTGCTTACACACCCCTGGGAGTTGAACTCGTGACCACAAGACGCCTGCCGCTCTGCTAGGGGAGGTACAGAAGGACCCGCAGCTCCGCCTGTTGCTTCCTAGGCTAACCTTTGGCTTTGAGAACGGTAAGGTGGGCTGAGGGCATGGTCAACCAGCCTGGCGTCACGCATGCGCCGCGTACCGCTGCCCGTAAAGGTGGGTGTCCACAGCTCCCCGCGTCTGGCGCCCTGGTCGCCTAATTCCACGTGGAGGGCTGAACCACCGAAACAAGGCTCATAAAAGCGTTTAGAAAACCTTTCACTGGGCCTTGCTGAGAGTTGCTTTGGTTTTGTTTATGCTGAGCAGTGATGTTCAAAGAGGACGCGATCAGACGCGCGTTAGGTAACAGGTCAGGTCCGGTCGCTGACTTTTTAAAGCGAGAGGAAATGACAATGCCCACGTCCTGTGGATCTTCGGCCGTTCCGGTGTTCCGGTGTGTTCAGACCTTTTAAAATAAAAATAGGAAAAGTTCTCATCAATCACTCCACTGCCGCCTGCTCCCATAATGCTCCGCTTATCGCTGAGCTTCCGGAACTTTCCGTGTCAGCTTCACGCGAGGCGCACCGGCGTGCTGTTTTCGCCGGGGCGCCTCGCGTGAAGCTGACACGGAAAGTAACGCAGTAACGGGAGAAACGCAGCTGTAATTCGTCTCCTGAGCGTCGATTACAAATCCCTTCTACCCTGCGTTGCGTTGACCTCGACGTTTCTGTCTCTTCGTGCCTGCAAAGCCATGTGAATAAGGCTTAGCGCTAAGCCCTAATCTCCGGCGTCTGATCTCCGGCATCTGATCTGACGTGGTCTGACATCGGCGCTCGGCTGTGTTGCACGTCCGCTATAAAGACACACATTAGCATCCATGTGTGGCTCTCGGTGATGGTGGTGGTGTTTGATTGGGGAGGGGCTGTGTGCAGCCGTGTCAGGGATTTCTCTGGCTAAACGCCGACGGTCCTGTTTTCTAACATTAGCCCTTTCTTTCTGCTGCCTCGTTCTGACGGCGTTGGAGCACTGATGTAACCCATGACTTCACTCTCACCAAGCAGGTCCCCCACCCCCCAACCGTTCATTCTGGGATGGAAGGAATTTCGGGGCCCAATTTGGGCAAAGCTCTTGTGCCGAAAATATTTTAGGCTCTTCTCATATTTCTTGGAAGGCTCTTGTACACACGGAGAGAAAATGACTCTGGAATGTGCGTTACCACAGGTTTCCATCTATAACACACGTGCAAGCGACAGACACCGTGAGCCACACCGCCCTCGCTGAGGGACGATGGGTAGCCTGAACACGGAGAAAAGAGCCGCCAGCTCGGTGCAAACGCAGATGAATTGAAACCGACTGAAAAGGTTGAAAGGATTCTTTATGCGCCGTGTGGCTCCCGAACCACTCAAGCAGGGAAACGAAATGATACGGTGGCTTTTCTTTTCACTTTAGTCTCTGAGAAGATACATTTTTGTCTCTTCACATGTCAGGCAGGTACGTTGGTGTTGAGCGATCACCTGGTGACCGTTGTGTGGCTCCACGATCAAAGCACATCGCATGACAAACGAGTGCACGTGCGTTGCCAAACCGCTGGTGTAGTTTCAGATTCACTCTGACTATCAGCAGAAATTCAGCAAGAAATTGCTGAACTCACTGTACTGTGCTAGTCTTGCCACTCCCTTCCTGCAACACACACACACACACACACACACACACACACACACTCAGGATCTCTCCGTCAGAGTGTTCAGCAGTGCTGAAAAGGCCGCAGCGGGTCGGGGAGCAGAAAGGTGCCCTTTATCCCCTGTGCCAAGGCAAACCGTGCCCTCAGCCTACAGAGGTGTGCGTGCTGCCACACAACAGCCGTACTGTCTCTGCACACGCCGCAGGACCCGGGACCGGGTAGAGGCGGGCCGGGGGCGTGGCATAGCCAGCAGAGGTGTGTGGCATGCACTGACTCGGACACGCGTCGGACACCGAGCGTCTGCTGCGCCCACAGATAGCCGCGCGATTGGCAACCTGACTTTGGACTTTAAAGGGTTTTTTGCTGTGTGTGTGAGGTAGGCCATGTTTTCTACACTCTGTTTAACGCAGCTTCATTCTGGTTCAAACATCATGATTTTTAGAGTAACTTTGTGGCTGTTCTGAATCGGACAGAGTTTGGCTGATGCGTGTGGTTATCTGTGCTATAGAAGATGCCCCGGTAGGGGGGGAATCGTTACGGTGTTTATTTAACCCTACACCGCTTACCTTCAACACCTCCATGGAAATATGTGCAGGCAAAGGTTTCACGGAACACATAACTTTAATAAACTTCTTTGACTTTGGTGTTTTAAAGTTTATTTATGCTGTAACGGGCTGCTTTGCCAAGCAGACTGGAAATGTCATGGGGAATACAGGGTGTTATCTTTAAAACTGACATGTTCTTTACTCCTCATGTGAGTCCAAGGTAATACAGGATTTATTAGCATAATGCAAGCCAATCGGTTACAAATGACCGTTATTGTAACACATCATAGAGTAAACAACAGACATGCAGCTTAGAAAATACTATTTGCATATTAATGAATAGAGAAGGAGGGGTAGAAAAAGAGAGAGAGAGAGAGAGGGAGAGAAAGACAGAGAGAGTGGGGGAGAGAGAGAGAGAGAGAGATGGAGAAAGAGATGGAGAGAGAGCAGCTCCACTCCGACTCTCCTGCAAACCCCTCCACCCCCACAACACCAAGAACAACCAAACGTGACCACAACAGGACAAACAGCCACAGGAACTCGCACCTGCTGTGATTGATTTACGGTCCTCAAAAACAGAGCGATTGGGCATTTGTGTTGGGGTAGCGTTGTAGTGACTGCTGTGATGTCTCCGCTCTAATCTCGGCGAGACCACAGACATGCACGGCGCTGGGAGTAGATGAGACTTCACTGAGCAGAGTCTAGCCTCCACACCACACATCTAGAGTACTATGTTTAGACCTTTCTCAGCCTTTCTGTCCAGTTTTTAAAACCGAGGCACTGCAAACCTCGCTATCGGGTTCTGTCTAAATCGCTTTAGGCGCTGAGCCTCGGAACTCTTCTCTCTGGAAGGGACCTGCCAGGCCGCTGCAGACAGGATATTTATCCGACGGCCCAGGGCGGCGTTTCCATCTGCGTGAAAGGAGATATTTTGCTTGTGCGCTGGCCTTCGTTAATACAACGACCTTGGAGCCCGAAGGGGCGAGAGGCAGGCAGATCTGTGTCTCCACCACGCCTCCTCGAGCTGAGACGGATTCTCCCCGAGAAAAGGCGTCAGCCTGCAGCTTCCTTCCCATCATGCCTAGCACCTACAGGATCCTGGATCGCCACACGCAAGCACGGCTCTGGGGAAAATTCAGAGATCACTGCAAAATGATCTAGGGTTTCGTTATCTCACTGTTTATAGGTGTGCATTTGAGTAAAATGAATGTCTTTGCTTTATTCCATAAATTGCATAAAGATTAACATCTGTAAACAGCTGAAAATGACAACTGACGAATGACAAAAAAAAAACAAAGATACAAGATTTTCCGACCTGGGAAAATGTAAAGAAAACAAATTCATATTCATTTTTAAACAAATTAATACTGTTCTGTGTTCAGAAATCAGTATTTGGAGGAACAACGCTGATTTTCAAACCCTGCTTTCATACGTCTTGGCTTCTTCTCCACAAGTCTTTCACATGAACCAAAAAACATTCAAATAAGGTTGAAATTCAGTTCGGTTCGGCAATCACCCCACCGTCACCTCGTTAAATAGAGTAAGGTGTGGAACTGGAATGGAATGGCTGACGTACATACAGAGGAAATTTTGGTATGGTCTCTTAATTTTTTCCAGTGCTGTATATATTTCTCTCTGTGTCTCTCTCTGTGTCTCTCTCTCTCACCACCAGTCCCGCCTCTCTCTGAGATCACTGCGAGCGGATTGTGTGTCAGAGGACGGGGCCCCGCCCCCACCTCCCTGGGTACTCCCGCCTCCCGGAGAGGCGGTGCCAGGCAGCGCACGTCCCGCTGCACGAGAGAAAGTAGACAGGGTACTGAGCGAGGTGCGTCCCTGCCTCTCGGCCCGTTCCCTCCGGATCTCCGTGGTCGCTTTGGGGGCATCGGGGGGGCCCACTGGATTCCGTAAATGTCCGACACGCAACGGCACTGGCTTCAGTGTGTGTGTGTGTGTGTGTGTGTGTGTGTGTGTGTGTGTGTGTGTGTGTGTGTGTGTGTGTGTGTGTGTCCCTATGAGACCGTCGACAGTAGTCCACATTAGCTATTGGAGTGGGCATAGGAAGTTGGTGCATCTGTCTCGTCTGAGTCGTTGCACTCTTATGCCGGTTTACGATGCTAAGTAGCGTGTGGTGAAGAAGCTGTCAGGCTCTGTAACATTTCTGTAACGAGGTACCAACAGAAGCAAAGTGCTGGAAATGAACAGGAACGAGTAAATACAGATGCTTAGCCGTCTGTCCGACACCCCTCGGCCAGCGCAGCAAAGTAGAAGGAGGTTTCTGTGTATGGACGAGAGTTGCTGGTCTCCATGGATTGTATAACAACGTTGATATAGTCCTTATAAAACCTTACAGAAGGCAAAGAATGAGGCCACATTAATAAGGGACGAAACGCCTGCAGTAACCACCTCTGACCTCCTAATCTGAGCCATTTCCTGCCTGTCTCTTTGATTCCCTGCGGTGCACTCGATCCTCTGCCTCTTCAAGCTCATCCTGGCACCAGACACTGAGGAGACTTGCATGTCTGAGCTCAGACGTGCAAGAGAAACCCGCACAAAGTCCGCTACAAGCAGACGGACCCCTGGACAGGGTTGGAACTGGCTAAAGCTCAGAAGATACTAAGGCACATACATTTGATGTATAGTCAGTCCATGGGCAGCACAGAGCAGGAACACTGAAGTGTAAACATGTTGACCTCCATGTTTGTCCCTTAGAAAATAAACTCCACTGCGCAGATTGGGATCTCTCAGCAGTTAAAGTGGTTATGGTGCAGTGGGAGGGTGGTTACTGGGCCTGAGTGCGCTCCTCTGTGGGTGGGGTCCAGATCCGGCGCCTTGCTAACCAGCCAACCAGCAGCCAGTATTGGCACACGTGGGCGGAGACGGTCTTGGCAGCTCAAGGCCAAACTGAAGCCTTGGGCCTCGTCATTCCGCTTCACCTAAAAGCTAAGCAGCTAGGATGGGAAACGGGAATAGCGACCAGGGGGATGGGAACGCTAGTCAGCAGCGCTCCGCGTCCTGCCAATTAATCAAACTTGGGCACTCACGATCATTTTACGTCGTTTGAAACCGCGGCTATCGATCATAAGCATTCCATCCAGGCCCCACCCCCTCCGAGGCCACGTTCATCAGCGGCGTCGCCATCACGCCAGCCTCGCACACCACGCCGGTCGTTCGAGTGTGTGTCTGGGATAGCAAGGACGAAGCAGACCAGACGACATCACCGTCTCCCACGGGGTCCGTGAGAGGCCACACGCCAAAACCAGACAGCCCCCCGTCACGGTGTCGCAGGGACACACGATACGCGGCAGCTGTTTTGGGAGAGGAAGACAGAAAGACCGAGAGCAGGAGGCGCCCTAAACATGTGGTAAGGGAGCAGGCGAAAAAGAGGAGGGGAGTCGGCGTGTTCCTCCGTCCTTTAGAACGGAACAGATGAGAGCATAACGGGTGGGAACATCGCAACGCCCTGGAGAGACACTGTCATGCTGGGGGCGGAGTTTGCCTCTGATCCAGGACAGAGTGTTTGTCCTTCAGGCACACTGAGGTACTTCATCAAAGAAGCCCTGCTCTGAACCAGGAGCGTTGTTTGGACCTTGTGTCGGCTCACTGTGAGAGATTCTTCAGTGAACCGAGTCCCATAAATTCTCCCAGAAGCCTCTCTCCGACACAGCGGAGACCCTATATGCAGCCACAAGCCTTTTAGCATCCGAAGATTTGAGGTCTTCGGTAATGAACTCTGTCGGGTGGCTCACAAAAGCAATAAGTCACTGTGACCTGCTTTTTACTGACCCTCCCTGGCTGCGCATAACGGGGGTTTGGCCTCCGTGAAATCCAATTTATAATTTTTCCACTTTCCAAGTACAAGAAAGGCAAAGCAATGCCGCAGAGTAAGGGAGTCGATAACGATCTGCAAAAAAACCACCCTGCTGTCCTCACGTCCACCACACGTCTGTAATCAAGTTTAGACTCGGTGTGGCATGACACACGTGTCGGACACGCCCTCAGGATTAACCGTCAGCCCTGCGGGGTTGTCTGAGTGCAGTTCTTTGGAACCGTCGGAAACGTTGGTTTAATAAATGAATCACGGTGAGTCACTTTTCTTCGACTCTTTATTGACATAATCAGAGTCATTCTGGTTGTTTTGAGGCTTTTTGTGAGAGTTCAGCCAGAGTTCGAAACAAACCGCGAGGCTTTTGGAGGTGACGAACAGGAAGAAGGAAACAGCCGATTCTGATCGACAGACGCCCCCGCGGGGCCAGAGATGAATTAAGCTCTCCTGAATGCGCACACACACCACGTGGGTCAGCCGTGTGAAGCACAGCCTCCTCCCCCCAACCCCTGAGGTAGACCAGGTGCTAGACAAGACTCCTCTAACGTCTCTAATCCCGAGCTGCACCGAAGCCAGTCACAAGGCGCTGCCGTGCTCCACTCGTCCAGCAGGGTGCCCTCTTCCTCAGGGTCTGCTTTCAAGAGCATGCGGCGTGACACCGCGTGGACCCTGCCGCCCGTTGCCCAGGTAATGATGTCACCGTGGGGAAATGCATAAACGTCAGCTGCTCCCGTGAGGAGCTAAGAGGAGGAGAAGAGACGGGGCCGATTACAGAGACATTGTTCAGGACCTCGGCTATAAACGTACAGACATTTCCCAGCCCTGCCCAACCTCGCAAAAGATAGCACTGCTAGTCCTAAACACAAGGAGTTTAAAAAGAGTTTATTGGGCATTCCAGAATTGATGGGTGTTGGCAGCTTTGAGACCTCAAGGCAGTAGGTGGAAATGTAACATTCAGAAGTTTGATTGCACAGCCTTGCTGGGTTCTCGGCGTTGGGAAGTGAGGGGTCATTCCGGAGCCGAGTGTGTTGCCCTTTAAGGGGACTGGCTCGTGTAAACAGTGCTTGGGAGAAAAGAGGGGAGGACAGTTGTGTTTGACCACACCTCTCCAGCAGGCCCTGTGGTCTGGAGCACGTCTGTCTCACACACACACACACACACACACACACACACACACACACACACACACACACACCACACACGCACGCACACGTGCGCACGGCTCAAGTTACTGCAGATGATTAGCCTGGCCCACAGGAACAGCAGCTGAAGCTCTCCAGAGAGAGAGAAAGAGATGGAGGAAGAGAGAGAGAGAGAGAGAGAGAGAGTCTTCCTCTACTTTTCAACTCCTCCAACAGCCTGAATCCATCCTGTAGTCAAGCTATTATTAGCCCTGTTTTCTCTCCAGCTCCACAAGGGTTTCCCACCGTTCTTTAAAAAAATCATCTCTCACGTTCTTAAGACTCCATCAGGCTACAGATATCCACATCCCCATGCTTCTCCCTCTCTCTCTCTCTCTCTCTCTCTCTCTCTCTCTCTCTCTCTCTCTCTCTCTCTCTCTCTCTTCCCCCCCCACCCTCCCACCCTGCAGGGGCGGGCCCAAGGCCCGCTGGGGCCCGCCTCTTTTGGCCAGTCTCGTTCGTATTCCCGCCTTATCCGTAATTAGTTTTCCGGACAGAGGAATTCCCTCCCCTTCTGACCGCAGTCGGCGCAACAAAAACCCCTTCCCACCCCCCACCCAGACCCCTTGCTCGGTTCCACCGTCTGCGGGGAGAAAGGCGGGAATTTAGGCGAGCTCGCAGCTCTTTGTCCTGCTACGGGGCGCCGTCTGCCGGGGAGATGGACAGCCGATGGCCGGGGAAAGGCTGCAGATCGTAGGGCATGAGCATGAGATGTGGTGCTTGCAGTGTACATCAGATAGGAGCCAGTCTCTACTGGAGCTGGAGCGGAACAGCTGGTAAGTTTGTGTGTGTGTGTGTGTGTGTTTGTGTGTGTGTTTGAGAAAGAGAAGGCGACAGGAGCATCCTGATCGTGTCGTTGTCATTTTCGCCCACTTTCCGGAGGGTTTTCCGACACCCCAGCCTGGCTCAGGGCGTTTTGGTGGATGGCTGTGCTACCCTGTGTTGACATGTTAAATGGCGCAGAGCATGTCTAAGTGTCCGTTTTGTGCTCTCTGGAGTCCTTGGTCTCGTTGGAAAAGTCTTCTGCTTGGTGGGAATTGTAAGCAGATTCCCCAGGTTGAGGCGGCCTCGCAGTGTTCCTGTTCGTTCACACAGTTTATCGGAATAAGAGAAGAACATAGTCTGTAATTGTCCGGGTGCATTTCCCACACTCGTTTCACAAGTGTAGGTTTTTAGAAGCCCATCGACTTTGTCTGTTTCGGCGTGTGGTGGCCGGGGCCATGCCTGGCTGGTGTCCGTGGTGCCGTGACCCTACGGAGCACAGCGGAGTTTGCTCTTCTCTGTCGCACGGGGACGCGGCAGCTTGTCGAGGGCCACGGCGGAGCGGCGGCGTCCCAACGCTTTGGCCGAGAGGCTTCCCGAGCTGCTGGCAGGATTGCGTCCATGCCTACTCTCACCACAGTGCTCTCCTGCCATCGGAGCAGAGCTCCGCCCTAGTGCCGCTCTGTGAGTGGAGCAGGAGACCTGCAGACACAGGGACACCAGCAGAGAAGAATGACCGTAGGGGAACATTTCTGAACAACACTTCTGATGAGTGTGTTCAAACTATAGATTATGTTTTTCTATATTTGTGTGTGTGTGTGTGTGTGTGTGTGTGTGTGTGTGTGTGTGTGAGAAGCTGTGTTATTTACACTGCTTTCTCTCCAGCACTGGGCTCCTCTGTGCTCAGGGTTCTGATTTTTAATCAGAGACACGCCACATTACCGCTGCCAGCCAACATGAGTTCAGCGATATTACGTTCAGCGCTTCCCCTGCGCACGCACGACTCATTCGGCCCAGCCTATTGCCTGCCACACGTGCACCACGCTCTTTCTCTTCCTGTGCCGCCTTCCCACGGCCGGACGCTCTGTGCCACCCTCGTCTGTCGTCTCGCGTCCTTCCTTTGGCCTGCTGCCGATGGTTCGCGGGTCTTCCCAAGCGGAGCGTGAACGGTTGGGCTCGTTACAGGCTTTAACGAGGCCCATCGTCGTGGCTGTGGAGTATCTCTTGCAGAGTACATGCTGTGTACAGCGACATGGGCAGGGAATCAGGCCCGGGGGAAGGAGCCTCGGCACACCTCGGCTGGACTGCTAATGTGGGAATGAACAGGAAACGAGCTGTAATTATTTCACTCCTGTTTACCATCTGGGCCCGAGCTTGACGCACAAAACAATCAGCGCATCTACTGCAGGAGGGTTGGCTTCTGTCCGCCGTTCGGAGTCCTCAGCATGTCAGCAAGCCTGAATCAACTCCCGGTGCACAACTCTTGAATCAACGAATATGCCCGACCGAATCGGGTGTGCTAGTCCGACGTACTGAGCAACTAGCCACGTGTAGGAGGGGACTCCAGCCGCCTTGTTGACATCACGTTTGGTCTCCTGGCTCTCCAGACTGCTGTAGTGTCGCTGACCATTCAGTAGGTAGCCTCGTGCCTCTCGTCCTCCTCGCCGGTCAGAAGCGACAGGCTTCGTTATCGTTCGCATGTAGACAGTGAATCGCTGCATCACGTGTCATTCGGGCTCGTTCACCTGGCTGGCGCGCTGCTGCCCCCGGTGGCAACTCAAGGAACACACTGTGAATAAGGGATCGCACTTCCAGTTTGATTTGAGTGCTGTTGTAATGTCGTGGTAAGGTATTCTGTTTAAACACAAGAAAAGGGCTCAGAATTGTGTTCAAACAACGAGTCTGTTCCCTGTAATCTTATTAAACAGCCAAGCGCAGGGCTAAGCACACACACTCTTCCACCCAATTACGGCGGACTTTCCTAGTCATTACATTCAGGTTGCCGCTGCACGTACTGTTGCATAAAATAACACAGACCAGAAGATTAAAATGAGGCTGGGTTACCAGTTGGTGGGTTTGTCCCCTCTCTGTGGCTTAAAAAGGCAGGCTTCGGAGCCGAGGATTAAGCTTGTTTCAAATGGCCACGTGACCTCACCTTTTGCTCCGAAAAAGAATGGCCTGTCACCTTACTGAGCAGTGGGAAGTGTGTGTTCCTTACCCATCACCCTCTGCTCTCCCTGCCTGAAGTATGAACTCACTCTCTCACGGCATGTCTCACGGTATATCTGATGGCATGTCTCAGGAAACAAGCATCTCACGGCGCTACACAATCATCGTCTGACTTTTTCGGACATTCTCGATCGTTTTGTGGTTTTGGTGTCTGGCTTTAAAGACCATGTGTCTCTCGCATCCAATAAAAGAGCTGTCCTCAGAGAGACGAGGAGATACCTAAATAAGACGAAAATCTCATTTTGCTGCTGCCTCGCCACGGGGCACGGATCGAGTGTTTACAGGCGTCTATGTCTCGCTGTCACGGCCCAACCCAAGAAATCCGTGTTGGATTCATTTACAAATGATAGTTAAAAGGATGAAAATGGCAAGATTTGGTCAAGTGGAGGCTGAGATCAGAGGGAACGGGTGTGGGACACAGCACCAGCTTACCTCATAACGCACACCTGTTCAGGTCCTGGTTCCTGTCTCAAGCCCAAAGCCCTTATCGAGCGTGTCAACTCTAACAGAACCCATCATTTGAGCATTTTTTTAACATAAAGCCTTGAACCACAGGCTGAGAACTGTTCTCCTTTAAACGTGAGCGTTTGATTAACAGCCCTTATTTAAAGTCTTTATCGTGCATGCCTTGGAATATCCAGTATTTCTGTTTATGAATTAATTTCTTTTTTCATCATTCATATTTTACGCTGAACCGCGTTTAAAATTCTAGCCGATGTCAGGTAGATGCAGCCCCCCCGTGGTCCTTCCGTTGTCCATCAACGTGGATGTTCTCACCAGACTGCTGCTGCCTGCCAATCCATAAAAGGAAGGTTTTAACCTGCCGATCCGAGGATGCTGGGAGCGGGATGGTGCACATGTGAATGCGCGCACACGCGTTTGTTTAGGTGCACCTTGTGTGTCAGTCCCGGCGATGCTTGGTTTCTGTCGGTTTTGTGGTGTTTTCAGGTGCCAAGAAACTGCAGCGGCTGATCTGGGGTCAGCGCTTTACCCGATCGCTCTCTGAGCATAAATTCAAGAATGTCAAAACTGATGCCAGACGGCGGATCCCGGCCTGCCTGCCTGACAGGGGGCATGGCGCAGCTGTCAGCTTGTCACCTGTCTGGGACCGAAGCGCTTGGAAAAATCCTCCGGGCACCGCGACGGATTTGACATGTACTTTGACCCTCTCCCCAGTCACGTTGGTGTGTGTGTGTTTGTGTATGCGTGTGCGCGTGTGTGTGCGCGTGTGTGTGCGCGTGTGTGTGCGTGTGTGTGTGCGTGTGCGTTCATGGGAGACAGACAGCATGTCTGACTAAGCAGTGCCTCTAAATGTGGTCTGGGGCAGAAGAATGCTTTTATCTGCCCTCGGTTGACCAGCGACAGGTTGGTAATGCTGGGCAGAGGTGCTTTTAGTTGAGTCACTTAGTCACTATAGGGTGTGTGTGGGGGGGGTGTGTCTGAGTGGGGTCGAATGGAAGACAGTCGATACCTAATTTCCACATGTGCTGAGTTTCGTGAGCGATTGCGGAGTAATGTGTTCTTTCAGCACTTCTTGGTCATGGCTCGCAGGCTTGTAAAATAGGTTTTATTCAAATGTGTGACGGATGTTGTTTTGTAGTGAACCTGCTAGCCGGTTTGTCCTGTTTTTCCACGGCTCGCCATAAATGGTCAGTTTACGCTGCTGTAGCTGAAAGGGAGAAGCAAGGGGACAACCTCAGAAAGCCCTCAGTTGCCTCAACCTCAGAAAGCCCTCAGTTGCCTCAACCTCAGAAAGCCCTCAGTTGCCTCAACCTCAGAAAGCCCTCAGAAGCCTCAACCTCAGAAAGCCCTCAGTTGCCTCAACCTCAGAAAGCCCTCAGTTGCCTCAACCTCAGAAAGCCCTCAGTTGCCTCAACCTCAGAAAGCCCTCAGTTGCCTCAACCTCAGAAAGCCCTCAGTTGCCTCAACCTCAGAAAGCCCTCAGTTGCCTCAACCTCAGCAAGCCCTCAGTTGCCTCAACCTCAGAAAGCCCTCAGTTGCCTCAACCTCAGAAAGCCCTCAGTTGCCTCAACCTCAGAAAGCCCTCAGTTGCCTCAACCTCAGAAAGCCCTCAGTTGCCTCAACCTCAGAAAGCCCTCAGTTGCCTCAACCTCAGAAAGCCCTCAGAAGCCTCAACCTCAGAAAGCCCTCAGTTGCCTCAACCTCAGAAAGCCCTCAGAAGCCATGCCTGTTCACCGCGATCCTTCAGCCTGGTTCCGTGATGCGTCCTCTGCTTCGACAGGTTCAGCGGATACATGAACTCGTGTTTCAACGCCCCCTCTCTCTCTCTCTCTCTCTCTCTCTCTCTCTCTCTCTCCGCAGTGTGGATGGGGATGCAGCCAGTTCTGAGGCCTCCGTGTGTCTGGAGGGCAGTAGCGCCTACCCTCGCGGGCCAGTGACGCGCGGCTCAGCGGCGGTCGCCGAGCACTTCGAGGTGCCACCCCTCTACGCCCGCGAGGTGCGCCAGCGGCCACGCCGGCCCAAGCTCCAGCACTCGCACTCCATCCTCCGAAAGCAGGCGGAAGAAGAAGCCATCAAGCGCTCCCGCTCGCTCTCCGAGAGCTATGAGCTCTCCACAGACCTCCAGGACAAACAGGTACTCCTTCGCCAGACCGTGGAGCCTGGTGTGGGTGTGATTTATTAATGCTATTGACTTCATCATGAATTCAAGATGGAATGTGCAATCCTACACTCTATAATTAACTGAGCGAGCGATTATAGCTGCGTAAATTCCGTGCCGGACATGGTTCATTTCCTCTTCTATGACGTACTCAATGAAAACTGACAGCTCGCATAACAAGAACGTCTTGTGATTGATGAGCGCGGTTTATTGACTGTTGATCGGGCACTGTGACGGACTGACGATAGCGAGGTGATCATTCTGCCCAGAGGCAGCAAAAACAAACACAACGCTGCTAGCGTTTCTCAAATGATTTCATGCTAAATAACCATAACGGAGATCTTTGAGTTTAGCAGTTGGTCTTCTGGACCAGGAGCTGAGACGCTCTAAGCATCTCTGTAACCTTATTTACAGTGTAGATTCGTGTGTGTATAGAGATGTACACTCTGGGCAGTACACTTTAGCTGCCCTGCTGCTTTTACAGCCGTCCGGGGGCGGAGCTGACCCCTGACCCCATCCCTGCCCCTCCTCTGTGCTTCTGCAGGTGGAGATGCTGGAACGCAAGTACGGGGGGCGTTTCATAACCCGTCATGCCGCCCGTACCATCCAGACAGCCTTCCGCCAGTATCAGATGAACAAGAACTTTGAGCGCCTCAGGAGTTCCATGTCGGAGAACCGCATGTCGCGACGGATCGTCCTCTCCAACATGCGGATGCAGTTCTCCTTCGAAGGGCCCGAGAAGGTGCATAGCTCGTACTTCGAGGGCAAGCAGGTGTCACTGACGGACGACGGCGCCAAGCTCGGCGCCCTGGTGCAGTCGGACTGCGGGAGCATGGTCCCCACTGCCATTAAGACGTCCGCGGCCCAGAGCGATTTCACGGACGCCATCACCGAGCTGGAGGACGCATTCTCCAGGCAGGTGAAGTCGCTGGCGGAGTCGATCGACGACGCGCTGAACTGCCGCGGCCTGCACAGCGATGAAGGCCCTGCGGAGCCGCCGCGCGGCCGCCCAGACCCGGAGCGCGAGGCAGCGTTCCAGGCCAAGGCGGCACGCGTCAGCGCCGGTGCCAGCGGCGGCGAGCTGGATGAGATGAGGGCGTCGTACAGCGATGTGACGCTCTACATCGATGAGGAGGAGCTCTCGCCGCCGCTACCGCGGACACGGCGCAAGGAGAGGCCGTCGAGCACAGAGTCAGACCGCCGGCCGCGCTTGACGGACACGGCGGCGGACTACTGGCCGCACGGCCGCAAGGACGAAAAGGGCGACACGGATACGAGCTGCCGTAGCACGCCGTCGCTGGAGGGCCGGGAGCCGCGGCGAAGGACGGAGCACCTGCCACTGCTCACCATCGAGCCGCCCAGCGACAGCTCGGTGGAGATGAGCGACCGCTCGGACCGCGGCTCGCTGAAGCGGCAGAGCGTCTACGAGAGAGGCGGGGCCAGCCGGCAAGGCAGTCCGAAGCACGGGGGCGCTGCCGGGCATGGGCTCCCCCCTCGGGGGCCGGCCCGAGACGAGGACGCGCCACGGCACCGTGCCCGGCAGCTGGAAGGCCACCTGGCCATCAACGGCACGGCCAACCGGCAGAGCAAGTCCGAGTCGGACTTCTCAGACGGGGACAACGACAGCGTCAACAGCACGTCCAACTCCAACGACACCATCAACTGCAGCTCGGAGTCGTCGTCGCGGGACAGCCTGCGAGAGCAGACGCTCAGCAAGCAGACGTACCACAAGGAGACGCGCAACAGCTGGGACTCGCCCGCCTTCAGCAACGACGTCATCCGCAAGCGCCACTACCGCATCGGCCTCAACCTCTTCAACAAGTGGGTGCAGAGAGAGAGAGAGAGAGAGGGTGGGGGGAGATGGAGAGAGGGTGGGAGATATATTTGAGAAACAGAGCGAGGGATAGAGCATGACTGAGAGAATGAGTGAGAAACAGTAAAGGGAGGGAGGCCGAGAAAGAAGAGCAGTGAATCTGTGCAATCGCAATCATCAGACCACGCTGATAGCTGTGAAGTTCCAGGCCGTCCGTGCGGAGGTGATGTTTGTTTTTAATTATCGTCTTAACCTTTGACCCACAAGGCCGTGAATATTTACGTGAACCAGTTCTGGTGGTTGAACCGGCACGCATGTCCAGCGCAGGTCTTGGTTCTTCTGTACTGCGTTTAGTTAAATCCCATTTAATCCACGCCCATCACAGCTGTGTGGGGTAGAGCGAAGGTCGATAACCTCGGTCACGTAAAGCTGACCCTGGGATAAACAGGCGCAGTATAGTGAAGCAGAGATTATCACGCAAGCAGATTTTGAAGTGAAATGAGATTGCATTTCATACTGTCTGGATTACATGTTTGTGCTGAAGTGCCTGGTAAGTGACCTGTGTGTGTGTGTGTGTGTGTGTGTGTGTGTGTGTGTGTGTGTGTGTGTGTGTGTGTGAGAGAGAGCGAGCAAGAGAGACACTAAAGCTTTGTTTAAAGAAGTAGGCCTCTAATCTTAGATGATTGTGGATATAATTGTTCTGTGCCTTCTAGCATTAGGCTCCTCATGAGTTGGACACACACACACACACATACACACACACACACACACACACACACACACACAAACAAACGTTCAACTCAAACCTTCCCCTTTCCGTTCAATATTCACAGGAAGCCGGAAAAGGGTATCCAGTACCTAATTGAGAGGGGGTTTGTTCCAGACACGCCCGTGGGCGTGGCCCACTTCCTGTTACAGAGGAAGGGGCTGAGCCGTCAGATGATTGGCGAGTTCCTGGGTAACCGACAGAAGCAGTTCAACCGTGACGTGCTGGAGTAAGTCCTCCACTCTCAGCTGCAGACCGACAGACTACAGTGCTAATAAAGATTAGAACCTCATTACCCATTCAGCGATAACGTACACGCTGCTGGTTGTGTAACCAAGAGCGATGTTGTACCTAATAATTTGGCGATTAAAACACATCTCCTGTATCTCCTGTAGTGCGCGTGGTCGTTTCAGGAGATCGGCCTGTAGGGCCGGAAATCGATTTGAATTGATTCTAATTCAGGGTTGACGTTGGGATTTTTTTAAATGATCGATGGTGCCGTAACGCGCTGACATAGAAAAGATCAAAGGCTATTATGGAGGTTATGTCTCCGCTCGAGCGACCGTTTCATTAAAAAGGCTCGCCCGAGGGCTAGGATAAAGGGATGCGTTCAGCATGCGGCATTTCCCACAATGCGCCTCGTTTACACATAAGTGTGTCATACCTGCAGGTCAGACACAACACTGCGCCGAGCACGTATAAAGTCTTAAATGAGGTCCCATGGGCCAATGCCAGATAAGAGAGCAAGACTACGAGATAATCGTGATGGAGGCTGGAATATTTTGCCAGTTTCCTCACTAACGAGCATCCAGATAAATCGTCCGTATAGATCTTTTAACGTCACGTCCGGTCGCACGTTTCTTGGCTAACGGCAGAAGCATTCCTAGCTGAATGCGGGCAGAAGCAGATAAATGTTCCCAGCCTGGTTCACGAGACTCAACGCATCAAAAAAGACTTCTTCGTAAACTCGTTTTTTTTTTTTTAAAAAAGCACTATTTTGGGGTTTGGTGCTTGGACGCAGAACCACCCATGACAGAATTGAGATGCTTGTAAGAGTTTTAATTGCTTTTTTTCCCTCTACACCCATTTAATTCAAGTGTTCAAGGCTACACAAATAAACGAATCCTCCAGATGGACTCTCATAAAAATTCACTGCCAACATCCTTCATTTATGGACACCGTGCTGTAATTATTCTGTCCCTCTCCTGACAGAGCAGAACTAAGCAGAATTCCCCAGCTGGAGAGGTTGTGTATTCCGTTGTTTACTCCAGTGAGAGAGTGAAACCATCCCCGTTTATAAACTTGAATTTGTTTAGTGTTGTTTATTAGAAGCAAAACACAAAACTATCCATGCGATGCAGTTTTTTGCCATGAGTCCTTCAGCAGTCATGCGTAGTGAGTAGGATACCCCTCCGTGGGTCGGCCTGTTGTGTGTTTTGACTGCCATGACTGCGCTCTGTTCCTCTTCTGACTGACAACAGAGCAGACGCTGTCCCGGCATCCTGTGTCCGGCCTTTTATAAAATCATTTTCCAATTTATGACGCTAACTGCAAAGGAATTTCATCTCCGCCATATGTGCTCAGAGGAGTCACCTACAGGAACAGGGAATTAAGAATGTCTGTATGAAATAAATCCCCTCGGTCTCCCCTTAAACTCGGAATTTACAACGTTCCAGTAGTGAAGAGCAGATAACAGGTTCTCTGCAGCTGAGGCCACTGTGATGAAGGTGAATGACAGATCGGTGTGTTCCTGAGAGCGAGGAGGTTCTGGTGTGTTCATGGCCGTGCCTGCGTGCCGTCTGTTAACAGCTGTGTAGTGGACGAGATGGACTTCTCCAACATGGAGCTGGATGAAGCACTGCGGAAGTTTCAGGCTCACATTCGTGTGCAGGGAGAAGCTCAGAAGGTTGAGCGTCTCATCGAAGCATACAGGTAAACCACACACACAAACACACACACACACAAACACACACACGGCCTGCTCTGTCCTCTGTCCTCTGAGCACCAGTTATTTTTGATAGGAGTGTTGGAGCTTTCAGTCTTCCAGCTCTGAGGACGTGGTCCAACCACGGAGTACTGCACCCTGGCCCCTCGCTGTTGACGTTTTTACCATGATGGTGTCTTCTCTCCCCAGCCAGCGTTACTGCATCTGCAACCCAGGCGTGGTGCGGCAGTTTCGCAACCCCGACACCATCTTCATCCTGGCCTTCGCCATCATCCTCCTCAACACAGACATGTACAGCCCCAACGTGAAGCCGGAGAGGAAGATGAAGCTGGAGGACTTTGTGAAGAACCTCAGAGGTGCGAGCATCCTCATCCTCGCTCAGGGGAGTAACCCACACGTGAAACTGACCACGGGTCCCCTAGAGGAATTAGAGTAAAGCTGCCTCACGTATGCACGGTGATATATGTGATGTATTATAAACATACATAGATTTCCATATATTAGAGTAAACGTACATATATTTCCATATATTAGAGTAAACCTACATATATTTCCATATATTAAACGTACATATATTTACATATATAAGAAAATAAACAGCTTTAATATATTACACGATATTAGACATTACACAGTATTTGAGTGTGTCGAGTGTGTGTGTGTGTGTGTGTGTGTGTGTGTGTTAGGGGTTGATGATGGAGAGGACATCCCGCGCGAGATGCTGGTTGGGATCTACGAGCGGATCAGGAAGCGTGAGCTGAGGACTAACGAGGACCACGTGTCTCAGGTGCAGAAGGTGGAGAAGCTTATCGTGGGGAAGAAGCCGGTGAGGAACAGCACCACCGACACCACCCGCTACACGGTCCCTGTCCCCGTCTACTCAGCACCTCCACCACCTGCTGTTGCTGTAGCTCGGTCTAAATGTCAGCATTTCCTCATCGGTGCTAGACTCCCTGCACCCGTTTCCTCTGTGATGATCCAGACAGCCAAAACAGCTTTAGGAAAGTTTGAGAGTTCTCCCGTGGGTCTTGTATGTCCGTGCAATCCCGGCTAGATCCTCCTGTCCGAGCCGGCCAAGGGGCTGAGCTGGCTCGCGCTGGGAACGTGCGTAACTTCCCTTAATTTCATTACCCATGCACTGTGCCGATTAGCTGCAGTCCATACAGGCTGTGAGACGGTAATAATTACCCCTTAAGCCTTAATGGAAACTGCACACATGGCTTGCCGTGAC
>NC_137518.1:3255000-3307500 GCF_041902795.1 Electrophorus electricus
TATTTACCAATGGAGAGCTGGGGCTCTCTTCATCTTCCTACTCTTCCTCATTACCTCTCTACCCTCCTGCACTAGTCTGTGTAGGGTTCCGCCCAGTGGGTGGAGCCTGAGCATGTGGGCGCGGCTTCGCTTTGTCTGGTGGAGTGCTGCAGTGCAAGTGAACGCTGGTTTGTCGTGACGTTCAGGGCGATCGATGCCTCGTCTTCCTCGACTGCTGTGTTCCTCTTCCTCTCGCCTGACCTCTTTAGGCGAGAAGAAGGCGCCTCCATAGTCTCCACTCCGCACAGAGCACTGAACAGGAGTAGAAGCACAGCTAGTAATATTTACCACATCACATCACTTTCGGGCTAGTGGCCAGCTTGAGTTCAAGTTGTATTAAAATCAAATTCTAAGTAGTTTCTTTTCTTTTCTTACCATTTGAAGACAGCTTTTTGTCATTATTAATATTTGCCGACCACTAACTCGATCGTGTCCGTTCCAGCTTTTGCGTGGCGTGCCTGACCTTCCAGCTTCTGCTTCGCTCAGACGCTCGAGGCCGCCGTCGTGCCGCCAGACTGTGCTGCCAAAGTCCACAAAGTCCGTTTTGTGTTGCACTGATTATAAATTCGTTGGCATTTGGTTTTGATGCTTTTTCGATTACTATCCCTAAACGTGCCAGTGGAGGAGAAAAAAATGGAATTTCCCATTTGGGCTCAAAGACACACGCTCAGGTGTAACCGTAAATAAATTCAGACGAACAGACTGGTGAGCTACGATTCTCTAAAAGGGGGCATGTCCAGGAAGCCCCCCGGCCTGCAGGGTCTCTTGTCCTGATTTAAGACGCCCAACCCGGCTCGGCGACCCACTGCTGAGTCCTTCCCGATCCACGCCTCGGAGTGATGGAGCAGGGAAATCAGTAAACCGTGCTGGGCCGGTGCCGTCTATGACCTGGGTGTGCTGCTCTGTGCTGCTCTGTGCTAGTCTGTGCTGCTCTGTGCTAGTCTGTGCTAGTCTGTGCTGCTCTATGCTAGTCTGTGCTAGTCTGTGCTGCTCTATGCTAGTCTGTGCTAGTCTGTGCTGCTCTGTGCTGCTCTGTGCTGGTCTGTGCTGCTCTGTGCTGCTCTGTGCTAGTCTGTGCTGCTCTGTGCTGCTCTGTGCTAGTCTGTGCTGCTCTGTGCTGCTCTGTGCTGCTCTGACGTCGCTGCTCTCTGTTCATCTTCCTCCAGGGATCCATCATCAGTAGTCCGCACACGCGGCGACGGGCCACGTCCAGCCGAGACTGCCCCTCCCGCCAGCAGTCACTGCCCACATCGTCCTCCCTGCTGGGCTCGCTCTTTGGCGCCAAGCGGGGCAAGACGCCATCGCTGCCCCCGCAAGCCCCTCACCCGTCCCACCCGACCCTGATCTCCCACACACCCCACCCGTCCAACCTGCACCACACCGCCCGGGAGGGCGTGGCCGGCGCGGCCGAGACGCAAGCCCAGATCCACTCGCACCATGCCCAGTACTGCCACGTTCCGCAAAACCCGCCACCCTATCACCACCACCATCACTACCACCCCCCCGCCCACGCGCAGCACCCGCCCCACCAGTACCACGCCGCCCCCGGCGCGCCCCCATCCTCCTCCACCCACGGCCACGTGCCACACCCCGCCCACTCTCAGCACCACCACGGCCAGCTCCCAACCGCCACGGCCGCCCCTGGGAGCACCAAGCCCAAACACAGTGGGATCAGCACTGTGGTGTGAGGCCCACACCACATTGGGGGGGCTCTCCGCCCCAAGAACTCAGTCTGCCTGCAGCCCGGGGCGGGGGCGGGGATGGGGATGGGATTGGGGGGGGGGGATCGGTTGGGCTTGGATGCACCTTGGCAGACTCTGTCTAGCTGGCATGCGAAAGACTGCGATTCTGCAACAGAACTTGACCGAGGAGTGAGGGCATAGGCCGTCGTGACCCACCACGCCATTCAGAGCCCACATCCTCCTGGGAGAGCGAGGGGCCTTCCTCTGTAGTGCCGGCCTTCTCTTCCACCTTCTCGCTGGGCTCCTCGGCCCCGTGCTGCTCCTCCCATCTCCACGCTCACCGCGCGCTACCGCCATGCGCTGGACACACCCCTGGCGAGCTGAAATCGCTCTTTCTCTTCCGGGTCGATCTGTACACTCTTTATGTCTTAACACCCGGGTGTGTGTCCAGCTCCCATGACTAAAGCAAAGACAACACAGAAGAAAGAGCATGCACAAAGACCATGGCCACTGTTTAATCTTGTACTTAACTATTTATGAAACCTTATCAAATATCCTGCTCGCTAGTCTGGAGAAAGAAAAGTCTTTGTAGAACAGAAAAGTCTAGAAAAGAGTATGGTTTAAACCAGACAGTCAAAGATCTAGCCACGAAGAGAGTGGATCACATAGACATAGGTGTTCCAGTATTTAATGTAGCGGTAGACCACAGTTCTCTGTGATATAGTTAGCCGTCTTTAATGTGCCAATTATTTAAAAAAGCAGTTACTGGGTTAGTCAGAAATCCTTTGTGTATGTTGTGCATATAGTATTTTGTAAAATAATAATAATATCAGTTAACAGTTAATATTATTGTTATAGAACAAAATGCGTGATGGGCATCAGATAAAAATCTCAGTATTATACTTTCAAAGTAGAAGACTTAGTTTCGCTATTGTAGAACTCAGTCCCAACACTTTCGATTAGGTGAGCAAGAAACGACCTGGAATTTCTCTGGTTGCCTTTGAAACAGAACTGTTTGGAAGATTCTGGAAAGCACATACCGGATCTTTGGGCCCAGCGGAACTGTGTTTACTGCAGCCATTAGGAATCTGCTTACAGCTTACCAATCAGGAGTGAAAAATGAGGAGGCAGGAGGGGCAGGGAGCCTAGCCGAGCTTAGAGCTAGAGCATCAATCCTCCTTAGGCCTCAACTCGTCGGTCCTGGCCTCTAGTGTACCGCGGTTTTATTTTTTTAACTATTTTTTTAGAGATAAATAAAACATTATGAAATAACTGTACATTTGAAGATGTTTACGGTAGAGCTGATTTGATGGAGAAGGATATTTTGGAAATAATACCCTGTTTTGCCGTCTTATTTTGGGGTTTATGGAGGCAAGTACACTTCAGAGACATTCGAAACCTTTTCCCACATTTCAGTCCGTTGCCGTGATGCGCGTTTTCTCAGCAGGCTGAGTGTGTGCCCCCTTTGCGTTCTGTGTGTGCTGCCCTTAGTGGCCCCAAGCATGCAGCACAGTCTGAAGCAGACTTGCTTCAAATTTGTGGGGGGGAGGGGGGTGTTGTTTGAATTTTTAAGAATGCCTTTCACTTGCCTACAAATGTGGTTAAGTCCTGTCCGTTGGGCATGATGACAAAGCAGATATTTATCCAGATTCTACACATATCTTGACTTTTCCCTCTTTCTTTATGCAGTGTGTTCTGTGTATTATGGGAGGGAGGGGTCATGATATGACCCGAGTAATGCCGTCTTAGCTCAGATACACAAATTCCCTGTGGCACGTTTCTCTTTTGTAAGTAATCCCGTATGTACAGTAACTGGCCGAATGTTCCACTCTCGGAGACCAGGATCGGCAGCGAAGACGTTTGCTTTGCACGCGGTTTCCTTTATGTTTGTTCTGTTCATTCTGATTGGTTTATTTGTCATTTTCTCTCCTTTTGTACTTCTTGTATGTGCAATATTGTATGTTTCCATTCTGTAAATGAATACCTGCAATCTAGTGGCCGGATTTTTTTCGTCATATAATTGTCATGATTATAAACCCGTCACTGTTGATCTCCGTACTACCCTCGCGCTCGCTGCTCGAGTAACGTGCAGTGAGGAATACCAACTAAATTACTCTTGCATGTAACATTATATAGTAAGGACATTCTCTAAATATCGTATATTCCCAGAGATAATATCAGTGTTACAGTTGACTGTTGTTGAAATTTAAGTGATGATAAACATTAAAAATATGTAGACTTCTCTGTAGACTCTGTTCCTATGGACATACTATTTTGTCTCATTTTGAACTAGAAGAGATTTGCCCAGATACAAAGGGGATAGCAGCAGCTATAGTGCACACAGTGTGTCTAAGCTTGACCTACTGTGTAGACATTCTACCTGATGATAGCCACGCAGTGTCACTCCTCGTGTGAATATTGTTATTGTTATCGTTGGTGGAGTCTTCTTGAACGTTGCTCTGAGATCCGGGTTGACTTAATAATTTGCACAGTAGACCAATAAATCAGAAAGACCGTTTCTGCAGATAATCTATCCCAAGCCATGCCACAGTGAACATGTAATTACAACAGATTATACCTCGGAAGTGCTTCAAAGCATCACTGAAATACAATTCTGAAACATATATACGTGTATACACACACATACACACAGACACCATCAAGCGTCTCCGTACATTTTTGTTTTCTTTGAACGTTTTGTTTAAAGCTTTGATTTAACGTTTTAGTTGAGAACAATATATGGCAGACGTGTTGTAGTGCTCGTTTTCTCCAGAATAGGGTGGTTAACTTAGAAACCCATAATGCATTGCATGCATTCAATTCCTGTCACCTTTGGTTGACATGTGAGCTAAATTAAACGTAAGAATAATGTACTTACCTTTGTTTTGTTCTGTTTATTTGTTTGTTTGTTTGTTTGAGATGTTTGCTTGCGCTTGCCTTTTACACTGTTTTTCTGCAAATCAGCATGCATTCATTTATCCCTTGTAAAAAAAAAAAGCCAAAAAAAAAACCAACCACATCGTCATTGCACTTATGTGTTTGCGCGCGCGCGCGCGCGTGTGCACGTATCTTGACGAAGATTGTCATTGTACATATTATAATCCAGTGTGATGAAAGGAGAATAGTTTAGGAACATAGGAAGGCATTCAGCAGCATATTTAAAGAGCAACAGTGTAGGACGGGACACCTCATTTGTACATAGTCTGTATATTATTAGTACTTTGTGTCAGCCATTACATTAAAGTTGCATTCTTCTCCTTTTCTTTAAATATAATTATTACAGTGTTGCGCAACCGAATGTACTGAATTTGGTAATTATAGCATCTTGTGGGACTCTGAAGGTGACTGTTATGATTTCGCTCACGATTTCCCCCGAGACACATCGCATTCCGACACACGCATTGCAGCCCATTTTATAACTACCACCAAGCGAGAAGGACTTTCGTGATGCATTAGTTTCTAAGTAGATTACGAGACCTTATTGATGTAAATCTATAACTGTGACCACGTGGAGAAATCATAATAAAAATATGCTGTCCGATTCATACCTTGTTTATCTGTGTCTGCAGTAATGCATTTGCTAATTTACTTTTTGTAATGTTTATTTTAAATGTAAACATTTGTATGATACAATGACATTTTAATGATCTATATAACCTACTAGCGTTCCTCTGCTTGCAGGTCACGAGCCAAAGATGCAGCACTTTCTGAATATGTATGTTCGCGTGTTAGGGTTGCCTAAACACTGTTGCTGCTTTATCCAAGTGGCTGCGCACAGAACCTCTCCACCAACTGCCCAAACTTTTCTATTTGGTTACTCGCGTTCTTCCTGTACCCCTGAAAGCCTGCGCGTGGCCCTTAAACTTTTCCGCACCACCGAGACGACGGTGCAAACGCTCGCGGGACGCCTTGATTCTCCCCGCGCACTTCGGTGAAATGGATGGTTGATGCGCGCAAATAGTGTTGTACTTCCACGAGCGCTACCGGTACAGAAGGCCTTGTACTGAGGCTATTTTTCACGATGATACCGTTATAAGAGACTTGTGAATGCAGGACCTCTGAGAAAGGAAAAAAAACTGGTTAAACTATGACGGGATCGCAGCAAGAACAAAAAAAATCCCGCATTTTCTCCGTGGTTATAATCTGAGTCTTGCTGAATACGCAGTTGTGCAGAATCCCGGTGCTAGCACAGCGTGCAGACGCGTCTCTCAAACATCAGCTGTTCCACTCCTTTGGATAAAGTCTAGATTATACAGCTTCATGAAGTACAACCTGGATAATGTTATTCCTTGACGTCATTTATTTCACTTTTGTTGACTTTAATCTCAGTGTACACTTTTACAATACCCAAAAGTAAGCAACAACAGTATACCGAGTTTGTACAATACATTAAATACAAAGTTGAATTTATGTTACAAATGAAATAAAGATTTACAAAAGTCTACAGCTGTTATGGTTTATGCATCTAAAAACAAACAAACAAAAAAACAAAGCAGAAACCTAGGAACGCGTACGCAATTGCTGTGCGTCTGCGTAGTGACTAAATGAAACGGGTACCTGATATCCAAAGCGCAATACTACAGCCTGCAAATGTCAGGTGCTCTTGGATCCAAATACATAATGCAATAATCTAGCTGTAAATCTCCTTAGCTGCTTTGTTCTGGGACGGTGAGATGAATGTGTCAGTCAGTGAGATTGCATTTAAAAGCCTAAAGCTCTCCCGCTCTGTACGGTATTATTTTCGGATCAGTCGTAAGTCATGTTGGATATGTCGCGGAAAAGCCAAGGATACCCGACTGGAGGAAGGATGAGGTGTTTATCTGAGTCCCTATAAACCGACTAAACCGGCCAGGTTCAGGGTAAACTCGGCAGGTTAAAGGTCGGCGTGTTCACAGCTCGACTGTTCTAGTGTGAGACAGACAGTGGTAATGTCCAAGCACACTTTGGTCTGTCTGAACCGCCGCATCACTGCGCGACTGGAGTAAAGTATCAGTCTCGTTTGGACTCCCTCACCTCCCCCTGTAAGCCAAAAGTGTGTAACATTTTAACCCGTTGACTGATCGATGACGTGCCAAACGTTCAGGATGCGCAATGTGAGCGAAAAGCACCAGTCGAGTAAACGCTGACCCCTAGTGCAGCGAAAGCGAGCTGCAACGACGGCCAGGTCGTGCCGTCATCTCCGTGCGACGAAAATAGGTGAAAGGAGTTCATGCGTGCGTGTTTACCAGCAAGTGAGGTCGGAAGGTAAACCCGAGGGGGAAAAGCTTAGAAAATGAACCTCAGCAGAATAACTGTTTGGTCAAGGGCCGCAACGCTCGGGAAAGGCGTGCGTCTTGCTGCGGGGGTGAGACGCACGGGCGAGGAGGAGCTAGCAACCCACCTTCAGCCACGTCGCTTGATCGTGTCGAGTGCGAGGAGTCTGGCGTACGCGAAGGATCTTTTCTTGGGGAAGCTGAACAAGGTAAACGCACGCACACACGCGCGCGGAGTTCCAGGCGAATCCCCCACGGCGCGTGCTGTCCCGACGCCGCTGTCACGCAGGGTTTCACGAGGACGGTCCTTTTGGGGCGCTGAGAAGTAGCAGTCTCTTATTGGGTTGGTTTAAAATGTGCACTTATCTTTGCACAGAATGAGGTCTTTCCCTACCCGGAGATTAGTCATGAGGAATTGGAAGAGATCAATCAATTCGTCCCGCCAGTCGAGAAGTTTTTCAGGGAAGACGGTGAGTGCCGAGAACAGGGGGCAGACCCTGTCCTGGCCCGGCTCATGAGTGTCACTTAGCCAGCCTGCCCTAACAGTCACTGACGTTCTTGTTTGTGGTGTGTGCAAAGAAGCAAAGCCACGCTTGTGATGCTGACCTGTCTCTCTTAAGTTAATTCGAAGAAGATTGACGAAGAGGCCGTGATCCCCCAGGCGACGCTGACTGGGCTGAAGGCCCTGGGTCTGTTCGGCATCCAGGTGCCCGAGGAGTACGGTGAGGCCCCGCACGCCGTCGTCTTCCGCACGAGTCGTGGAAAAGGGGAGTGTTTCTGAGCTTCGCCGCCCGTAGGGAGATGCTGGGAGATTGGAAGTCGTGTCTGAAGTTGTCCTCCTTTCCCCAGGGGGCCTTGGCCTCTCAAACACGATGTATGCCAGATTAGGAGAGATCCTGTCCCTCGATGCAGCTATCGCTGTCACGCTGTCAGCACATCAGGCCATTGGGTTGAAGGTAAGCATGGCTTCTTCCCGTCTTCTCTTGGTGGTGAGTCAGGGTGACTGTACTTGTAGTGCATGCATGACCCACGTATGACAAGCAATAAGTCTTCAATAGTATACGGCATGTCCAGTCACCTTGTCCGGCTACCGGCTGCTACCAGCTGCTACCAGAAGAATTTAGTGACCTGGCTGACGGGCAACCTACGTAGTCTTTCTCATCAAATCTCCTAAGGAATAATTACCAGGCACTTGCAGTATAATTACCAAGTCAGGAAGCACTATAAATAACCCCGTGAGCCATACTGTGTCTAAAAGCACGGTGTTGTTACCTTAGGGTATCCTGATGGCTGGGACGGAGCAGCAGAAAGCGAAGTACCTCCCCCGCTTGGCTTCGGGAGAGCACATGGCGGCCTTCTGTCTGACGGAACCCGGGAGGTGCGCACCATTCTCCCGCTGCCACCCTCCGCGCTGTTTGAGCCGTAACAACACGCCACGTGTCATTGTCCGTTGCTTTGTGTTGTAGCGGAAGTGATGCAGCGTCGATCCAGACCCGAGCGACACTCACAGAGGACGGGAAGCACTTCGTACTCAACGGCTCGAAGGTGGGCGGTGCAGCCGATCGGCTAATCGGCCTTGAGGTTTACTAAGGGGGAGTTGGTCGTCGTCTGTGCAGAGATGGTTGGTCGGTTGACTGGTCAAAGATTAGACTGTAAATGTAAGTTGTAAATGGTCCGTTTTGACGCACGGTTCTCTCTTCCTGTTTCTAAGATCTGGATCTCCAACGGCGGCTGGGCAGACATCATGACCGTGTTTGCCCGGACGGAGGTGCTGGACGCGGACGGGCAAAAGAAAGATAAGATCACAGCATTCATCGTGGAGAGGGCATTCGGGGGGGTGAGCAGCGGCAAGCCAGAGGACAAGCTGGGAATCCGGGGCTCCAACAGTGAGCTCACACACACACACGCACACCCTACCCGGGATCACCGCCTTTCATACGGGTGCATTTTTTCGGTTTACAATCACAGAGAGTGGACCATGTTTTGGCATGTGCTGTTTATCAGCAACCCATCACTCTGTTCATCATTGATCAGATTCTGATCAGTCTCGTCATTGATAAGATCACTGTGGGCTGGCAAACGGTGACTCAGCAGATGCCAAACACAGCTAGAGGTTGGCTGAAGGACAGCGAGTGGTCTGTGGACTCTGACTGTACAGCTACAAGATGTTTCTGCTCGAGTAGCTCACAGGAACATAAAGTGGTTCGTGAGTGTATACTCAAGGAATTCGGCATGTACTGAAGACAATATACTGATTGTCAATAAACTCTCAAGATTGTTTAGAATTTGATTGTACGAGACTGTCAGTGCTGGTGTAGTCCTTATATTCGTGATATGAGCTGTGGGTAGGGAGTCGGATCATTGATTTGTTTCTGGGTTTTATTTTAGCGTGCGAGGTGACGTTTGAAGACACGAAGGTCCCAGTCGAGAACGTGATTGGTGAGGTTGGCGGAGGGTTCAAGGTAACTGTTACACTCCATACATCTTAATGGGCCCTTCACAGCTGTTAAAGCGAACCGCGCGCCACTGTGTTCAGCAGAGCTCATCTTTTCTGCTTTTTTCGTGTGTGTGTATTGTGTGTCTCCAGATTGCCATGAACATCCTGAACAGTGGGAGGTTCAGCATGGGCAGTGCTTGTGCAGGCATGATCAAAAAGTTGATCGGTATGAACGTGTACATAAACAAACGTATACGCTCCAACTGTGGCGTTTTAAAAAATTTCACCGGTGTCGCACTTCCCTGCAGAGATGGCGGCGGAGTATGCCGGCACCAGGAAACAGTTCAACAAGAAGCTCACAGAGTTCGGAATGGTTCAGGTTCGCATTTAGTTATTAACACTGAAGCTTAAAGGTCGGGGGAATGGCGGTTAATGCTAAACTTCCCATGTTGTTGCTGACGTCCAGGAGAAGTTTGCCATCATGGCCCAGAATGCCTTTGTGATGGAGAGCATGGCATACCTGACGGCTGGGATGATGGACCGGCCCGGACTTCCCGACTGCTCAGTGGAGGCGGCTATGGTGAAGGTGACAGTTCCTTAGCAACTTTCAGCAATGTGTGAACATGGGCGGGGCTCAGCTGGGTGGGCGGTGCTGTGCGTTCAACCTGCTGTCTTCAGCAGCATTGGCTGCTGACCTGCAGTAACGGAGCCCTAGAAAGCAGGTGAGATTATGTGATGCTCAGGTGTTTTTGTGCAGGTGTTCAGCTCGGAGGGGGCCTGGGTGTGTGTGAGCGAGGCACTGCAGGTTCTGGGTGGTGTGGGATACACCAAGAACTACCCCTTCGAGCGCTTCCTCAGGGACTGTCGCATCCTGCAGATTTTTGAGGTGATGTTGGACATCCCTAAACGATGACTTGCTTGTTTTAGTAAACCTGTGTATTTCAGGCATATATGGACATTACAGTTTATAAAGCATGTATATGGACATTATAGTTTATAAAACATGTATATGGACATTATAAAGCATGTATATGGACATTATAGTTTATAAAGCATGTATATGGACATTATAAAGCATGTATATGGACATTATAAAGCATGTATATGGACATTATAGTTTATAAAGCATTTGTCTTTAATCACTTTATGCAGTTTATCTGAATGACTTATTTAGCAGTTTAAAACAGTTTAGGCTTTAACATCTGCAAAAGTAATAACTGCTTTCTATTAAAAAGACATTTTCTACACATCGACCACTAGAGGGCGGGATTGTTACCGAGCTTTTGATAGAGCATGACGACGTACTGCACTCTACTTTACTTTTTCCATATGATGGGTCTTTTTTCTGCTTTTAGGGCACCAATGAGATCTTGAGGATGTACATAGCGCTCACAGGAATGCAGTACGCTGGCAAAATACTCACAGGAAAAATAAAGTACGTGTGACCTGTAAATGTGCATTTATACATGTGTGTGTATGCATAAATAAATGTAAGTATATGGCGTGTTTTCGCACCGAAAGAATGCGGGTGCCGTGAACTTGTGCGTGTGGCGCCCCCTGCAGGGAGATGAAAAGAGGGAGCGTGGGTGTGGTACTTGAGATGCTAGGGAAGAAAGTGCACGGCTCTCTGAGGAGGAACCAAGACCTGGGCCTGACCGGCCAAGACGGCCTGGTGCACCCGAGTCTAACGGTACTCGCCCCCGCATCCACGAATCCCCATCTGTGTGCATGCAGTGTAATATGTGTAGGTGTGCATTTATACCGCACATTTGTGCTGCAGTCGTGTTGGATGGCTTTCCTCTGCAGTCCCTCGTACGTCATACAAACACAAGCGTTGCCGTAGGTCACGGACACTGTAAAAGACTCCACCAGACCTGAAGTGTGCGTTAATGTCGTAGCCACGTAACCAGTGTCCCCGTTACCCCTTTGCACGCAGTGTGTTTGTTACACCGCAGAGCAGTGGCTTGGTCTGCAGTGGGTGCCTCATTTTGGAGGGGGTTGCCTTTAAGTCTGGGAGGTCTAGTGATGGAGTCACTCCCGCAGATATAAGCAATGTCACTTGGGTAACTGATGATGTCATCATGTCCTCCACAGGAGAGTGCTAAGATGTTAGAGGAGAATGCGGTGCTCTTTGGTTCCACCGTGGAAAGCCTACTGTACAGATACGGAAAGGTACGTTCCCCGCGAAGGCTCCTGAAGTGTACGGCACGCACTCGTTTCCACAGACGTGACGGTTTTGAACCAGGCAGCTTTGTCTGTCTTTACTGGGCAATGCGTCCTCGGGCCTCATGGCCTTTCCTGGCAGCATGGGGTCTTAAGTCCATCACTTTGTCTGCACGTTTTTGAGAACACCTCGGGGGTCGTGGGGGGGGGGGGGGGGAGAGAAAGAGGTTTCTATTGGTTTAATGTCCCAGAGTGTGCTGCGCGTTTCCATGGCGAGGTGCAGGATCATTAGAGTGGGCCTGGTGAGCACTGCCGGGACCTCCTGTCTGCTCCCTTCTTTCCTGTAGCGCTGAGGTAATGTACGACCTCATGTGGGAGGCAGCTGTCCTGATCTCGCGTGCTCTCGCGCGCTCTCTCGCTCTCTGTCTGTCTCTCTCGCTCGTAGAAACTGATTAACAGCCATACTATTGTAATGAGAGCTGGAGCTGTAGATAGACTTCGGTTTTCCGAGTGCTGTTTCCCTGTCTCGCTTAACCACGTTTCATCTTCCTTTTTATGCAAGGGAAACCTTTCAATTAGAACGGGTCTGTTGTGCTCCAACACACATCTGCGCTCTGTATGGAAAACAGCGAGATCAGAGGCGCAGAGACATGCAACCTTTACATCTGACTCTGACCTGCTTAATTTGAGATGGATGAAATGACAAACATTTGTTTTTTGAAGGCTGAATGAATGAATGAATTCCTGGTTAGCGAGACAAGTCTGTTCTTTTTTTTTTTTTTTTTTACAAGGCATGAAAACGCGCCTGCTTTTCATAACAGCCATGTGGTTATGCTAATGAGCTGTGTCCTCAACTTTTGCATGTTTCAGACCATCGTGGAGGAGCAGCTGGTGTTGAAGCGTGTGGCTGATACACTGATTAACATCTACGCCATGACGGCAGTCCTGTCCCGATCCAGCCGTTCCATCAGCATTGGCCTGCGCAATCATGACCACGAGGTCTCATCCTTTACCTCAGTATACCTCAACCAAACCTTACTCTGCTAGCTGTGTCCTCCACCTCAGTATACCTCATCCAAATGTTACCCTGCTAGCTGTGTCCTCTTCCTTTACAATACCTCATCCAAATGTTACCCTGCTAGCTGTGTCCTCTACCTCGGAATACCTCATCCAAATGTTACCCTGCTAGCTGTGTCCTCTTCCTTTACAATACCTCATCCAAATGTTACCCTGCTAGCTGTGTCCTCTACCTCAGAATACCTCATCCAAATGTTACCCTGCTAGCTGTGTCCTCTACCTCGGAATACCTCATCCAAATGTTACCCTGCTAGCTGTGTCCTCTTCTTTTACAATACCTCATCCAAATGTTGCCCTGCTAGCTGTGTCCTCTACCTCAGAATACCTCATCCAAATGTTAGCCTGCTAGCTGTGTCCTCTACCTCGGAATACCTCATCCAAATGTTACCCTGCTAGCTGTGTCCTCTTCCTTTACAATACCTCATCCAAATGTTACCCTGCTAGCTGTGTCCTCTTCCTTTACAATACCTCATCCAAATGTTGCCCTGCTAGCTGTGTCCTCTACCTCAGAATACCTCATCCAAATGTTAGCCTGCTAGCTGTGTCCTCTACCTCGGAATACCTCATCCAAATGTTACCCTGCGAGCTGTGTCCTCTTCCTTTACAATACCTCATCCAAATGTTACCCTGCTAGCTGTGTCCTCTACCTCAGAATACCTCATCCAAATGTTACCCTGCTAGCTGTGTCCTCTACCTCAGAATACCTCATCCAAATGTTACCCTGCTAGCTGTGTCCTCTACCTCGGAATACCTCATCCAAATGTTACCCTGCTAGCTGTGTCCTCTACCTCGGAATACCTCATCCAAATGTTACCCTGCTAGCTGTGTCCTCTACCTCAGAATACCTCATCCAAATGTTACCCTGCTAGCTGTGTCCTCTACCTCAGTATACCTCATCCAAATGTTGCCCTGCTAGCTGTGTCCTCTACCTCAGTATACCTCATCCAAATGTTACCCTGCTAGCTGTGTCCTCTACCTCAGTGTACATCAACCAAACGTTACCCTCCCATCTCACACAATAAGTTTTACTTCACAATATCTCAAGTAAGCTTCCTCTTGCTAACTCAGGCAGTAAATTTGAACCTGCAATATCACATATACCTGAACCTGCTTTTCAAACGGCACTCTCTTAAAAAAAAACCTGTTTTACTGGGGTCATAAGGTTATTAGAGGTCATGAGCTTATTAATGGTAGAGGCAGAACCAAGACCTCTTAGCCTGACCTCAATCACAAGCTCCCTGTATTTAAAAATTGTCTTCCAGTGGAAACGCACAAAGCCGGTGTCTGTTGTGCAGATAGGTAGATTAATGAATGAATGAAGTTAAAATGGACTGGAAGATGAAAAAAACAAAGGAGGGGGAACAAGATGACCGTTCTTCTCAAAAAGGATAGTAAAGTCCCATCCGGTGTTGGCGGAGTCTCTGGAGACATGCCGAGCTTGGACGAGTATCACTTGTTCCAGGTTTTCCCGCTCAGAGAACAGGGATTTTAAAACAAACTCATACTTGCATTTATCTCTCTGTGGTTAATAGCCTTTTTAAAATTTGTGCAACACCTGAATTCTTCCTGTCTCTTTCATTGAGAAACATGTGACATCTTGAAAAGACGAATATGTATTCTGTGTTCTTTTTTTTTTTTTAAATACACATCTGCTGTACACTTCGGTCTGAATGGCCCTGATTACGCTGATCTTGTGTCTGCTGTAGGTGCTGCTCGCTAACAATTTCTGCAAGGAAGCGTACTTCAAAAATAACTACTGGCTGGTTCAGTTGCAGAAAGGTGAGTGCCACATGGACGGATCACCCCGAGAAACCTCAATCCTGTCGCAGGCATTTGCACGCTCCCCTCGCATTGTACTGATTATCCTCTACGGGACAGTTTTGGCTGCGTGGATCCCTCATGGTTGATTTGACTCAAGTGTGCTGATGACCTCCTGTCAGTTCTGCAGAACAGATTCTGTCAGTAACGTAACTTCTTCCATCCCAGGCTCCCCGGAGAACAATGACGCCAACATAAAGAAGATCGCTCAGGCAGTCCTGGAAAAGCGCGCGTACATCTGCTCACACCCCCTTGACAGAACGTACTAAGATGGCTCATGTATCGCCAACAGATGTGATGGTTTTCCTGCCTTCTGATTGGGTGTTCGCCTACACTCCTAGGCGCTTATTGGATGACGAGTTTGATTTGCATTAGCAGTGTTAGGAGGGATTGAGTTTACCACAGTAGACCTCACGGAGACTCATTCTCATTTCAGTTGTTGTTTAAATTGTTTGAAATATAATTTTTAAAAAAACAACTTAAAGTAACAAGTAAGTACCCCGGTTTTCTTTAAACTAGTTTATGATTTTTTTTTTAATACTCTGTTGTGGAGTGTTTTACTGTAGTAGTTATATTAATAATTAATAATATTTCACTTTTACAATGTTATAAACCGGTTGAATTTCCTTCAGTTTTATTTCCTGCTGTACCGCTGTAGCCGCTGTTGGTGAGCCGAGGTCGTCTGCGGAACGTGTGCGGTGGGTTCTCGGTGGTGCTTTGTCCTTTCTCTGACATGTCCCCTGCACTGGGTGTGAGACAGAGCAGTACATGTCTGAGGAGGTTTCTGGAAGATGTGCAGACGCTCCTGTCCGCACAGGAGAGGCAGTGCAGCTCGCCTGTGTTGAAAGTTTCCTAGTAACATCTGTGGAAAGCAGATGGGAATGCAACATTTTTATTTGCTTTCTTCTGGGCAACAGCGTGTGCTTTTGTTTTTTTTCCCTGAAATCCGAGCAGCTTCGAGTACACGCGATTTACACGCCGGTGTCTAAATCTGGAAGTCTTTTGTTGGCTCCTTTCCAAAGCTGCCCTGAAGCAGTGGTTGGGACTGAGTTTACCAGCTTTGTGCTGTGTGAGTGAAACGTGGGACTGTGGTTCCGGGCGGTGCCGGCTGATCTGGGCTCGTTCCCTCTCTCTGCCCTGGGGCACTGGAGTCGTTGCTCGGGACTAAAAACACACCGGGTGGTTTTTCGATGTTCTGTTCAATAAAACCTGTGCGATGGGACTAAAATAAAGCAACAGTTATATCGATAAAACTGAACTTTATGGCTTCGTTGTCACGATTTAATGCTTTTCATTGTCTTATCCATTTGACTTTATTTTATCTATTAAATCTTCTACAGTAGTAGAGCAGTAGTTAATTTATTATGTATTTACACCATTTGTACTTTTAACTAATTTGGTTAATAGTTATTTGTTTAATAATAGTCAACCTGTGATTTTTTTTGCAGAAAATGTGTGTGTGTGTGTGTGTAAAAGTGAAATGCATCGTTCTAGAACGCTTTACCTTTAACTCTTTCCACACTGTCTTCAGAGAGAGTTTCATGGGCTTGTCCTTCAGCAGGTCCTTTAGTTTATCCAGACCTGCTCTTCTCGTGTGGCACTTGAATTCAGGGATGCGGCTGCTACCCAGGCAGTTCTTATTAGGCAAGACCTTCCCCAGCCAGCTGGCGTACTGAGCACGCGCAGCCTGGAGCTGCTCCTGCCGCAAGGCCTCTCCTGAAGACACGGTGGGAAAAATCCGACCAGTCAGAGGTCTCCTCTGGGTGAGAATGACCGATTTAAAAGGGGAGGGTTCTACCTGCAAGGTGAACGGTGACGGGGGGCTCTGGGCTGAACGCAGGCGGGGGTTTGGCATAAAGCTCAAAGTCCTCATGCCGTTGGTTCCATGGCCATGTGGCCCTGTTCAGGGTGGGCCTTAGCGTGTTCCCATGGAGAACATTCTCTCTCCAGGGCTGCTTGTGGAGCACATGGAAAAAAAACAAAACAAACTACATTAAGTTACTATAAATATATTTGCAATTCATACAAGTTCAGTACTGCTGACAGAAATAGATAGTGAGAATACTGCACATTGTCCTCTGTTATGTATTCTCAAAGTCACATATTTGGGCGGTTGGCTTGTGCTCTTCTGGGACCAATAAATTACAGACCCCGAGTCTGATCTACAGTCAGCGCCCCGGAGAAGCTTGGTGGCCTGGTTAACCTTAACGGCTATCAATCAGTTGGCATTAGCCACGTCACATTACAGGAAACCAAATACCCACTTAAGAGCAGAGCCTCTTTAAAGAGGAGGGCCTGGTTGGAAAACGGCACTAAAACTTCTCGCGCAAGCTCTCAGGAATGCTGGTAAGGCCGATGCAGGTTTTCCTGTGGAACATGGCACGTGTGAAACGTGACCCTTGCGGGGGTCACAGTGGACATGCGAGCCTGTCCCTGCACCTTTCTGAGCTCCTCCGAACGAGCCTTGTCAGGCTGTTTGGGGTGTCTGTTGGACTCCATGCTGCTCTTGAAGCCCGGACAGACAAAGCCATCGTAGGTGCGCCAGGCGGCACGAGACCTGGACTCTGAGGCTTTCCGTTCTGCCTCCACATCCACCGGAGCCACCGTGAAGGAGTGGTAATGCTGGCTATGGGAGAACCTGCGAGCTGGCTCCTACAACAGATAAAAACATGTGAAATCAAGCATGCAATTCTACAACTTCTAGCAGAATCAAATATTGCAAGTAGAATATCCTTCCATCATTTGGTTTAGGACCAAAGTCTTCCCAAATGTCCAGTTTGGGATTTATCCATTTTAAATGAAAATGCAGTACGTTTTTCCAGAGATGGGTGAGGCATTCTGGTTTGTTCTGGTTTTCACAAGGCTCTGCCATGCTGACCTTTGCCATTTGCTCACGCAGGAGCTTCAGGGCCCTGGCGGTACAGTTCATGGTTTGAATGCTGTAGTTGTGGACAGGTCGACTACCAGCTGTTTCCACCACCATCACGTTTGGTTTAGGCCTCCTTAAAGCACTGCTTGCCTTTTGGACTTCCTCGACATTGACCTGAAACAGACAATCACATCCGAAGGTCCTGACTAGGCATTACCTCTGACCTGTCATCCGTCTACTTTTCCTAAATGATCATTCATACCCGAACAAAGTTTTTCGCGTAAAGACCTTGACTTGCTTCACGTCGTTTCCATGCCAAGTACTCTTCGTTGGAGTTGTCGAGTGGAGTGTGCGCCCTCCTCGGAGAAACGTGGCGACGCTCCTGCGTATCTGTGCTCTCTCCCATGAATCCCACCAGCCCTCCCCTAGGAACCAATCCAAACTCCTTATCCAAGCTTAGAACCATCATGGCTGATGGGAACAGATTGTTCTGCACAGCATCTTCAAGCTTCTTCGCCTGGCAGAGGTGGTTTATTCTGGACAGAGAGTTAAGTGCAACAGTGAACTCACCCTGGAGTGGTAAACAGCACTCCCATGTTGCAGATCAGCTGCCACTGGATGAGTTGTACTAACGGAATAAATTCTTAGTGTAATTGCTGCAAAACTTTTGCACAGATCTCTAAAGGTAGGATCCAACTAACAGTTTCTGTTGTCAGGTACTGCTACCATATGTATTGTTTATCCAGTAGAGTTTAATTAAGAATTTATTTAAGTCGTTTTAGGTTAAAAAAAAATAAAAACAGATAACCACACATTCAGAAGTAGAAATGCAGAGGTTTTAGTACTTTACTAAAGATCAGGACTGTCTGTGCCAGTACCGTAAAATGGCCTGAAGGCAGGCATAGGGCAAGGTGCCTCTGATGTACACCAGCGGTTCCTTCACGATCCTCGCCAGTGGCTGTTGGAGAAGAACTGGAGTCACCCCCACGTCCAGCGTGTCATAGAGCCTCTCTGAGAAGCCCAGGCCCGAGTTGTAAAGAACTGTGACCCGCTTTTCCACCTCCTCATTCAACCTGTAAAATACCACATTAGTCTGCAGACTCTTCAAAGGAGCAACTTGTCTTCAGACCAGAACTCCATGAGGACCGAGTAGCGTCATCTTACTTTATTGGTACCGTTTCCCAGAGATTCCTGACTGCTTGTTCTTTAAGTCCCTCCAGAACACAGAGGTGCAGAGACTGATCCACCACATGAAACCCTGTCAGAATGTTCAGGTTCTGGTTTGCTCTTTCTTTGGAGTTCATTCTGTGACCACACAGGACGCTCTGAGCTGCTGCCGAGTCCAGTCGGAAAGCCTCAGCATTGACTCGTAAAATCTCCAACCTCAGTTTTCTGAGGACAGGAACATTGTTGCGTCTGAAGACGTAAACGATGCGGCCAAAGGGACGTTGTCCTCCATGTCTGACAAGATCGGGGTCCAACGGTCGTGCTATCTCCACCTGCACTTTGAGCTTAGTGTTGGCATCTATATAATGCCCCATGGGCATAGAGTCGACCCAGCGTCTGGCCAGAGCAACTGCTGGTTCAGGTAACTTTGCTTCCCATTTATTCCCCTCGCCACCTAGCCATGACCCTGGGTGGGAACCTCTTACAGGTAAGATGAGATTCAAACACCTGTGCCCTCGGAGGAGATCAGAAAGATGCAGCTTGGCAATGCCATATGGTTCACGCAGTTTTTTGTTCTCTCTAAAGGCATTGTGGGTAGTGCGTTTGGTTGGGACAAGAACTGCTCTGGCTAGCTTCTCATCGTCGGGCTCCGTGCCGAAAACTGCTGGACTCGCGGGAGGTTTATCAGCTTTCCTGTCACGGTCATGAACTTCGATTTCTAGCACCGTACCTCCGAGCGTCTGGAGGAGTTCTCCGGCACTCAGCAGACCAGTGAAGATCACGTTCACATCTCTGAAGTAGACATTTGAACTGTGCTGCTGCCCTTTGGTCCTGTGTACGGGCATGCTGGGGAAACTGTACTGGCAGTACACAGGCAGACACTTTTGCTATAAACGCACAGAACAGAAACCATGTCAGTTTACGATTGTTCAGTCTGTTTATAATGCTTCTTGCTCTTGAATTACCATTACATTCTAAAACCTTAAACAGATGATGTTACTTTGAGTGTTACTTCAAAATGCCAAAAAAGACCTGCAGACGCACATGCTTGAAGTGAGTGGGTAGGAGAGCGTGATGTAGGCTACCTGGAGCACGTGGTAGGGGACGGGGGTGGATGGCAGAGAGCTGGCAGAGAGAACAGTAATGACCAGTGGGTTCAGCTCGGCCGAGAGCCCTTCAGACAGGAGCGGCTGGTCCAGGGAGACGCTGCACAGTCCGGCACTCACCCGTCCGGAGCACGTCACGAAGCACTCCGTAAGACAGGTATCTCCTGACGCACACGGATGGCGGTTCACCATTGAAGTCGGCCAGCGGGACGGATCAGATAAAGGAGAAATGAGGGAAGTTAGAATTGACACTGCTGGGAAGTCTGAGGAGTGATTTGGCTGTAAAGGTGGAGGGCCTGGAAGTATTAATGGTTCTCTCAGGTTTACGATGCTCTTGGTGGGAAAACCACCTTTGAGTCAGCTGAAACAAATCTCGTTTCTTTTTTTCTTTTTTTTCCTAGTACTGATGCCTTCAGGTGACTGGTTTAAATTAATTATAGTTGTACTTACCAAATTGCTTGTTTCAAATATTTCTTCATGTAAAATGTCTCTCTTCTGCCATGTTTACATTTTCAATATGCAGGTTAAATTGTAACCTTTTTTTTTTTTTTGATACATCTGAGAAACAAATTGTACATTGTCAAAATAATAACAGCATTGTGTAACAGCCGCCGCCCTCAGCCTCGTGCTGAAAGTAGTTTTGTGCGATCTGTCTGGCTCCCCTTCAGCATTGCTGAACAATTTCTCAAGCGAAGGCTTTCATCAGAGTCTCGTGCTGTGGCTCAGATCCGGACACATCAAAAGCCAAGGGAGCAGGCTTAGACCAGTGCCACTCGACAGCCAATTAGAAGCCTCTGAAACCCCGTCCCAGTGGGGCAGGCAGTCCCTCCCCCACCCAGGTCCACCCCTTCAGTGCACAAGAACAGCAGAAATGCACCAACCAACACCCCCCACCCCCCCACCCCCCACAAACACACACACCAGTGCACTCCCATCATGTTACATAAACATCCAACTCATTGACAGGAAACACATGGGTAAGCTGCACAGTGGAGGTGAATTTGGCTGATCTGTCTTCTCGCTGTTAAGGGTGGCTTTACGTGTAGAAAAGACAACAGCTAATGGACATATTATGTCAAGCTTTGGATTTATGTTTTCTGGAAGGACAGAGAATTTCAAGCATACACTGGGTCCACCAGCAAACCCTGTACATACACGCTCTTGGGCCAGACCGCAGCTGTACTGAGCGCGAGTACCTGCGAGAAGGTAGACGATATCGAGCTGCGCTGAGGCGACTCCATCCCTGTGCTTGTGTTCCATCTTTGCTGTGTTCTCCTGGGCTGATTTCTGAGCAGGCTTCTCTTCAGATGCCTTCAAGACCTGGTCTGTCCTACTCCTCACTAAATGAATGGGTGAAATTACACAAAGTTACGTAAGCTTTGAGCTTTGGACAAGAGCACTATTTCAAACTCTCCAGACAGTATGTAGAAGTATTTAAATAATCATGACCATAATAATGATGATTGACATTTAGCTTTAAGATGATTATAGAAAATAATAATTTCAATAATTATAGAAATAGATATGGCTCTCATGCATTGAATTTTTATATACAGTACCAGTCAAAAGTTTGAACACACCTGACTGAATGTATGTTTGTAATAGTAATAAAGTCATTAAATAAAGTCATGTTAATCTAAAGAATTATGCTCAAGTTTGTTTCTAAGACATATTATTTGGGAAAGGTGTTAGCCTGTATATGAATTCATTTTCAAAACACAAACACGGTTCTAGATGCACCCTCAGCAGTTTTCTTGTAGAACTTTGGTTCCTCACCCTACAAGTGCTCTGCACATGTGAGAAGGTCTTCAAGACCGATGGAAAAGCACCACAGGTGGCGCCTCATGAAACATGAGGGAATAGCAAGAGCGCAAAACTGTCATCAAAGTGCCGGATGACAATTTTGACAATTAGTATATATATATTTACTATATTTATTGAATCGATACATATACATGTGGCTGGGGTCTCCTGTAGCTCTTTAGTAGGTGTTTATCTGCTCGGTACGGGGCTAACTCTGAGACCGCCATATCCTTGCCTTGTTGCCTAACAGCTGCAAGATCAGTCTTCTTTACATCAGTCCTTCCAGGATTGTCCACGGCTCCATAATGGACATATCTGACAAACAGACAGCTGGGTTTTGGACTTTTGAAAGGATTTTTTTCCATTAACTGATCAAGCAAACTCCAATATTCCTGCTGTACAATGTTCAGTAAAAAAAAAAAAAACACATGAGATAATTGACCCAGTGTCCATGAGGAAGAACTTTCTAGAGAGTTCACCATCATCAGGCATAGGTGTTGTTCTATTCTTTCACCTGACACACCTGGGCCAGGTAAGCTCACATTATAAAATGTCTGTTACCTGGGTCAGGTAAGCTGGAAAAGAACAGAAATGTTCAGCGAGGTGAGGGGGGTCTAGTAGCAGGGGCCTGGGGTAGTGGTAGCTCAGTGCTTAAGGTTTGGATTGAAATCAGAAGGTTGCTGGTTGGCCCCTGAGCAAGGCCCTTAACCCTCAATTTCTTAAGTTGTACTCAGTCATAATTGCCATAAAGGCCATAAATGTAAACTGGGATCCTCCATGTTATGCTGTAATATTACTGGTTTCATGTGGTGCACACTGTTGATAAACAGGCTAGTGGAACTACAGGGGATTGGGTGAGTTTAAAGTCATCCGCTCCCCATAAGGAAGTGACCTGTTGAAACTTTGGCGGGAACGTTGCACGGCCTTCTGCGATGTTACTCCTCCAGGACTCTGCGCCACACACAAGGGGGCAGCTGCAATGGCTTCCGAGGTGAGCAGTTTGGGACAAAGAAAAATGGTCATCGGATGACAAAGGTTTAGGATTTGTTTTCCTTCACCATTTAACTACTATTGTAAACAAATAGTCAAAACACCTTTTTGTTCGACGTTCCCGTCTGTGCTGCAGTTGATCTGTAAAGAACTCTTGTTCTCCACTGGTGCGTTCTGTCTCTGTGACTTTGTGGCTCTGTTCCTTGGATTCTGCTTCTCAGCTCCTTCTCTGAGTTTACACACCAGGCTCTTAACGCCACCTGCAGAAACATGCGGTCAAACGTGATGCTGGCATCTGCCGAAGATACGTGAAATGAAATGGCCATAATGAAACTTGACCGTGAGTATTCAAGTGTCCAACTGAGCTCTTGGCGTCACCGTCTCATGGCGTGTCCTGTTTAAAGTTCCTGACCATTCTGCATTCACAGATGTGAGGAATAATTACAAGAAATGTCACGAAGTGCCATCACAAATGCCACACAACGCCCCCACCCACCCACCCACCCAGTAATTTAGCATGTGCTGTGACATACCATTAACAAGTTGTTTATTAACATTCGGATCTAACATTCATAGCACTTTCAGGAAATCCTGTTTAGAAAAAAAGGACAGGATATATAATCATTCTTGAAGGTCTTTTTCAACTGCGTGTTCATATATGGAGCTTCGATCAAACCTGCTTGATCTGGCTCCTCCGGGCTCTCTCCTGGGGGCGCCCTGAAGGCTTTGAGGCGGTCATATCTTGCTTTGGCCGACACTCTGTCCTTCAGGTCCCAAACCCTGAAGGTGATTTTGTGTGTGGGCATCTTAACAAGCAGCTGTCTGGTCACACTGAGTTTCACAGACTGAGACCAGGCCAGCCAAAGGTCATTCCCCTCTTGCCACGGTTTCAGTACCTACACACAGGAGTGGAGTCATTTTAGTTAAATATCCAAAGATGACTAACACCATATTTCACAAAAATGTGTTTAGTGTCAGACGTACTGCAGCAAAGCCTCAGCTATTATGCAATAAATAATCAAAGCAAATGCAAAGATTTTATTTCATACTGTGTGCAATTACACAATTAAAGTTTAAAAACTATGTAGGTAGGAATGACGTGTGTTCGTTGTGTTTCAAGAACATAAGACACCACCGAGGTCACTGTAGTGACCCAGAACTGAGAAGTAAGGTAGCTATTAACTGTTACACTAAACCTTGCTGGGTCAGCGACTTACACCTGTATAATTCATGTCTGCAGATGAGCTACGTGCATGCTACACTACCTTTGATTAAAATAACGTGCATAATGTTTGTTTATTCAGAACATGTAACGCTAATAATGACTGGTCTGGGGCCAGTTTCCCAAAGGCGAAATCTGATCTTTAGTGTTAAGATCGTCTTAACTGGTAGACAGAGTGGTCATGTGATGCTCAGGAAATCCAGGAAATCTGGTGCTATGATAGGCCCTGGTTAGCTAGTGCTTTCTCAAGGAGTTGCTGAACCAACGAATTTCTGTTCAGCTGTAATGAACTATTCATTAACAAAAAACGTAGTTTGATAGTAGTGCATGTTATAACAGAATGTATTTCATCGGGAATTTTTTTCCCCCCAGTAATGGTTGGAACAGCGCTGTTTTGCAGCCAGTAATATAGCGATTAAATCAGCATTTTGCATCCAAATGCACTTGCACAAAAGTCTTGTTTGCGTCACCCTAACATTTCACATGTTTTTCCATGTTTCGGAGTAGTACGGTGCAGTTGATTATTTATATATATATATATATATATATATATATATATATATATATATATATATATATATATATATACACACACACACACACACACACACACACACACACACACACACACACATATATATATATATATATATATATATATATATATATATATACACATCTCTATATATATATATATATATATATATATATACACATCTCTCTCTCGCTCTCTCTCTCTCTCTATATATATATATATATATGGCGATCGATGTGCTGTGTTTTTTTAAGCCTGTGTAGTAATGGGGAATGCTTAATTGGATAAAAATTGTTGCTGTAGATGGGGGGAAAGGGTGTTTAAAAGTGCACGTAAACCTCTTGAGTTTAAACTTGAGTTACAAGATCACTGAAAATCACCTTCGTCTCGTTCCCTGCGTAGACCTTCGCAGCCGAGCCAAACAGCACGAGGTCTACTCTGGTCGGCTCCTCGCCGTCAGGAAGGAGATTGTATTCAACATGGTAATATGCCTGCGGTTTGTGCGTCCCCCCTGCGCCACCGGACACCACCTTGTTGGGGGGTTTCTTCCCCGATTCTACAGTGGCAACCACACAGATCAAAAAAATTCCTTTAACTGCGATCGACGCAAATGCCGTCTGCAAGTAACACGCGGAGAGTGGGCGCCCGGTACCTGGAGGTATGGCCAGCGCTATGGTGACTGTGCAGGTCACCGTGTGACCGGAGTCACCGGGACACGGACGCACGGCTTCGCCGCCCAGCGGACGAGACTTGCTCGCTTCGGGGCTGTGCACAAGGTTTGCGTCGCCGTTCGTCCCGTCGTGTGCGGCGAGCCCCGTGTCAGACCCAGCACAAGACCTGCGTCTGGGGACGCACGCGTCGTTACTTGGCGCTTCCTCCGGTGGTGCATCGCAATCCGCGGGATCCATCTGGTTCCAAAAATGAGTTTTCCCCCTTTGATAGCGAGGTGTTCCAACATTAATATTCGAACTTAAATAATGTTAAGTAAATCATATACGAAGGAAAGGCAAGGCGGTACCGGTAATGGTTTACAGGTACAGTGTCACTACTTATAACAAAATAAAACAAAAATATTTACCTCAGGTGACCTGACGCGCTTTCAGTTTTCGCCTTTATAAAAGATGTGATTAATCTTAAATATTTATTTAGTCTGCTGCATTTAAAGAGCCATTCGAAGAATGCGATGCCAACCAACTCCAACCCTTTTGTAGTTTCGAGTGCTTTTCGTCGCCCTGACAACCAGACTAGTTTGTGCGCAGTCAACACAGAGTATTATATAGGCTTACAGTATAGGGTTATTGCATAGGGTTACAGTATAGGGTTGTTACATAAAGTTATTGTATAGGGTTATTATATAGGGTTATTGCATAGGGTTACAGTATAGGGTTGTTACATAAAGTTATTGTATAGGGTTATTATATAGGGTTATTATATATGGGTATTGTATATAGTTATTATATAGGGTTACTATATACGGTTACTGTATAGGGTTATTATATATGGTTATTGTATAGGGTTATCCGTGCCAGTCTAGGAACTATAGTGTACTCAGAGGAAACAAGGTACACTCTAGCCTATCAGTGTTCAACTCAGTTAGCATTTAAACACCTGGAGTGTTTTTAATCCATGCCGTGGTATATAGTAATGAAGGACAACATCGTATTTTTATCATTTCACGTTTATGTGCATGGTTCACAAAAAAAAAATGCCAAATTGATTAGTTCACGTGAAATAGAGAACCTACGAGAACGCCAGTCTTAGATCAGCAAAGAATCGGGAGACCTGGTATGGTACCGAAACTATAGTAGTTCTAAACAAAGGTTTAACTGCTTTTTCAAAAGTTTTTTTCCCCCCTCAACAGTTTAGGTTTGGTGGGCTGTCCTCGTCGCGCAGCTACGCCCCCAATCCCAGTAGTTGGGTTAAACCTTACTACGAGTAGGGGACGGTCCGAGGTTCGGCTGACACGAGCTCAGCGCGCCGCTTACACCTCTGGTGCATGCGTTCATCGCGTTATTAATGCGTTATTAATGCGTTATTGAGTTAAGCCGCTATACATGGAGCTCTTATGAGGGCGCAAAGCATGGAAACATCCGAGGCGTGCGATCCCTACAGCCGACCAGCGCGCCGGACGCAGTGGATAGTGAGCACCCTGGCGTACCATTACGGGCTGGATCGCGGCGTCGAAAATGAAATCATCGTGCTTGCCACCGGGTTGGATCAGTACTTGCAGGAGATCTTTCACCACCTGGACTGCCAAGGGGAAGGCAGAATTCCCGCCGAGGATTTTATAATCCTCTGTGATATTCTGGGGCTGAGTAAAGAGTCTGAGGTGGAGGAGTGTGTGGGAATGCTGGACAGTATACCCAGCGAGCTCACCTTCAGGCAGTTCCACGCCAAACTTTGCGGATATTTCAGCACCAAAGCTGGGCGCCCTTACGAGAACGGCAGGCTGCTTGTCGGGAGAGACAGCGAGCACATCGAGACGCAGATCCGTCTCCGCAGCCCTCTGAGGCGGCGAGAGAAGCTGCTCACCTTGGCTGCCGGCAGGCGTATCCGCGGGTGCGCGCCCGCCGCGGATCGACTCGGCTCGGGGTGCAAGCAAGGCGCGTGCACCCGGGAGTGCTACGAGGAAATCGTCGCGCTGGAGGAGGCCGAGGACAGGATTGGCAAACTAGAGGAAGAAAACGCAAGTCTTAGAGAGCTCGTGGAAGATATGCGCGCTGCTCTTCAGAGTAGTGACGCTCGGTCTTTGGCCTTACAGGTAAATGCTCTCCTCCAAACGGTCTTTCATGCTCAAGGTGGTGTAAAAGTGATACCTAATCACGGTTTGCATTCAATCGTGCTTCGGTTTTGTGATGTTCTGCAGACATCATCCTTCGTTATTCGAGGTGGGTGATTCCACTGTTAGTGAGTAAGGATTTGTCTTGCTGACGGCTCCTGTGTGTGCTGTCCCAGGTTGGCCTGTGGAAGAGCCACTCCAAGCGCAGGCCAGACAGCGGCTGTTTCACCGCCCGTCACGCGCAAGCAGTGCAGAGGTCCGGCGCACCGGACGGCACAAGGAGCCTCCGGGGTCTCCTGCGGGAGCTGGAGCTCGCTCAGAACGCCCGTGCCGGACAGGTGGAGGCGGTCGTCCTCCTCAACCGCAAGCTGGAGCAGGAGCTGCACGCGTCGCGGGAGACGGTGCTCGTGCTGGAGGAGTGCAACAGGACCCTGAGGACAGAGCAGGTGGGGATGAGGAGAAAGGCGGAGGAGGCCAGGGAGGCGTTGCGCAGTGGCCTGGCTAAGGTGAAGGAGTTGGAGGCCAAAGCCAGACGTGTGCCTGCCCTGCAGAAACATCTGCAGCAGATAGAGATGGAGCTCCTGTACTACAGGTGAGGTGGCATCTCCGCGTAGCTTGCTCATGCTGGATACTGCTTAACCTTGCTTAGCCTTGTATATTTGAGCAGTGGTATCTCAGTGGTTAAGGTACTTAACTTGTAGTGAGAAGGTTGCTGGTTCATGCCCCACCACTGCCAAGTTACCTCTGTTGGGCTCCTGAGCAAGGCCCTTAACTCTCAGTTGCTCAAGTTTGGGTAAAAAGTGTCAACTAAATGTAAATTTCACTGTAGTGATGATATGTGTGTATTGCACTGCAGTTTACATTGCATGTTTCTGTGTATGTGGCAACATCTGGTGTGAGGAATCCTGTGTTCAGAGCTGATCAACCATAAAGTGCCCCTAAAGTGGTAATTGATTTAGGCTAAAGGGGTGTACCAAACATTTGGCTAAACATTGGCTTTGGAGCTGACCCAGTCTGACTGTAAGGAGTGCTATGATTCCAGTAGGGAATCGCTACTCTTCATCTGAAATAGCTCCCGTGGTATCCGCTGGCGCGGGCCCTGAACAAGTGCCGCAGCATACGTGCTTTTCCCGTTGCCTTCATGTGGTTCTCCGTCCAGCGCGCCGACCTTGTTTAGTTTGGGTTCGTTTAGCGAGGCGACGTGTGTGGCACGCCGGGGATGCCGCCCGGCTTCCCGAGGCTGGGCTGCTTCGTCTGGCCTCTGGGGTTTTACTCCTCGTCTGTCATTGAACCTCCTAAACACGCAGGCATTTCACAAACGTTTACAGGCTGCTAAGACTCATTCGGTATTTGCGACTCCGACTTTGGGGCTGCGTTCCCGGAAATGGAAGGTGAAGATAAAGCCATTTGTTTGGTCAGGAGTCTACTTTCAAAACAGGGTCTGCTAGAGTGAGAAATATCATGCTGAGAGGACATCACTGTCAGATATTGTCCTGTAAAGTAGCTCTGGCCATGCTCTGTTCCAATACATTGTCATTTTCCCCAGACAGGCTGAGAGATTTGTTTGGTGCGAATGACGCAGGTTTTGAAAGACCTCTCGGCTTCAGGCTTTATAGTGTTATGAAATCCGCCCATAAACCAATTTCTCCATAGATCCTCTTCCCAGGAAAGAAGAGCTCTTCTGTGAGTTGGAAAACTCTGGAAAAGTGCTTCGATGCCCAGCTTAAAGTGCCCTGATGGTTAAATGAATGAGAAAAATAAACCCTGAAAAAAAAGCTCTTCTGTGGAAAATTGGAAAGTAAAAGTTTGAATCAGTTCTAATTAATTCAAGTAGACAGAATAGCAGTCTTTAAACCGCATGCAGTTCCGACAGATGGATGGGTCTGTGAGTAGTGTCTTCTCTGTGACATTCCTCATAAAGATTCTCAATCGCATGAAGACCACAGCCTCACCAAGCTACATAAAGTCTCTCTGCCGTTGTGTGTGTGTGTGTGTGGGGGGGGGGTCAAGCTCCATTCATAGTCTTTAAGCCAAATAATTCATTCTGTGTCACAATGGGCCTGACATACTGGGAAAGAGGCTTCATTCACTTAGGGAAAGGCCTGACCTAAACACACTGAAAGTCGCCATCAATCTTCACGTGGCTTCCCAGTGATGTGTGCTCTTCTTAGATAATAGATGAACACTCCCTGCCCTGCCTAGCAACTCCAACCCCCCAAAGTTACGGTTTCTTCGGAATGGTGGACATTTTGTGGAGTTGCAGTGACATTGCTGTGGGTTGTGTTTTGTTTTGTTTTGGGGTTTTTTTGTTGTTTGCCCTTCATAGCGTTGCGTTGTTGCTTTTACGGCTCTACATTTGTGGCATGACTGGATTCGTACGCTTGTGTTCCCTGAACTTAGAATGGTTAAAATAATCACGAAGAAGAGTTCAGGATATAAATGTGGTTGTGGTTTTGGCGTGATAAGTATGTATTCCCTAAAGCCCAGCACATTAGCATGGCCAAGAATCGGACCCCAAAATTCCCTTAGCCCCTATGCTGCACCCTAAACAACAGCCAAGCAAGAAATGAGTCTCCAGAGAAACAGGAGAACTACGCAACATGTTCTAAAAGTAACAAGGCACCTTTTAAAAGGCTGTGTGCTTTACAGAGGAGGAACTCTGGAGTAGACAAGTGATTCACTCAAGTCAAATGAACAGAGCACGAACAAACAGCCTTCGTCTGTCTGCCATCTGAGAGCCGTCTGGGCCGGCAGTCGGATTTACCGCCCTGCACCAAGGTCGGTCGCTCTCGCTGTGATCTCACATTCTCCTCTTATTAAACCAGCGTTTCTTCCCAACCGGTTCTCCATGGTGCACCTATAATTTGTTGAAGATGAGCCAGCAGGACACGGCAAGACCCGTTTAAGAGCGGCTAGTTTGAGCTGATTTGAGTCAGTGCCTGTCATTTACCTCGTAGGGCAGGTGGAAGGAACACGCTTGCGATACCAAGGTTACGGGTTTGGTTCCCAGGGAGCATGCATACAGTCAACTACCAGGTGCTTAGAGTGTCATAAGGAGACAAGATGAAGCCGTCATCTCACTCCAGGGCTGGTGGATCAATCATTTCGTATTTATAAACAGCTTTGTGAAGTTTAACGAGCCGTGTTTCTGTGTAGTTGTGATGCTGGCATCTCCCTGAATCTCCTTAAAAAACTGTCATCCTATGTTTTGCATTTACTTGGCTGTGCTATGACCTTTCACATCAGCTTTTTTGGCTAGTACCGAGTGCTGGTCTCGGATCAGCTGCCCGGTCCGTATCCTCCCTGTGCAGCGCAATATTATAAGTACACACTTATTCCAGATCAGCACTCTGGCCGGACATGGGTGAGCAGGCACGGGCAACGCGGGGCAGTGCCATGTTCGAGCCGCTGTCATGCACCACGGGTCAACGAGTGACCCCTTCACCCACCCATCCTGTCTTCTCATCAGTCGCAGCGGGCAGAGCCGCTGAACTTTTCCCTCTAAATGCCCCGACATGTTGCTTTCCTGTCTGACATAAAAACAGATTTCTGTTCAGGTAATCACAGCAGTCCACTGAGTGCAGCTGCTGTCTGTGTAAATGAGACATTTCTCTGTAACTGAGGTTCAGATGTTCCTCCCCTTAAGGGGCATTTCTGCGGTGACAACACTGTTGAGAATCTTCTGAGAATATCATATACAGTCAGATTCAGCACAATTAAAGCCACTGGGTTGGATGTTTTTGGTGTTAGTCTCCTTTTTAGGCTTCATATATCTTATATTTTGTTTTATTCATGCAACTTTGTTGTTTGTTTATTTGATTCTTTTACTGCGGAGGCAGATATTTACTGTGTTTCCGCTCCACTGTATCCCCTGTGTCGCCTGACACCTTTAAAGACCGACAAGAAGCCGAACCCAAAACCGGACTGGACTTGAAATTCTGCCTAAGATCCACAGCAGTGCAGGCATGTGGGTTGGCGCCCTCCGCCCGAAGCCTGCCGGCGGTGACTGGGAGCAGGGGAGGGGAGGAGGGCGACCCCCGGGCCCGCGGACGAAATGCTGGGAATGGAACAAACCTGCTGACTTCATTTCCATGGAAAACAAGGGATCCGGCCATCTGCGTCTTAAAGGGCCGGAGGCGCCCTCGCGTCCCAGAAACGCGGGGGCGGCCAGACCTGCGGGGACGGCGGGGTCCGGAGGCTGGAGACACAAAGGGAGGGAGCGCACCATCTGGAGAAAGACGCAAAACAGTCAGCAGTTTGTTCACGAGCTCCGTCACTCCTCAGAGGAGGAGGAGGAAGAGGACGCAGAAGACGAAGACCTTCCACCTTTCTGTGATTACGACGCCTGTCGTGGGTGGCCGTCACGGTGCCTGCACGCACCGGGTCAAAACACGTCCATTTGTCATTTCGGTTCCACTGCTTTCTCGCGTTGCTGTTGCCGTGACGGTGGCAGGCCGTGCAGATGGGCCGCGTCACGGGCAGATCAAACGCAGCGGCTTGTGGCCCAGAGGACTGAAATTTTGGGTGCCTGGTGGAAGACGTTTGTTAAACATGCCCTCCCGAACCGTAACCGTGCTGCCCGTAATGACATGTCCCACGGAGGGCGGACCAACTGCCCTTGCCTGTGTTATGTCTCTGGTAGGGGAGCTGGAAGTTGACAAGCTGGCACGACCTCACTGGGACATGCAGCGCTGTAAGTTCAGGTCTCATGTTCAGGTTTGCAGGGGTGATAGAGAGAGAGAGAGAGAGAGAGAGAGGGAGAGAGAGAGAGAGAGAGGGAGAGAGAGAGAGAGAGAGAGAGAGAGAGAGAGAGATCAAGGTCCTGGGACCACAGTTGGAGCACTTCCTTCTACGTGGTCTGTGTGCCTGTGCAGACCTCAGCGTCACTGAATCTCCCACAGTGCTTAGCGGTGGAGGGGGAAGGGCGTGGCCTTTGGCTCCTCCCACCTTCTACCTCCAGGTGGTAGGGGCCCTTGCGAGCCCCTGAGGGGCCCGTGAACTCTCCTGTTCTCTGTTATTTTTTCTCCTGCTGTCTGCTTGTACTACATCTAACTGAGGCTAGGCAACCGTGTGCGTGCCTCCGCCGAAAGTCTGTTTACAATTGGTGGAGCCCGATAGGGGGCGGAGCTTTTACTGACCGTGCAGGGGCTGGACGAGGCTGTGATTCATCTGCCGTCTGGACACATCCTAGGCCCCTCGGCCCACCCTCGCCAGGTCAGGCGATTCCTCCAACCGCAGTCGGAGTTACACCAGGGTTCCTGGGGTTTATACTGTTCTGTACACTTACTAATATACATTGTAATGCATAACATGCTGAGAACATTTTTGGGCCCCATTCTTATGGGGTTGACTAAGCTGGTGCCAGAGAAATCTGGAATGCAGATGGAGAAATCTAGAGTGGGGGACTCTAGAGTAGGTCTCCATTTTGAACTTTCTGCACATTTGGTCCTGTGTACTAATTACATCCCATATGTTCTCTGCACTCACAGCATTACTAGCATTATTTCTAAGACATTTCAAACCAGTGTTTATAGTGATTGTTGCCATGAATGTGGCAGATTCATTGGGATGCTGTGGAAAGTCCAGCTGGTGAGACTACAGTCCAACAAGGCTGTGTGGTCAGCAGCATGGTAAACTCCAGGGTCTAGCTCCACAGGGTGAAAGGTGAACTGTGAAGGGTGAAGGGTCTGGCTCTATGGGGTGAAAGGTGAAGGGTGAACGGTCTGGCTTGACAAGGTGAAGCCAGTTTTTGACTTCAGATGTCAATGGTTTTCCATTCCAAGAAAAATGAATTAAAAAAAATATCTTAAATACTATTATTGAGTGTTTTAATGTTTGTTACATATTGGATAAACTCATTCAGCTTAGTTTACGTAAGAAAGCTGCAGTGCTCTTAGCTTGTCATGGGTGACGTTCTGCAGGGTAATAACTCACATCTGTGTTTGTGTGCAGTGTTTTTGTGAATCCATCTTATGTTGTAGCCTTTGGGTCGCTCAAAACATCAAAAAAAAAAAAAAAAAGTGCTTCAAAACACTAAGAGAAAAAGGTGCGAGCGAGAGAGAGCGAGAGAGAGAGCGAGAGAGAGAGCGAGAGAGGTGGGTCAGCCATGAACCTCAAGCTGCAACTCAGATCTGTGCTTTAGTAAACACAGGAAGTGCCCTAGTGTGTCCTCTGTGCTTAACCACGGGCAGCTACAGTAACCTGGGTCTCAGCGCATTGCTAGCCAGACCACCAGACCTGCTGTTATTGCTGCGGCCTGCTGACGTGCCCGTGAAAGGGAGGTGCCGACCCCGAGGCGACGTAAGGGGACGTGTTGGTGGCCAGGATGAGCTGCACTTCCAGAGGCAAGAGACCAAATAACACTTTGATTAAACCCCCCGCCTTGCCTACAGAGCGTTAACAGAATTCCCTTAATTCTCTCCCGCATCTGTTTCTGTTTTCTCGCTCCCTCAACCACTCGCGGTTTCCTGTGAAACAAAACGCCGCCGGCGAAGGAGCCCGCCCCAAAGGCACACGGAGCGACACAGAGACAGACACCGCTTTTACGTGCCTTTGTGTCTCAGCTTCGCGTCGGACACGCAGCGTGCTCGTTTTCAAACCCCGCGTGTGCTCGCGCGTGTTTAAAAGGGAGCACAGGCATCAGCGCAGAGGTCAAAGGGCACAGGTCACCGAGGTGCACTCCCGCTCACACGCTGGTACAGACAATTCAGGAAATGTCCATATGACCAATCTTCCCCCTCGACGAGATCCAGCATAATAAACACTCTCTCAGATCCTCGGGCCAAAACTTTGAAGCTCTTCTCCGGTTTCCAGTAAACACTGATTATAAAACCTTCTACGCTTGATTCGCCGTCCACACGAAGCAGGAGAACCGTGTCACGCCTGCCGTCTCCCCGGCAGAACCCGGCCACGCGAGCCTGTGCCATTTCTCCGCCGCACCACTGTGCGTTTTATTCGGCATAAGCCTCTCTCGTTACGAGCGAGAGGTTCGGCGCACCCACGGGATGAAACCGGAGAGAATGAACAATGGCAGGTTAGGGCCTAACGTATCCCAGATGGTGACTCCGCCGCCTGTGGCGATCCTGCACGTCGTTATCCGTTCTGACTCCCGGCGTTATGGTGCAGAATAAGAAACCTTTTATAAAAATTCACGTTTCAGGGAAACAAGTCTTTAACATCCTGACCCCTGTTCTCAACGTGGAAGATGAGGAATACATTTTATTTTAGGGTGTGCTTATGAACACACGCAAAAAAGTTTACATTTTTTTAAAAAAGTGTGGTTAGTGGACATAACGTTTTTTTCTGACCCACTGGATATGTTTGCGATTGGAAGAATGAGGGTATTCACCTTGGTCTTGTTTTTGCCGTTATTTCATAACCACTGAATGCAACGTTTTCCATTCTGCATCCAGCTGGACTCGGCTCGCAGTCTGTGTGGAAGAGTCCACGCTCTGGAGTCCGCGGGGCCTTCCACATGCAGAAGAGTCCACCCATTTGTTGTCTGGATCTTAACAGCAGAGCTTCTCCTATACGACTCTGGTGTCTGGGACTTTTTCCCCGTTTTGATTTTGTGGTCAAACAGGTCTCGTTCTCCAGCCGTTATCGCTCTCAACACTTTTCCTTCATAGAGGCACCGTGTTCATGAAGCAGTTGCAGTCGCGAGGAAAAGTTCCTCCTGAGAGTTTTCCTCAGTAGCTTTGCTGTGCTAATCCTCTTCTAACCAGACAAGCCGAGAGTCTGAGCACATCCAAAATCCCCTTCTGCTGAGCTCGGCGTTCTTTTCTCCAAAACCTTTTACAGTCAGCGCCAATCCCTACATTCCCAGCCCACACACACACACACACACACACACACACACACACACACACACACACACACACATACACACACATACATACACACACATACATACACACACACACACACACACACACACACATACACACACACACATACATACACACACATACATACACACACACACACACACACACACACACACACACATACATACACACACACACACACACATACACACACACACACACACACACACACACACACACACAGTGCAACATCTTTGTCAATTAAAATCAAATTAGTCACACTGAACATGGACAATCCCCTCTGTACCAGCGCCAGGCCATAATCAGGGCCCCACCACAGAGCTAAAACACTACATCGCCATTACAGTGCTACATTTTGAAATTGCGCACTGCCTTGCAAAGCTTTGAAGTAACACAGTAACATGACTGAGTCGGCCTGCGCTATTTTGACATAAAGGTTTGTTTGTGTCCTGATGTGAATGCTACAGTGATCCTAGTCATCACGCTTATAAAAAAATATAAATATAAATGTATATATATATATACTCCTATATATATAAACTCCAAAAAAAAAAAGAACGCATTTACACTCTTTAGAGCCCCGTGGAACGAATGTTCTGATTTAAACATCTACTTTTTCATATATAAATGTTCTCTTCCTACTAATTCACTGTCTGAAACGTCCAGTTTCTCTGGAAACTGTGTAATTCACTACAATTTTGAACAACTCTACATCTCTTACTACAGTACAGTTACTCATGCCACCCTTGCCCTAATGCCATACTGGTGTTGGTTCTCCGTGGTGACCCGTTTGGACCGATGTCTAGCTCCCCGCCACGTGCCGCTATCCCCCCACACTGCTGTGCCGTCTCTCGCCGGGTCTACCACCTACCCTACCCAGGCTCCCGCACCTGGCCTGAACACCGCACACCAACGCACGGCAAGACGATCCAGCAGCGTGGCAGGGCTGTAAGGTCGCCATGGCAACGGTGTACGTGCGCATGGGAGCTGTTTGAACTCGCCGGTATTCAGACCCCTCCCCCCCCCCCCTTCTTCTGGCAAGACGCTGTCATCTGGAAGCACTTACTCTCCGATTCACGGCGGGCCCTTATCGAGTTTCCCCCTCCGCGAGCAGGGGCAGTACTGCACAGGAACGCTCAGAGAGCGTGCCGTGGTCCGCTACAGCTGTCTTCTACCTGAACAATGGCTTCTAACTCCAGGGTTGTAGCGCATTGTTAACCTGCTGCATGTTTTAGGAGGGCCACATATTTGCAGTGATAGTTTCGAGTCCGGTGTGCGTGGTTAGACTGGGCTGCCTGTGCTGGTGTGCTGGTGCGCTACATCCGTAAGCTTTGATGGTAGTTTTTTTTTTTCTGGAGAAGCAGAGACGGGCGCTGAGGCCTGGCTCCAATTACCCCGCAGCCCAATTACCCCGCAGCCCATTTACCCCGCTCTATAACAAGTGCCAGTGAAATTATTATTATTATTATTATTATGGACAGGAATGATTGCGTGCCAGATCACATTGTCCCGTGCGCTCGCACGCATCCTAGGTCCCTCAGTTCCCAGCGGGACTGTTTGGACCCGCTTAAACGCAGACAAGGCAGTGATGAGCGGTCACTTGGTTTCCCTGCAGGACGGAGGGCTCCAGAGCTCCAGAGGTGTTCAGGGAGGACAGCCACTGTAGCAGGGACGGCCGAGACACGCAGCAAGACCGCGGCTCGCCGACAGGCCGCGCGGAGATCGCCCACGACAACAGTAAGTCACATCGGTCAGTGTTCTGATCTGATAGGAGATTTAGTACACAGACATGGGCTTAATAATAATAACAATAATAACTACAATAATAATAATAATAACTGGATCTCAGGGGTCTAAACCCCTACGGTACTGCTCTCTTACCTACAGCACCAGACAAAAGTCTGGACACACCTAGACTTTGTTTTTTTTTTTTCATTGTTTTTTACATTTTAAATGTTTTGTGTGTGTGTGTGTTCTCAGTGGAGGAGCAGCTCCTGCGCTCCGTGGAGGGCCAGGCCGCATCCGATGAAGAAGGAGATCAGTGGAGCAGAGAACAGCAGCAGCAGGTGGACGAGGTGAAACGGATCCTCACACGGCTCTCCTGCTGTGGAGACAGGCATGGCGACACACACACACACACACACACACACACACACACACACACACACACACACACACACACACACACACACACACACACACACACACCACCGCTCTAACCATAAACACACCTGCTCACAGCATGTTCACAAATCGAGCACTATATGGGTGGGGAGGACACGAATGAAAATGACATAAAATGTGTCTCTGGCCAGCAGAACGCAGTGGTTTACCATGAAAACACTTGTCTTGTAAAGAGAGAGAGAGAGAGAGAGAGAGACCATAAAGATAAGCCGTCCAGTAGAGTCTGAGTCTGGTCATTTTAAAATCTGTCCCCACAACACTGACATCACATGCCAACATTCTAAAGATTGCTTTCGTCATCCTTCTTAATCCTTAACCCTTCACTATTCACAATCTCACACACACCATCCCGACACAGAAACACACACACACACTCAGTGTTGCGCGCTTTGTTCAGGTGTGATGAGACAGCGCTGAAGAGACTGCCCTCTCCGTGCGTAGGCTCAAGGGCGGAGGAGGGCTACATCGCCGTCCTGGAGCTCCTGGACCGTGTGACGCGCCTCCACAAACAGCTGGAGCTCAGAGAGAGCCAGACCAGGAGAGCTGAGCCCCAACTTCACCCTGAGCAGGTGAGCCTGAGCAGGTGCTCTGCTGCCCCCTGGAGTGACATGCACACACTGCAGCCTGGCGAGCGGCTCAGCTGAGCACATACATGTAGAAGCAGGCAGGAAAACTCAGTTTCATTCCTTCGATCCCACTCCAGACACTGAACTAAACAGACACAACCTTCCATTTCAGGATGGGGATGGGACTTATTAGATTACAGGCACCTCCCGCAGTGAAGACCTCTGTGTTCATAGCATACCAGCTCACAGTTGAACCACAGAAAGTGATGTAGTGTTTACATTCAACTGGCTACTGGTGGGTAGCTCTAGCCTGTATGTGTGTGTGTGTGTATGGCTGTTTTTAGCTGTGGTGGCCAAACAGATGAACACAGCTAAGCTACAGTGCTCTAATTACATTTCTAGCATTGAACCCTCAGAAATGTGATTATATAATGTGGCAGTATGACAGCATGTGTGTTCACGGGGCTCAAACCCATGATCTCGGCGTATGTGTCAAACTGCACCTGCTGCGCCATGTGAGCTACAGGAACACAGCAGAACAATGTAGTGTAGCAACATCACAGCTCACAAAGAAAAGTGCAGAAAACCAAGAAATTCCACTGGCTGTTTATTTTTAAAAACTAAGACCCCAAGTTACTTATGTTGATGCTGTTATTGTTGTTGTGTTGGCAAAGGTTAGAGTTATTGTTGTTCACAAGTTGTGTGTGTATGTGTGTGTGTGTGTGTGTGTGTGTGTGTGTGTGCGCGCACAGATAAATGATTCCTTGGTGCAGGAGCTCCAGCACAAGGCAGAGGAGACAGAACTTCTCCAGCGGGAGCTGCAGATGTTGGAGACGGAGCGGGTGCGACTCTCACTTGTGGAGGACAAGCTCATGGATATTCTGCAGCTTCTGCAGCAGCTCAGAGACCTGGTCAGTGTGATCCCCCTCTGGTCAGTGTGATGTCTCCCTGGTCAGTGTGATGCCTCTCTGGTCAATGTGATGCCTTCTTGGTCAGTGATGCCTCTGTGGTCAGTGTAGAATTGGGTGCTGAAGATCACATTCTGATTGGTTTAGGATGAGGAGGGCCATATGCTGATTGGTTGTATAGAAGAAGATGTCAGTAAATTCCACCTCATTAGGCTTCTGTGGTTATTCAGTTTAGCGTTAGAAAATGATTGCCATGGAAGACAAGCATCAGGACTATTCTCTGTGCTGTCTCCTTGATCCTCTGCTCCCTTGCAGTCTTCAAACGCAGACTGAAGACTCATCTGCTGTGAAGGATTTCAATGACCACTAATCCTGCACATATGGACATTTTGTACTACTATTGCTTAACCTATTGTTTGGGTTTGCAAGTATCATTGTATGGTACAGCACGTCTGCTCATTTTGCATTGATTCATGTATTTAGCTTTATTTTAGTTCAGCGGTATCTTTGGTTAGGATACATTCTCTGAGTAGCTGACGGAGCACTTTTGTAAGTCTCTCTGGGTAAGAGCATCTGCTAAATGCCATAAATGTAAATGTATTTGAAATCCCCTCCTTGACTATGCCAGGACAAATTCTGTAGCCATAGCTCCACAGCTGTGGTCACCTAACGATACTGTTACCTCTCGCAGACACTCAGTCACGGGTCACTGGCATTGAGTCACATTTCACTAAGGCCAAAGAAGAGCATGACCTGGGAGGCCGACGTCCATGCCGCCAGCTGCTCACACTTCAGCATTCTTTAAAAACAAATAAGCAAGGCAAACAAACCCATCAGAATTTTCAGTTCTAGCCGTCATGTGTATATTGACTGTGTCATCCCAGTGTACGGTACTTGTTACATATTTAGTTATATATTTCAAATCTCACAACTCCACACAATGACTCACGACTGCTTTGTCAGTTCTTCCCCGTTTAGCAGAGACAGTCCGAATAACGTTTTGATGTACTGCGTTCGTCAGTCTCTTTTAACAATCTTCTTCCAGAACGTGTCACGGCGCTCACTGGGAAAGATTCTTATGAGCACACTGGAGACCTGCAGTGACCCCCAACATGGTACGACTGCGAACACCACAGTCTAATGACGCCCTGGTGCTACTCAGCCTATTTAGCACACTGAACACGGCTCACGTGTGTGGTGTGTGTGTGTGTCTCACAGGGAAGGCTCATATTCTGGAGGTGTTGAATGCTCTTTGCCATGAGCTGGCTGCGTGCGAGATCCTCTCCAGTAGTGCCACGCCAGAGAGAGCACAGAGTCACCAGTCTGTCTCTAGCTCGCTCTTCATCTCCTGTTGAGTATCACTGCCCCCCTACTGGCTAAAGGACACCAAGGACTTTTGTTTTTTGCTGGGTTCTTTGCAGAGATGCACCATGCTGCATTAGGATCAGAGCTACTGCTTTCCAGTGCTCCTTCCACCCCGACGAGCACTCGGCCAGTGGAGTTTGTAGGCGGCTGTTTATATTTCTGTCTATTCTGTCTTTCTTCCTGTTGTCCATGAAGAAATTAGGAAGATGTTTCTTGAAGTGTGACTGTAACTGTTAACTGTAAGACAGCTAGGACTAACCGGTAGGGAGCTTGTTTATTGGACAGTCTTAGTCTGGTTTCAAGTATGCAGTGAGAAGTTTAAATCTAGATAAAGCTAGTTTCTCGGTCACTTTGCACAGAATTCACCGCAATGGATGAATCAGTACCATATGCATGCTGCCGTTCTGAGAGCAAAGGTCGTCAGAAACCTCAGGTGAGTCAGTGTGCAGTTCAGAGTCGGTCATACTATTTATCATAATAGAGTCGAATGCTATTTACAGAGGTGATGTGACCTATTGATCCTTAACATACACTTGTGATCACTTTATGGGGTAAACCTACTCTTGAGCTGTACCTATAGGCTACCAATACGTTTTCAGTCACTTCTATGTACTGAGAAACTAGCAGAATTGTCTTATTCCCTTCACAACTGTGATGTGGTGGCACCATCCAGTGGCTACTTACATGAATTTTAAAAACAGGACAAGTGCTTTTTAGATATTCTCTGTATGTGTATATATAAATGCATATATCAGTTTGTGCTGTGTGCATAAACCATATAAATGTATATTAAAAGCATCTACACTCCACCTGCCTGTGCTTAAACCCAGGCCCCCCCTGAAAGGAGACAGGGAAGGTTGATACTGCTCACAGATTACAACACTACAGTCAGTCAGTTAACATCAGAGTATAAGAGTGGATTACATTTTACAATGGGCTGTAAAACTGGGAAACATTTTGCAGATTTTTTTGTAAAATTGGCAGAGTTGGGTTTAATGAAGTCGCACACATGTCTAAGCAGTATTGAGGTGAAGGACAGAATCAAAGTGAAAACCACCAAGGTCGGGCATGTCAAAACATGCCTTTGCATCATGTTTAAGCTACTGCAGTTTTGTCATTTAGCTTTCAAGATAGTTTAACACTTCTTTTTTAATGTAATTTCTATCTTATTCTCCACGTGATAGATGTAGTTATAAGCATCATACTCATCATACAAAGGATAATGATCGGGACGTAATGCAGCCCTCGGGGAGACTGGGAAACTTCCCAGTTATTCCAAAACTGGAATAAGTAGACATGCACGTGAAGGACCAGTGAGCTGAAGCTAGCTCATGCCCCAGGCACCCGAACCCACACGGCTGTTTGTTTCTGCGCTCTGCTGCTTTCTGTCTGACTTCTACAGAAGATCGTTTACCTTAGTCAGGATTTGCTCACCCACAACACACCCCCTTCTTTTGGTGCTCTGCAACCTAGTAATAAAGATTAAGGATTTATTGATCCCCGAAGGGAAATTTAGGATGAAGGCAATATGTTGGGCGGGAAAAAAAGAAAAAATTAAGTCACACAGCAGCGGTTAATCATGTGGTGTTTTATACACACTTGTTTCAAACATACATACATATTTCTTTTTTTATTATTATTTCTCATTGGTTGGTCTGAAAACATCTAAAAAGACTTCCTTTTTTTGTTTTAAATAAAGTTAAAATAATTAACAAATCTGTAACATAAAATATAAAAAAAAGGTCAAGGGCACACATGCAAGGACGTAGCGCAACATAAACCCTTCACTAATGTTCAGACAAGGCAAACGTGTCGCAAAACGACAAAGGAAATAAGCTGGATACAAAATGTATAATAATGCTGGAGTCATTGGAGCTTTAAAATTTGACAGTTGATCCTTTCAGCTGTTTCATTTGTGCAAAAGAAGCAGATTCATCTCTACATTTCTAGCAGTGTCTTTCACTGTAGTGTTTTCCCTGTCTGTACAGTACAGCCTGTTGTTACACTGGAGCAGAACACACAGACACACACACACACCATATTCATACACCATACTGAATGCTACAGCGGTTTTTAGGTGTTGCCACCATTATAGGACATGGTAGCAGCAAAGACCAACACAAAAAAACAAACAAAGTGTTCAAACCCCAGATTAGGCCAACGGAGACAGCGGAGCTGCATCAAACCTACAAACAAACCATTGTCCCCCATCTCCATTCTACCATAACTGTCTAAAATATCTACATGTGTCACCTCTACATGTGTCACGGGCATCACAACACGGTGAGTCTAGGTGGGGCGTTATTTTTGCCACAACTGACAAATGCATTAGTAAGCTTTTCATGTTTTTTTAAGCCTGTTAGTAGGGTCATGACGTTGCTGTACACGAGGCAAGGAACGTTGAACAGAATTCTCTAACGCTTTGTTCACGGTTTTATTTTGAAAAAACTTAAAATATCACACCAGCATCATAAACAATTAGCAGAAGCAAGCGTGAAAATGTAATAATGCCTAAGACTACAGACTCATCTTTATAAAAGGATCTAACCGCCACCTGCCTATTTACAACGAGACAAAAGTGTTGATTATTTTACACTCTGGCTGTCGTATAACCAACAAAACCAGAGGATGTGAAAACAAAACTGTGAAAGGAACTGTGCCCGATCTGAAAGTGAGAACGACTCCTTACACACACACACACACACACACACACAGGCTCGTGTCACTACATGGAACGAGAGGACCGGGTTGCAAAAGAGGTCAACGGAGACAGACTAGTGGGTACAGTCGAACGCACACTCGCGTCCCACCCACCCACACATACATACGCACGGCGATCATGGTAGTGTCAGTTTCATGACAGCAGGAGGAAAGCTAGATATGAGAGAGGGAAGGAGAGCGCAAACGAGTAGCAGACTCTCTCTCGGACCACCTCGTCTTCCCCTCTCGGCCGAAGCTGGCTTAGCAGCCAAAGGTCTCCTGGGAAGCGTAGACCATGTAGAGGAAGCCATCCTCGTCCCGCTCCTGCTCATAGATCTCAGAGATGGGGGTGGACACACTCACCATGCTGTGCTGGTTAACCAGCAGGAAGAAGGCCTGGGTGGGGTTCAGCTGGAGTCGGCGCCTGCATGTCACACACACACACACACACACACACACACACACACACACACACACACACACAGACACAGACACAGACACACACACACACACACACACACAGCAGGCGGTCGCTAAGACTGCACTTAGTGAACACACAAGCTGCACAACTCAAAAGAATAATTTTTTTCCAAATGTACTGCGAGTTTGTTTTTTTATTATTTTGAAATCACAATAAATGTATTAACACAGATGGACACTTCTACTCTCCAGGTCATACTGATATTATCATAATTTTCCAGATTACACTACCAAATTTTTAGCGAGAGCGTCTCCAACCCTTGGATCTTATACCACCAGACTGTTTTCAAGACTGTCTGCAATGTAGCCTTACAATACATCGAGAGAACGATCACGTCATAAACATCTTAAACAGACATAAACTGTTAAAATAATCCAGGCCTGTAGGCTTTCAAAAAATGTTATGCAACTTTACTGAGAAGCTTGGCAACCAAAGAGAACCTGTTGCCAAAGGTTTGTTAAATAGAAGAAATCAATTACACAGTCCATTACAAACTGCACACATACAGTTGAACAGAATCAGGGACCAAAAAGAGCGATTCTCCAGTTATTCCAGGAGCACCAGTTATTTTAACAACTTAAATAACCAAAAGGCTCTAACTGCTAACTGGATGCCCTAGGCACCTCGCTGTGGTAAACATCACCAAAGATACAAGAAGGTCGGTGGCACCTGAATAATAAACTTGACAGACATTTCTACAACTGCAAAACTAGGATAAGGAAACAGTCTAAACAGTGCCTAGCTAATGTTGGTCAAATATCACTTGCTGTAGGTCATCTGACCCAGAGGATGTTGAAATCTTTGGACAGCTAGGCTAATCTGTTCTTTGGGGGAAAGGGCCTTTTGGAAAATTACTTTTTTTGGAATAAAAAAAAAAAAAAGTAAAAACTTAGCACTTGAGATGGTCCATGATAGGAAGTGACCGACTTCCAATGACAACAGAGCTAATTTTAGAGATGGAACGTTTAAGCGTGTTAGCAAGCCCCCACCCCCACAAGGGCAGTACGGTGAGTGGGGGGGGGGGGGTCACGTCTCCAGTACAGGCAGCTACCCCCTCCCCTGGTCTCCCACAGACACACCACACAAGTAAACAAACTTGTCCAAGTAAAACCAAAGATAGAAACAGGCACACCGTACAAACAGCCTTGCCTAGATGTTTTGTACTTTTCCCAAAATATCTTTGCATTTTGTTTTAGTCGCATCTAAACACATATGGAGATGTGAGATGTTCAGAAAAAGCACAAATAAAAATAAAACCTGAACTTCAAACTGTGCAAATAGCAGACCGGACCTGCTCCGTCTGCTTTGTGGTGTAGTTGGACCAGGCCAAACTCCCTCCTGCCATCTCACCTGATAATTTTCACCAGTTCGCTCATGTTGACATGATCGGGTACTAGAAACTTGGTCTTGTCCAAAACAGGAAGCTGCTTCTCTCCCTTATATCGCTCAATGATAACCTAGGACCAAACAATTCAGACAAATTATACATAAATTCAGAAGAAGAATGCTGCGTTGCCTTTTTTTGGTAAGAAAGTTTCTCACCGGAATTTTAGTAGGATGCTGTTCGCGAATCTGCTGTACCTCCTTGCATCGATCAGCTGGAAACAAAAGGGTGAAGTGAATGTCCTTCAAGTGGCAGAGACAAAGCACAAAATGCATCTCAGCATATAACAGCCATAAAGATCCAGTGCTTACACGAAACATTAGCCTTGATCACCCACTGGTCACATGGCAGCGCTAGTAGTGGAAACAGGCACGGAACCAACAACGCTGCTGTTTGCCACACAGCTGATTACAAAGTAAAATCACCCAGTATAAGTAAACCAAAGGAACTGAGAAGACAAAGATGACTGGCCCCGTTCCTCCAGAAGCTTAGTCATAGGTTTAGAAACAAGTTTAACTGCACAAATGATCAGTAACAGAAGATAAGTTGTAGAAGAGCAGTTTAATGGAACATGGGCATATAGGATTACTGAGGTGGTTCTACCTGAACACCAATGTCATCTGCATCACAGTGCTCTACTTATGCCAGCATGACACCAGGCTGTGTCTATTAAGGATCATTAATGTTACTTAAATTGTCAGAGGCGACACCACCCAGTGAATGCATCAACATATTCTGCACAAAGCACAGATCCTGCAGAGTGCCAAGAACGCAGATTATGCAACGGGATTTTGAAGATCCTCCCTCCACACACCTAACACCCCTTCTTCTGGAGTATGAGATATCACATTACTGCATGATTTCCCTAGCACGTGTCCACCTATAAACATGAGCTGGAGTCACTGCGACATAAACTAACAGATTCACATTATCACTGTATCTTGCCGAGTTAGCTAACCAGATACCCCCTTATTCTGAACAATAGCCAGCTAACTTGTCATCCAACTTGTTGGCTGAAATAGTTTAGTTAGTTAAGTTAGCGTTAACCAAACTGGGGTTATCTACCATCCTATGAAACAAAACAATAATAAAAGCTAGGTAATTAGCTCCTTAATTACAAGTTAAATGGGATTTACTGATGTTTCTTGCTCGATAGCTAACGCTAGCTAGCTTCCAGGCAAATTAAATTACCACTTCAGACGGTAACTGACACAGGAAAATAACATGGGCATGCCATAATGAAAAGTATACAGTAACTAATAACTAATAATAAACAACTAACAAATAATAATAAAAACGGCATCGCTAACGCTAACCTAGCCAGGTTACAAAGCAGGTTAGCTCACTTTACAACCTCCGTTTCACACTGAAGAAGCTAACCTAACCTAGCTCAGATAGCAGCAGCTCACACACGGCCAGTCAGACCCATGTACGTTTAGAAAACATCACGCTGAAGTTACCATGTTAGTCATTTTAGCGAGCTAGCTAACCAAGCTAACGCTACATGCTGTAAGAAACCATGTAGCTAGCTGGCTAACGCTAATGGTAGCTATCGGGCTCGTTGAACCTCACTAGCTAGGTGGCTAATCTAGCTAACGTAGCTAACAGCTAACAACAACAACCCGATAAACAAACACCAGCTAACAGCTGGTTTAGCTTAGCTGCTGAACAATCGCCGTCGACTTGCGCGGAACCTACCGAATGTCCGTCGTTGTTTGAAAGGTCTGTCGGACGGCATGACTGCTCTTTCTGAGATAAATAACGTAATTTGAGGTTTTAGTGGTCGGTTGTTTTGTGCCGTTATGCTGAGCTGACTCTCAACGTCCACCCGACGCAGCTCGAGACAAAGCGATGAACGTGACGTCAGAGGCAGGTTTAAAGGGAAATGCCACGTGACGTACAGCTTGCGCCACGCTCTTATTTCCAAACTTATTTTTATATCTTAAGCATTGGAATACGTCTTTTTTTTCAATGACTGAGAAATTATATCTGCAGTTTATCTGGGGTTTTTTGAAATGTATGACACAGGTGAATATATTTGCATTGTTTTTCATCGATGTCTTGATTAAGACTGTTAAGCCAGTTTGTTAAAACTCCTTTTCATGACATAGCAATATTAAAGGTCAAACACATTATTACAGCTGCTATAAAAACAAATGGCCTGAAACCGGAGAGACTCATTGCTGTTTTATTATCATTTATGAGTAGCACAAGGAGTTACATAACTTGGCTACTCTAACCAACAGCTGTGTACATGGTATTCATGAGTGCAACCATTTTGAATATTGGTACTGGAGGTAAGTCAAGGAACAATAAATTAAGCACTAGTATGATTTTTAAAAAAGGTTAAAAAAAAACAACATAATGCAACTTGGTCAACACAAACTACTGAGGAAGACCACACTTGTCATTCTTTTCTTGTGAGACATCTGCTTTAAACATAACAACAATATAAACAAACATTTTTCAGGATAAAAAAATATACTGCAAATTCTACTCTGTAGGATTCTGAATGACAATCAGGAAATAGTCCTTATCTGTGGAAAAAAAAAGAACAGTAAACATTAGTAATCTGTGATCGTTTATATATTTTTTAACTGTAAACATATTGGATTTGACACATCAAACTACTATGATATATATCAATTTTCTGATGTCACACTGCAACCATATTTGAGACAATACTTGTTTGAGATAACACCTGTTGTAAAAAAAAAAAAAAACCTATACTAATATTTTGAATTGAACTGAATTTTCCATTTCAGTGGTTCCCAAACTTTGTGTGCACAACAGAAATATTTTTTATATGCAGAGATTTGTGGTTTGTTTAATTTGATGTACTACTTCTTAGAAACACTATACAACCAAATATTTCATACAAATTATTCTAATTTGACATCAGTTACTAAAGAGAGTAAAACATAGCTAAAAATTAAATGCCAAGTAAAAATGTTAATGAAGCCACCATGGTCCCAGGGATATCAGCAGTAACAGCTGTCCTGTATTACAAAGAGCTACCCTAGAAATCCTCTTTTTCCCCTTAAGATTTACTCAGAGCAGTCAAATTCTGTGTTGTTTCCACATATTTGGCAATAAATGCTAGTTTTTGTGATCTTTGATCTCTGCTTATGTTTCTCAGTTAAACTGGGTAGAATGCATTAATTGTAGCACAGACAGTAGAGACTCCTAGTCTTCTCTGGCAGGCATGAGTGGGGAAGTGTCCATGTGGTACGATGGACAGACGTACAATGACAATACACATCCAAGACATGTCCAGGCATGTTAGAGAAGCAGGGGAACACAACCATCTGCTACCTTGCACGATTAACCAAATCTATACAGTTTTCATAAACAGATTATGTACACATCTACCAGCATCAGGAATAATTAAATCATGTATCAAACAAGGTCAAGTGTCAAAGCTTAGTAAGTCCATGCATATTTACTTCCCGTAAAAATGACTTTACAGGAAGAGCCAACTGTGCTGGCGTTGAGGTAAACACTGATGTGTGTAGTGGAGGGATACGAAGGGACCAGGGGGACATAGATACAGGTTACTATGCAGACTTACCTGGAGCGATCATAATCTCATTCTTCTTCGAGCGAACCCTCAGGAAGGTGAGGTCATTCTGAGGGTCGATATCCCTCACTGTACTCCGTGCCTTCATCACCAGCTGGTGGATGAGGCCAGCATACTGCACTGTACTCGAGTTATCGAGGGTCGTTTTAACGGGGATGCCTTGGAAAGAAAGAGAGAGCAAGAGAACACACAGACAGCCCTGAGAAGCAGAAGTCAGACGGGGATAAAACAATAGTGGCTTTGTGTAAAATTTAACCACATGTTATCACGTGATGTTTTCACACTAGAAAAAGGCCATTTTTATTGTGAGATTTATTGTGTTAAAGAGACCTTTCTTACTGGTATAGTTCTGCAAAACAAGATTAATGCACACAAAGCTCATTAAGGCTTACATAGGCTAAATGTCCTATGTTTTTCAACATTATTAATAGTATGTCCATTTATTTTGTGTTGGTTACCCTCTGCATTGACAATGATGATTGCTTGCACGCCTTTCTGACTCTGGATTCTCTTGAGGGTCTCTTCGACTTCAGCCTTCACACAAAACATGACAGACAGTCGTCAACTCTATCTATATCAGCCAAGTATCCCAGCTAGCTAACCTCACTGACTGGTACTGTCCTTAGCGCTGCTTGGAGTAAGATATCAGAGCTCTGAACTGCTTCAGATACACTCGCAGTAAGATACCAGAGCTCTGAAATGCTTCAGATACACTGCAATACATCTCCAACAGGGCCTTCAAATCCAGTGCATTAGCTATGTTACATCTACCCAACGCATTCAAACACGTAGAAAAACGTTTTCAAATATACTAACATAGTGAGCCAGGTTACCTTAAACTCATTTAACGCCACTGAATAGGTAGGCAGGCTTGCTAACCTAGTTAGCAACAAAAACCATGACAACAAAAGCATGACAACGCCCTTAAAAAGTAATTAGCTAGCCTACTAGGTGCGAAATAACATTTATCAGAAATTCGTTCATTTTCTCATACATTGATAACGTAGATAATTGCGTTTACTTGCCATTGCGGTGGTAATGATATGTTTCCTATAGGGACTAGCTATATTAATCAAGCTAGCTGGCGTAGCATTTGGCTAACTGTGCTTTGATTTGTTGTCGGACATGAGTAGACGCGTCCACCTACGCATCTCATATGCGCTCCCTGCTGGCCTGGAGCAAACCCACGTCGACTGATACAATTAGACCGTCATGCCACGCTGCACGGCGTTGTGCTGTGGGCCATATTTTGAGTTTAAAAATAACATGGGAACAGTGCAACTCTTTGTCATGCTAATTAACTCGTTAAAGTAAAAAAAAAGTTACAATTTACAAGAATATTTGTCGAAGTATATAAACATATGTCAATTTCACTTTTATGAACCAAATCACTGGAAAATATAACTTATGTATAGATTCGTTATATACTTCCCAAGACTGCCACCTTTAAATAGTAGAGTAGAACTGTCAAATTTATGAGGTCAAACTCTTTCTTCCCACTCCAAGTCTGTTTTAGTTTTCCAAAGCAGTATCAGCCTTGTCCACTTAACGCTTACATATGGAAAACAGGATTTGTTCCATATGTGCACAGCACAGGACTGAGAGGATGAGGGAGTGTGCCGTGTTTCCTCCCTAATGGCAGTCGTAACAGCTGGGAAAGCACTTTCCAGACAGTCATTAAAGCCCCCTTCTTGATTCTGTCTCTGCAGACATATTACTGAGTGTCTCACTGAGTGTGTTACTGTATCTCACTAAGTGTCTCAATGAGTATGTTACTATATCTCACTGAGTGTGTCACTGAGTGTCTCAATGAGTGTATTACTGTATCTCACTGTGTCACTGAGTGTCTCAATGAGTGTGTTACTGTATCTTACTGAGTGTCTCAATGAGTGTGTTACTGTATCTCACTGAGTGTCTCAATGAGTGTGTTACTGTATCTTACTGAGTGTGTCACTGAGTGTCTCAATGAGTTTGTTACTGTATCTCACTGTCACTGAGTGTCTCAATGAGTGTGTTACTGTATCTCACGGAATGTTTTAATGAGTGTGTTACTGTATCTCACTGAATGTGTCACTGAGTTTCTCAATGAGTGTGTTACTGTGTCTCACTGAGTGTGTTACTGTCTCACTGAGTGTGTCACTGTGTGTCTCACTGAATGTGTCACTGAGTGTCTCAATGAGTGTGTTACTGTATCTTACTGAGTGTCTCAATGAGTGTGTTACTGTATCTTACTGAGTGTCTCAATGAGTGTGTTACTGTATCTCACTGAGTGTTTTAATGAGTGTGTTACTGTATCTCACTGAATGTGTCACTGAGTTTCTCGCTGAGTGTTACTGTGTCTCACTGAGTGTGTCACTGTGTGTCTCACTGAATGTCACTGAGTGTCTCAATGAGTGTGTTACTGTATCTTACTGAGTGTCTCAATGAGTGTGTTACTGTATCTCACTGAGTGTGTCATTGAGTGTCTCAATGAGTGTGTTACTGAGTGTCTCAATGAGTGTGTTACTGAGTGTCTCACTGAGTGTGTACTGTACTGGCTAGGATACAGCAGATGTCAAAGCTATGACAAAGCACTTTTGTTAGTCGCTCTAGACAAAAGTGTCTGCCAAAGGCCGAAAATGTAAATGTAAATGTATTCACAAATGTGTCACAACCTCTCTCTCACAGAAAGTCTAGGGTTTAGAATGTGGAACTACCTTAATACCTTGTGTTTGTTTGTTTTTTTGTTTGTTTGTTTTTAATTAAATGATCTGTGTGGTTGTTAGCCTTTTTATTTTTATTTTTTAGAAAACCCCAGAAATATCAATAATGCTTTATGGGTTAAAAATGTGGACTACTGAGAACTAAGCTATTTTCCTTTAAGGGAAAAAATTCCTTCAGAGCTGTGAGTTTTTTATGTCTCCCACATATGTGGTGTCTGGTTCTCTCTGGCCTTCTCCATTATCATAATGACGTGTCAGAGATGCTTTATCAAGGAGAGATGGCACACTCTTTTATTTTACATTCTTTTGTGGGGTATTATGTTTCTTTGGCTTCATTTGCAAGGAAAAAAAAAAACTTATCTTGAATTCCAAAAAGAAAATTAAATGACCTACCACATATAAAGAATTATTTCCAAGGCTGTGATTAGGGTAAACATTGACTGGTAAGCCAACTAACCTTTTGGCACACGGGTCTGTAGTGGGCAGCGCTGGTCTTGTTACAGTCCTGTTAATCTAGGGTGGATTTGATGTTCATTTAGTCTGACGTGCTCATTTGCCTTAAAACACAAACTCACTCTACTGCTTCCACGGTATCAGGGGCTTCGGTCGTCTGTTTTCTTGTTTGACCTTTAAATTTGTCATATTTCACACAATCAACATTCTCTGTAGTCAGACAGGTACCATCGATCTGATTAGGAAGAAGAAGAACAACAAAAAAAACTGCTCAGTGCATCCTTTTCAAACTGAACGGGTTTTTCCTCCATTCATCATTAAAAGAGAAATACAATACAGGGTTTTTCTCTGCACATTTCATAGTGTGTTGCGGCATCTGTGGCGCGTATGTGTCACGCTCCCGTCTCCGAGCTTCCCGTCTCCATGGAAGCTGTTTCACTTCCGTGTTTTCTTATGGCGGATTCCCTTCGTTCGTCTTAGCCCGATTTCTATTTCTGTGTTTCTCATTTTTTGTTTATTTAGGGTTCATCTGTGTTCAGCAACAGCTCTCGTTGTTACTACTGTTAACTATTAGTCTCCTTCGTTCTTTGTTTTAATTCCGTTTAGTCAGGCATATAAAACCTTGTTCGGTGTTTTCTGGTTCAGGTTTCTTGTTTAGTTATTGCTATCCTGATACTGTTATCCTACTCTACTATTTTGTGTTTTTCCATTGTTATTAAACTCACTCCTTTTTATTCTATTCTTATTATCATTTAGTGTGCATGCCTTCCTGTGTGTGTGTGTGTGTGTGTGTGTGAGAGAGAGAGAGAGAGAGAGAGAGAGAGAGAGAGAGAGAGAGAGAGAGAGCTGCTTCTAAATAAAGAAACAGTACAAAAACGTCCTCTGACAAGCTTTGTCAGGGCACAAAATAAGACAACAATCTTTGCATTACTGCTTCCTGGACATGCATCATGTATTTCATTATGATCAGTATTTGAGCAGCTCCATGTCTAATCCTCAACAACATTGTTTTAGAACACAGTGAAATGTGCAGACAATGTTTTAAAGAAAAATACTAGAACTATCCACCTAATTCAAGAAAAATCTAAAAGAGGGGGGGGGGGGGGAAACTTAACAGTACCTGGGAGGGTGTTATTGCATGCACAAAAATTCCTTTGACATATGCATGTGGACACCTGCTTCAGGCTCGTAGCCTGTCTCAGCACGATGACTCTAGCGTCTACGGGATTTTTTCATATTTAAATTAGCAGATTGAATCACTTCTGTTAAACACTTTTGCAAAAACACTGGAAACTGAATTCTAAGCAAGAGCTAAAGAGGTAGACAGAGTCCAGATGAATGAAACAGAGCTTGGCTGAGACACAAAAACACAGAGAATGTTCTGGAAACTG